>NC_067248.2:7575757-7878787 GCF_019359855.2 Lolium perenne | reverse complement strand
CGAGGAGTAGAAAATAGGTTGGAAATAGGGCAAGATTACCTGGAACTCCTCCAATCTCTGGACGGGCAGGTTCCTGGAAGGCGGCGAATACCTCCGGATGGGCGGCCACGTCGGGGATGTAGGGCTCGCACGACGGAGAGGCGACCTCCGGTGACCGGTTTATCTTCTTTGCCTCCCTCTCCGTCTCCGTCTCCGTCCCATCGGGCTTCGTCATCTTCTCAGCCAACTCGGCGACAGGCTCACCACAATGGAGAGGCGACCTACCGACGAACGGTTTATAGAAGCACGGGAGCAGAGCACCGACTCAACCTTTGCCGGGTATGGGCCGTGGCCAGGCCCAACTGGGTGGGCCTCGCTTGGCAACGATGATGTTGAACCCCTCAAAAAATCATAAGATGTAAAAATATGTTTTAATATAAGGATTATGGTTTCATGAAAACATAAGTTCTTGGGGTTTACAAAATATTGAAACAGAGTATATTAGGCTTTGGGTGATACCGTTTCATGAAAACCTGTGTGTTTTTTTTGGAGCAACCGGCAGGAGCACTGCCTTTTCATTAAGCAAGAGGGAAAAAAAAACCAAACTGTACATAGAAGGGCATATTTAGATTATGGTGGGAATATGCCCCAGAAAACCACCCTAGAAAAACCGATAAAAAGAGAAAAACTAGTCTGGCTCGGCCGGGATAGCCGGCCCGAAGCCGTTGATGGCACGGTCCCGCTGAAGAATGTCTTCCCTCGTGATATCAGCCACCTCCAGATAGGTGAGGCGGCGCGCGGTGAAGATGCGCCGGTTTCGTTCCTTCCAAGCATTCCAAAGAACATAGAGGAACCGACCGCTGATACGTTTCTGCTCCTTGTTAGTCTTTCCGATGATCATAGCATCCCACCACTCCGAGATCGAGTGGTATTCATGGCGAATATCAGTGCTGTCATCGTTGTCCCAGAACTTCATCCGATTCCAAATGGCCATGGTGAAGGGGCAGTCCTTGCAAAGATGTTCGGCAGTCTCAGGAGCTCGGAGGCAAAGAGGGCAAAGAGGATTATGGGGCCATCCCCTAATGGCGAGCATATCCGCAGTGAGCAGCTTTCCGTGAAGAGCAAGCCAGCCAAACCTGTGTGTTTTGTTCTGAGCTTGAGTCGGTTGATCACCTCTTCTTTAAGTGCTTTGTAGCACAAAATGTTTGGAAAGTGATCTCTGATGTATTTGGCATTAGCATTGGTTCCGACTTCCTGTTTGTTGCCAGATGGTGGATTAGCAATGATAGGAATGCTGTGCTTAATACCTTTAGCTCTGTTGTTACCTGGTCCTTATGGACACTATGGTCAGGTTTGGATGCGGTTTAGTCCAGGGTGATTGCAAACGTCAGAAGGTGGCGCCTACTCTGCAAGGATGCTCACACTTCACTCCTGGACAAACCTTCTCCTCCTGTAAAGAACAAGAGGAGAACTGCTGCGGATTGCCTGGAGTTGAACTCTTCCTGGATGCGTGAGAACTTTTGAAAGCTTCGTCAAAAGCCTTGGATAGATGCTCTGTAGTTGGTCTTTAGCTGTTTCCCATCTCTCCCAGTTTTAGAGAGATGACACCCAGAAACTTATATTGCTGTAATTGTCAGTCTTGGTTGAATGATAAGTGGAACCAGGAGGGTTGAAACCCCCTTTCATCTAAAAAAAAATCTTTTTTGTTTGATGATTACTCAAGCCAAGAATGAAAGCAATCAATCCAATAAGGGACAAATCAACAGTAGATTTTCTTTAATAGAACCAATGTAAGTTTTATCATAATCTCAACTTTTTTTGATTAAAAACATATGGTGAAAAGGACCTACCCACTTAAAAGAATCTTGAGCAAAAGATTTATAAGCGCTAAAAAGATATGGAAACTCATCAAATTTAGTTTTCACGTACCAACATGTAGACTCCCCGCATGCCAAAAAAATAACAGAAAGCTCGGATAGCACACTGGATATGTTTCACGTGCACAGGAACAAACACAGTGAAATGAGATCTCCCTTGTGTGCCATGCTAAGCACACGCGGAGAATTGTCGCACAGAGAAAGAACGGATTAACACCACGTAATCTCCCGTTACAAATTGATTTCTGTGTGTCTTTCTGTCCGGCAAAACACACGGCCCAAGTTTCTCACACGCCTTTCAAAGTCGGTGTATTCTTTCCCCTATGCCTCCCTTTCCACATGTCTCCCCCAAAACTAAGGATTAGGGAGTTCTGATCTCGGGAAATGTCCAAGTTTGACAAGAGGAACCCAACTTGGCCGGTCACATAGACTACATTCAAATTGCAGATTTTATGGAGAAATAAACAAATGGATGACCGAGAAATGCAATGTCACTGTCCCAAATAAAATTAAACAAAGGTGAAACATAAATATATATACATGGAAATTGCATTTGTTACACTTTTAGTTGAAACAAGCACACGTAAGAGGTCAGCTAGCATTTTGACTGCATTTTTACATGAAAAAAGTCCTACAATGTCAATTTTGATACCTTGGAAGAATCTGAATTATCAACTAATCATGCAAATTGGCAAATGCAAAATATCTACGAACTGGCAAATGGAAATCAAAAGGTAAAACGGTTTAGAAACTCAGCAGGGTACAAAGATTGTACAATGCACTACAAAAAGTTCACTCCTTTTGCAAAAACATATGGGAATTGGAAATGCAAAAATAACACAATATTTCACCAAACATTTCACTCCAGAAAAAAAAAAGGATGCTTAGCCAATTCAATTCATCTTTCACTGCCAAACTTCTTCCATACAAACGGGATGAGAGTTTCACAAAGCTCAGAATAACAAGTTTGTAGCATGTTTTGCTCTAAGGTAAGCGGCTGCTACAGTGCATGAATTACATGTAAAAGGGGGCAACATAATTCAAAGTTAAGTGTTTTTGTCTAACAGGACCAAAAAAAGATCGTCACGTTCTCCATGCGAGCTTCTCTCTGTAGTTGGCATGCGGAGTTTAACTCCTCAGTTCCATTGCCTCCCTGCAAGAATCAGTTGATCAGAACATGGAAAAAGAAGATCTCGATTCTACCAAATATGGCAACACACACAACCTGCAGCTGCTTACAATGCGCCTAACAGTCAAGAAAACCAAAAAAGGCAGATTGTATATCTTACCAGAATAATTTCTCGACCTCTTCGCTTTCAGGGTTTAGCTCCAAAGCACGTGAGAGAGACTGATAGGCACTGTTATAATCCTAAGGAAAAGAGAGATCATTGTTGAATGAAATAACAGATATGAAAAGAGCAACATAGTTTTCAGACTGGACTGTTCTACCGCACCTTCATACACATAAAAGCTGCGCCTAGCCGATAGTGTGCCTTTGCCCACTTCGGGCGAATCTCTGCGCATTCAGTTGCATCCTCGTAAGCCCTTTTTCCATCACCCATACGAAGAAAGCAAAGGCTCCTGTTTGATAACAACTTGGCATCGAAGTTGTCCATCTTCAGAGCCTGCAACAGACAAGACAGTGAAAAAATAATACTGTTGCCACATTTCTGAAATGCTGCTCGGTTTAGACCAATAATTTGTCATTCGGTTCACAGGCCTGAAATTCCTTGCAATGAAACAACAGCTGAGATTAATGTGTCATCATTCTTAATTTCTTATGTATTTATTGTAAACATAACTATCACCATTTTTTGGTACCACTAGCTATAGGAGTGAAACTTCTGCAGTCTGCACTGCTAAGCTAGGATTTCATTTATCTGACCAGATACGCACACTAGCGACTAGTCTTTCAACAGGATCATGTGATAGCATTATGGCGTAGTTGGTTAATTCACAAATTGGTATGGTGATATGGTCAATTAACATTAAAGATAAACCAACCAAACTGAAATGGTTGAACCATTTTCATAGCTGTACGCATGTACCTCCAGTCTATTATACAGGGGAAAAAAGGTACTGGGAAATACCTGTGTGTAGAACACTGACGCCTTCAGATAATCCTGCTTCTTAAATGCTTCATCCCCTTGCCCTTTCAGTTCGGACATTCTCGTTTTCACAAAATCGCCATCCTGGGCAACTCATAATAATTCGAGTCAGGTATAAATTAAGAGGTCGGATGCATGTGAGGAAGAAACAGTACTCCAGAAAAGACGTTAAAAATATAGAAGAAGCGGTTTCCATGACTGCAAGAATTGAAAATCCCAGTTCTCACTTGCTACAGACAGGAAAAAAAGTAAGAAAACTCTTTAAGAAAACTGATTGGTACACCTGCTAATGAATAAGTTATCCGATAAAGCATCATTCACATATCATGAGTTTTCATGAACTGATCTTAGATAACAAAGCAGATGCAAGAAAACAGATCCGCAATTGACGAGTTTCTTGATGTATGAAGTTTTAATTAAACATGACACCCAACATTACTTGGAGAGTTAAAATGGGCCAAAATTTCTGTGGGTGTGCAAGAAAATTTACTGCCATGGCATACCTCAAGTTGCTTGATTTCCATCTTCACATGACTAATGATTCCATCAACGCTCCAATTGGCCACAGTTGAAATGGGAGATGTGAAAGGAAAGAGTATCTCGACATCTTCCCGTGTACCATACTCAGCAGCCAACTCTATTGGCAATCTACCATACTGTTGAGGAACAAGAAAAGCTTTACAAAAGCAATATTGAACATTAGAAAATAAGCAATATTCTTGACACAATCCATGCAAACCTTATTTATTCACTACCTGATCAAAATAACAAACAGATGGCACGAAGGAGAAAGGGCAAAACAGTAACAATTTTGTGCAGTAAAGCTAACTTAGTACATACTTTTCTTTTTACAATACAGATAGCATCATGAAGGTGTACTAACATCATAACTCGTACATTCATTGCATCAGTATAAGACAAGTCCATTGAAACTACAAAACCAAGCAAGACACAAGAAGATGAGCCCAAATGAGCATTCTCACCATGTCAAGAACATTTGCGTCTGCGCCAGCTTCCAACAAGCACTTAATAGCTTCAGTTAAGCCCTTCTCTGCAGCCTTTAACAAAGGATTATCACCAGGACTAGCACTGCTCACATTAGCTCCACCCTATCAGATGCAAGTATGACAAGCCAATCATATGGTTGTCTTGTCGTTAATACAAAGATGAATAAACCGAAATCAGTTTGTAGAAATCCTACATTCGTACTGCAGTATAACAGAGAATATTATACCTGAATCAATAGCTTCACACAGGACACAAAAGATTTGCGTAATGCCATGTCTAGGGCTACAAACAGACGATTACCTTTGTTGGGCTGGAAAAAAACAAATAAATAACTTAATTTTCATGCCAAAATATGACAGTTCTAAGAAAAAAATGTAAATTGCAAGGGAAAAAAAGCTGAGACGATAGTTCTTTTCTAAGAGTAGCTTATGAACTTATATGTCCCGAGCAGTAGGAAAGAATTATTGCCACAACTACTGCTACAAACCAAACAGACAACCAATTAAGTCCGATGCTCCTAAATTTTGGCGTGGCATTAGTCACCAACCAGTAATGCCCTTAAATACAGGTGGGGACAATTGGAGAATGCAGCAAAAGAGAGAACTGAAGTTGAAAGCCAACAGATCAAAGAAGATTTTGAATAGTACATCTGCATTGTGCTGCAAAAGGATCTTGACGGTACTAGCATGTCCTTTAAAAGAAGCAACAGAGAGTGGTGTCCCAGTAACTGATAGTGCATTAACATCAGCTCCTCTAGAAAGAAGAAACTCTACTATTTCAGAGTGCCCTGAATAAAAGAAGAACAATAGATTAGGATCATAACATATAAACATGATATACACAAAACGCATTTGGGAAACACGCTTCATTAACTATCAGGGGAAAGCAAATTTGTGGTTACACATTTCCCTGAACAGACATGCGGAACACTTTATCATAATCAGTTCCATAAGAAGACAAATCATTCCTACATAAACATCCATCGTATCATGCCATATCTATGCTAAGTAATTAGAAATTTCTAGGGAAACAAAAAAAATATGAAATAAACATCATAAGAAAAGATATACGGATTATACAGATAAACACCATGTCTACAAATATTGATAGCAGTATGACATAACACATGGATTTTTCACAAGTCTGTGAACAAAAAAATTAAAATTACTGTGACAACTAAGTTTAAAGTTTCGTAAGACTAATTACTGTGTTGACAGGCACCCCACTGAAGCTTGGTGCGCTGGGGTGTGTGATGCGCTGCGTGTAGTTCGGTAGCTCTGTCCTGTGAAAATTGTTCATCTTCGGTTTGCTGGGCTCTTGTTAAAAAATAAATCCGCTTTTATGACCAGGGCAATTCCTCTATATTCAACTAAAGGCTCTCCAAAGTAACATCTACATGCATCGTCGGTCGGTTGAAGACAAAACAATTCTCAAACAGAAAAAAAACGTCCAGCACAAAACAAGGGGCAAGGCAACAGCAGAGTCCCTGAGCGTGAAACTAATGCATAGTCTTGCGGTCAGAGGAAAGTGGCAAGGAACGAAGCATCCATACCACGGATTGCAGCTGAGTGAAGAAGAGTGACGTCCCCTTGACGTTTCTGATGCAGATCGGCGCCATGGTCGAGAAGGTAGGCGACGGCAGGAAGGTTGCCGTGGGTGACGGCGTGCTCAGCAGGTGATTGATCTAGCAACAAGATCCACATAAACAACCCAGTTACGCACAGTTGGTGATAAGTTACAAAGCTACGGGGTCTGCCTGCTTCTGTAGCCCACCCCTCCCGACAATTTCGGGCTGGAAAACGAACAAATTACCCACCCTGAGAGGTGTCGGGCTTGTTGACGTCCATCTTGAGCTCCTCGACGAGGTACTGGTAGAGGGGCAGCCTGCCGCGGCCGCCGGCGGCGTGGAGGGCGTTGAAGCCCATGTAGGTGGTGCTGGCCACCGTCACCGGGACCCCGTGCCCGTGCACGTCCAGCTCCTTTGCGATCTCTGCAACAACGGGAGATGAGTTCAGAAGAACTTGGTAGGTAGCAGCAAGAAAGCACCGAACTTGTGGCAGGAAGGTCGTATCATCTCAAAAGGCGGTCACTTTCGGCCCCAAATCAGGAGGAAACAGCCACTGATCCTCGTGCCAGAAAGCCCCAATCTGATTGCGAAGAGGAAAATAAAAAATCCCCCCCAAGGACCCCGAGGAATCGAGCCCCAGCGGGCGTTCCAGACCAAATCGCAAGCGAAATCGACAATCTTGCCGGCAACCCGCGGCCAGATCGGAACCCACACGGTAAACTAAACCGTACGCCGCCGGATCTAGCGAGGGGGCGAGCGAACCCGCCGCCTGGGAGAAAGGGAGAGCTTACTCTTGATGGTGCGGACGTCGCCGTCGTGGGCGGCCTCGATGAACCTGGCCTCCAGCGGCCACTGGTCGCGGTCTGCACGAGTGCGAGCGAATCGAAGGGTGAGACTGGCGGCGGAGGGAGATGGAGCAGGCATGGATTGATTTGGGTCAAATTAGGGCGCCGGCCGCCGAAGCCACCGGCCGGTGACGTACCTTTGCCGAGGAGGAACTCGAACTGGCGAGGCAGCGGCATGTCCCGGGTCCCCATCTTCCGCTCTCTCTTCGCCGGCGGCGGTGGCGGTGGCGGAGCAAGACGAGGAAAGAAAGAAGCTTCTGGAGTGGGTGGAGTGGAGACTGGAGAGAGATGGGAAATAGGGGAGTGAAAAGAGCGGGAAATGGGAGGAAGGCCCAATGGAAGCTCCACACGTGACCTCCCACGGATCGTACGATCCGACACCAGTTGTGCCTTTCCCCTTTGCTTCTCACTTCACGTTTTGAATTTTGAATTTCAACGAGTTGTACTGCCCTCTCCCATCTATACAATCACCATAGATGAAAGAGGTCAGAATAGTAAATGTTAGCAGACTCGCGTCCGCATCGCCGCAGCCGCCACCGCCGATGCCTCGGTAGCCATCGAGCACATGTTGGTGGGCCTGTCGGAGGAAGAGGACTTGAACCTGGCGTTGCAGGACTTAGTGCCGCCTCATCCGTCACCGCTGCCCTCGTGGGCACCAGCGGCCGCTCCACATCCACATCCACCACCGGCCGCACTCGCATTTGCTCCGCCGATTCCCAGATAGCCATGAGCGATCCTGAACCTCGTCGACCCAACCCAGGTGCCAAGCGATGGCGGGGAGTGGGCTAGTGTCAGTGGGCCTGTCAGACGAAGAGGCCTTGAACCTAGAGTTGCAGTACTTGGTGCCGCCTCATCCATCACCGTCGCTCGTGGGCACCAGCGGCCGCTCCACATCCACCTCCACCACCGGCTGCACTGGCATTTGCTCCGCCGATTCCCAGATAGCCATGGGCGATCGCAAACCTCGTCGACCCGACCTAGGTGCCCAGCGACAGCGAGAGTAGGCTAGGGTTAGGGGTCTAGCATGCCATGGCCTTTTTATATTTTCATGTTCTTATTTTTAACGCTATGTAAATTGTTTTATAAATGAAAAAAAATTTATGGGAACGGTGAAATGCGTCGTGCCGCTGGGGACACCCCATGCAAAAACGGTTTGTCGTGGCTCGAAGGAAAATTTCGCTTCCACGCCTAACGCAGATGAATGCGTGCAGTTACTTTAGTGCCCGAAATGCATCGCTTCGGTGGAGATGGCTTAAAGGTTAATCGAACATTTACCTCTCATGTGCGCAAAATCAACATACAAAAGCATGTGCCTAAACTGAGTAGTGTGTGTGCCCCTTTCATGATATTTTTGGTGACCTAGGTGATGCAATGTTAGAGAAATTCCCCGACGTAAGTATAATCCCAGTAATCCGAGGGGTTAGCTGAGACAAGCAACACTTCTCTAAAAGTCTGAAGTAAAAAAGAACTTTCTGATAGAGAAACACTGTGTCATATGCAATGGCATGCCAGCAACTAGTAGAGAAACAACTTTTAATGTTTTTATCAGATATAATAGTTAAAATAATACAGTGTTTTAATTCAGAAAGAAAAATTATCAGAACACTCCTAAAATTTTAAAAGGCGCAAAAATCAGCAAAAGGTTGGCCAAATGGAGTAATCCCGGTGAAAATTCACGAAAGGGGGTAATTAGCGTAAAAAGTCAACTTATGGGGTAAAAAGCAGAATTCAGTCCAAAAATATAAGATGTGGTCTTTTGAGTCTCCAGAATGCACTAGTTTGACTACATGTTTGACATATGATATGTCAAATAGAATAGTGAAAGCACATATTACAGGAACATATTTCGCAAGAAAATTACTGCACATGTTATTCTTAGATGGCCAATCCATATATTCTATCATGCATATTTTTAATTCATTGACCACAGGCATGATAATGCACCTTATACTATGCCAAAGAGTTGACCAGATGGATCACCAGCAACGGTTCAAGCAACTGGCTTTGCTGCATGATTCCTGAATGATGATGCATCAGGACAACTAAGACATGATTATGTTTTCATGTAATTTACCCTGCAGAACAAGCTATGCAACTATTATGCTAGCATTCTTTAAAATAAAACATTATGCTAGCATTTGCAATGGGCAGAGAGAAGACACTAGTAGAAAATCTCTCATCAGTACCGGTTCCAGAGGGGCATTCGTACCGGTTGAGCAACCGGTACAAATTATCCGGCACTAAAGGCCCCCCCCTTTCGTACCGGTTGCTTACGAACCGGTATAAAAGGTCCCTCCACGTGGGCCACCAGGAGAGCTCAGGGCCAAGGAGCTTTGGTACCGGTTGGTAATACGAACCGGTACCAAAGGTTCCCACCCGCGGCAGGGAAATTGCCCAAATCTCTGCCGCGGCAGAGAATTGGATTTTTAGGGTTTTTGGAGGGGTTTAGGGATATCGGTTTGTTTCATATCGCGTCGATGCACCAGAAACGCGTTTGGGTTTAGGTAGTAAATGAAGATCAAGATGATGCATAGCAAGTTGGTGCATATAATATAACACACATGTAATTGCATAAGATCGCAAATTAAGTAGCACTATGCATGAAGATCGATCTTCATGCATAGTGGTACTCTCCGAGGCGTACTCTATATATGTCTATTACATGTAGCATAGTGGTACTCTTCGAGTCAACTATATATGTAACATGTACATCTTCATTCATAGTGGTACTCTGCGAATGGTGGTATGACGTCTCGAAGGAAAAATCCCGCCAATTCCTCGCCTATTGCTATGAAGCGGTCATCGATTGAGAGCTTGTTCCGCTTTCTTGCCAACTATAAAAGAATAAGATACAAATGAATACATGAAACAACTATTACCGAAACTCAGCACAACTTATGATAAGAAAACAAATTTGTGAAGATTGTTTTTGTACCTCTTTATTTCTTTCATTATTCGTTTTCTCGCTGACAATTCTGCGGATGTACTCGCAAACGAAGAATCCACAGAGATCGGTCCCTTGTGGTTGTTGCGGGCATTTCTTTACAAGAATATAATTCAATCAAACAATAGTCAAGTATGATAATTAAAGGTGTGTGGACCTAGGTAGTACTACTTACTTTCGCCTTCCATCGCAGCTTCGGTGTCCATTCACGGGACGTATCTTCCTTGATGAAAGTTTCCCATACGCTGCTCGACAAAAGAAAATGCATAAAAGAGTCATCAATTAGTTCATAGCAGGAAATTAACGAAACAAACCGATAAGAATTAAAATTACCTTCTGAGCATTAAATAACAAGACAAGTATAGTTCCGATTTTTTGCTTAGTGAGTCATAGACTTCAACTTCTCCAATTTCCAAATTGATGACGAGAAGAATAAAGTGAAACCTACGCACGTTTCAATATGTAGTGTCATATATATAAGTCATTAGTTAAAATTTTGACATACGGTGAGCAAAATATAATGTGTTATAAGACAGTAAGACTCACTCGAAGTTGTAAGGCCAAATTATTAGCTTTTTGTCACGTTGTCGCTTCAAAAACCTTAGCAAAGTCTCCGGTGTATCCTTGTTATAGAGAGGATCTTCTATGGTTTTAACATGCATTGTGTGCGGGTCAATGAACCCAATGTCTGTGATATCGTCCCTTTTGCATTCGAGCATCTTCGATCTGCATAATATAGCGCAGAAAAGATTATAATCTGCATACTACGTGCACCGTCAGTCACTCGTCGAACACGCAACAATTCTCAAACAGAAAAAAACGTCCAGCACAAAACAAGGGGCAAGGCAACAGCAGAGTCCCTGAGCGTGAAACTAATGCATAGTCTTGCGGTCAGAGGAAAGTGGCAACGAACGAAGCATCCATACCACGGATTGCAGCTGAGTGAAGCAGCGTGACGTCCCCTTGACGTTTCTGATGCAGGTCAGCGCCATGGTCGAGAAGGTAGGCGACGGCAGGAAGGTTGCCGTGGGTGACGGCGTGCTCAGCAGGTGATTGATCTAGCAACAAGATCCACATAAACAACCCAGTTACGCACAGTTGGTGATAAGTTACAAAGCTACGGGGTCTGCCTGCTTCTGTAGCCCACCCCTCCCGACAATTTCGGGCTGGAAAACGAACAAATTACCCACCCTGAGAGGTGTCGGGCTTGTTGACGTCCATCTTGAGCTCCTCGACGAGGTACTGGTAGAGGGGCAGCCTGCCGCGGCCGCCGGCGGCGTGGAGGGCGTTGAAGCCCATGTAGGTGGTGCTGGCCACCGTCACCGGGACCCCGTGCCCGTGCACGTCCAGCTCCTTTGCGATCTCTGCAACAACGGGAGATGAGTTCAGAAGAACTTGGTAGGTAGCAGCAAGAAAGCACCGAACTTGTGGCAGGAAGGTCGTATCATCTCAAAAGGCGGTCACTTTCGGCCCCAAATCAGGAGGAAACAGCCACTGATCCTCGTGCCAGAAAGCCCCAATCTGATTGCGAAGAGGAAAATAAAAAATCCCCCCCAAGGACCCCGAGGAATCGAGCCCCAGCGGGCGTTCCAGACCAAATCGCAAGCGAAATCGACAATCTTGCCGGCAACCCGCGGCCAGATCGGAACCCACACGGTAAACTAAACCGTACGCCGCCGGATCTAGCGAGGGGGCGAGCGAACCCGCCGCCTGGGAGAAAGGGAGAGCTTACTCTTGATGGTGCGGACGTCGCCGTCGTGGGCGGCCTCGATGAACCTGGCCTCCAGCGGCCACTGGTCGCGGTCTGCACGAGTGCGAGCGAATCGAAGGGTGAGACTGGCGGCGGAGGGAGATGGAGCAGGCATGGATTGATTTGGGTCAAATTAGGGCGCCGGCCGCCGAAGCCACCGGCCGGTGACGTACCTTTGCCGAGGAGGAACTCGAACTGGCGAGGCAGCGGCATGTCCCGGGTCCCCATCTTCCGCTCTCTCTTCGCCGGCGGCGGTGGCGGTGGCGGAGCAAGACGAGGAAAGAAAGAAGCTTCTGGAGTGGGTGGAGTGGAGACTGGAGAGAGATGGGAAATAGGGGAGTGAAAAGAGCGGGAAATGGGAGGGAAGGCCCAATGGAAGCTCCACACGTGACCTCCCACGGATCGTACGATCTGACACCAGTGCAGGCCTTTCCCCTTTGCTTCTCACTTCACGTTTTGAATTTTGAATTTCAACGAGTTGTACTGCCCTCTCCCATCTATACAATCACCATAGATGAAAGAGGTCAGAATAGTAAATGTTAGCAGACTCGCGTCCGCATCGCCGCAGCCGCCACCACCGATGCCTCGGTAGCCATCGAGCACATGTTGGTGGGCCTGTCGGAGGAAGAGGACTTGAACCTGGCGTTGCAGGACTTAGTGCCGCCTCATCCGTCACCGCTGCCCTCGTGGGCACCAGCGGCCGCTCCACATCCACATCCACCACCGGCCGCACTCGCATTTGCTCCGCCGATTCCCAGATAGCCATGAGCGATCCTGAACCTCGTCGACCCAACCCAGGTGCCAAGCGATGGCGGGGAGTGGGCTAGTGTCAGTGGGCCTGTCAGACGAAGAGGCCTTGAACCTAGAGTTGCAGTACTTGGTGCCGCCTCATCCATCACCGCTGCTCTCGTGGGCACCAGCGGCCGCTCCACATCCACCTCCACCACCGGCTGCACTGGCATTTGCTCCGCCGATTCCCAGATAGCCATGGGCGATCGCAAACCTCGTCGACCCGACCTAGGTGCCCAGCGACAGCGAGAGTAGGCTAGGGTTAGGGGTCTAGCATGCCATGGCCTTTTTATATTTTCATGTTCTTATTTTTAACGCTATGTAAATTGTTTTATAAATGAAAAAAAAATTATGGGAACGGTGAAATGCGTCGTGCCGCTGGGGACACCCCATGCAAAAACGGTTTGTCGTGGCTCGAAGGAAAATTTCGCTTCCACGCCTAACGCAGATGAATGCGTGCAGTTACTTTAGTGCCCGAAATGCATCGCTTCGGTGGAGATGGCTTAAAGGTTAATCGAACATTTACCTCTCATGTGCGCAAAATCAACATACAAAAGCATGTGCCTAAACTGAGTAGTGTGTGTGCCCCTTTCATGATATTTTTGGTGACCTAGGTGATGCAATGTTAGAGAAATTCCCCGACGTAAGTATAATCCCAGTAATCCGAGGGGTTAGCTGAGACAAGCAACACTTCTCTAAAAGTCTGAAGTAAAAAAGAACTTTCTGATAGAGAAACACTGTGTCATATGCAATGGCATGCCAGCAACTAGTAGAGAAACAACTTTTAATGTTTTTATCAGATATAATAGTTAAAATAATACAGTGTTTTAATTCAGAAAGAAAAATTATCAGAACACTCCTAAAATTTTAAAAGGCGCAAAAATCAGCAAAAGGTTGGCCAAATGGAGTAATCCCGGTGAAAATTCACGAAAGGGGGTAATTAGCGTAAAAAGTCAACTTATGGGGTAAAAAGCAGAATTCAGTCCAAAAATATAAGATGTGGTCTTTTGAGTCTCCAGAATGCACTAGTTTGACTACATGTTTGACATATGATATGTCAAATAGAATAGTGAAAGCACATATTACAGGAACATATTTCGCAAGAAAATTACTGCACATGTTATTCTTAGATGGCCAATCCATATATTCTATCATGCATATTTTTAATTCATTGACCACAGGCATGATAATGCACCTTATACTATGCCAAAGAGTTGACCAGATGGATCACCAGCAACGGTTCAAGCAACTGGCTTTGCTGCATGATTCCTGAATGATGATGCATCAGGACAACTAAGACATGATTATGTTTTCATGTAATTTACCCTGCAGAACAAGCTATGCAACTATTATGCTAGCATTCTTTAAAATAAAACATTATGCTAGCATTTGCAATGGGCAGAGAGAAGATCTGCAAGTTTCCTTTCACATCTAATGCGAACTGCAGTGCAAAATATTATTTGTCTTCTACCAAACTTCTCACTCTAGTCTCTAGCTTAGCAGGTTGCACACTTCCATACAAACAGGATTTGAGCTTCAGCAAAACTCCAAATAAGTAGCAGAATATAACCAGTTCTGCTCTAACTTTTCACTCTACCTTAGCTACGGCACATGAATCGCATACAAAAAAGGCACCATAATTTAAGGTTCAGCGTTTTGTCAAGAACACCAAAAAAAGAGCTTCCATTCTGAGCGAGCTTCTCTCAGCTGTAAGGATGATCACCTCAGTTCCATCGCCTCCCTGCAAGAATCGGTTGATCACGACAAGTTAACAGATGGTCGAATTCTGCTGATTATTGGCAAAACCAAGAATCTGAAGATTGCTTACGACACAGATCTAATGCCAGTCAAGAAACAACAATATGAAAGGTGGACCTCTTACCAGAACAATTTCTCAATCTCCTCGCTTTCAGGGTCCAACTCTAAGGCACGTGAGAGTGCGCTATAAGCTCCATCATACTCCTACAGAAGGCAAGCACAGGGAGGGGTCAAATAGCAGATGTGAAATGAGCAACACAATTGTCAGTTTGAACTCTCCTATTGCACCTTCGTGAACATCAGAGCAGCTCCTTGACGATAGTGAGCCTTTGCCCACTTCGGGCGCAGCCTTTTGCATTTAGCCGCATCATCAAAAGCCCTCTGTCCATCACCCATGCGAAGCCAGCACAAGCTCCTGTTTGATAACAGCTTAGCGTCAAAGTTATCCATCCTCAGTGCCTGCAGCAGACAAAACAGTGAAAGCTTCTGTTATTGCCACATTACAGAAACATTCCTCACTTTAGTCCAATAATTTCTCATTTCTCCCATGGTTACAAGGACAGAAAAATGATACTTCGATTAACAAGTCAGTCCCATTCTTATTTTACTTTTCAATGAAATAGAAGATGGAGATTAATGTGTTTCAATACTTATTTTTTTTCAAATAAAACTATTACCAATTTTTATTAGCAGTAGATATAAGCATGAAACTTCTCCTGTCTACACTGTTTGGCTAACACCAGGTATATGGGACGAGATGCGCACACTTATGACTAGTCTTTCAACTGGTTCATGTGATAGCATTACAGGGTAACATGACACTTTTTTGTGCATGGCCGAGATAAAATAATGTTAATGATAAATAACATAAATTATAATGGAGGAACATGTTTAATGGCTCTACCTCAGGTATACATAGAAAAAAATAGTGTAAGTATGTACCTGTGTATAGAGCAATGATGCATTTGGATAATCCTGCTTCTTGAATGCTTCATCCGCTTGTCGTTTCAGGTCAGACATCCTCTTTTTCACAAAATTACCATCCTGGGCAACTCATGATACTTCAGTCAGAAACATATATTAAGAGGTTTGATGTGTGTGAGGGAGAAACAATGCTGTAGCAAGATGCTAAAGCGAAATGAATGAATACAAGAAACAGTTTTAATCAACAGAAGGTTTGGAAACCCCTGTTATCACTTGCTACCCAGATAGAAAAGAAACAAGAGAGCTATTTCAAAAAATAGCTTGGCTAAAGTTGAGGAAATATAAATAGAGCAAATTAATTATCCAATAAAGTATCATCCAATAAATGAGTTCAAGAATAGAGGTTAGGCAGTGATGCAGGTGCAAGAAACATACATGTATAAGAGTCAGGAATAGGGAAAAAATTTGGGCAGTTTTATCTTTGAAGTTTTGGTTAAACATCGAGTTGACCAATGTTGCTCAGAGAGTTACTGTAGACCAAAATTGCTGTGGGTGTGCAATACAATTTTGTACAGTGACGAACCTCAAGTTGCTTGATTTCCATCTTCACATGACTAATGATTCCATCGACGCTCCATTTTTCCACAGTTGAAATGGGAGAGGTGAAAGGAAAGAGAATCTCAACATCTTCCCGTGTACCATACTCAGCAGCCAACTCTATTGGTAATCTACCGAACTGTTGAGGAACGACAAAAGATTTAGAAAAGCAATATACATTAGTTAAGAAATAAGCAAGGTTCTAGACATGATTAATATAAACCATATTGATTCACTACCACCATAATAGGTAGACATAGTGTTAGTGTATTTCATCGATATACACCTGGCGAAATGAAAGACAACGTGAAATAGTAACAAGCTTATACAAAAAAAGTTTAACTTCAGTCTTTTATTTTTTATTTACAGATTGCACCATGTAGGTGTACTTACATCAGAACTCATACGGTTATCATTATAAGACAAGTTTGCTGAAACTAAAGCCAAGCAAGACACAAGAATGTGACAAAAGGAGCATTCTCACCGTGTCATGAACATTTGGGTTTGCACCAGCTTCCAACAAGCACTTGATAGCTTCAGTTAAGCCCTTCTCAGCAGCCTTTACCAATGGATTATCAAAAGGATAATCACAGCTCACTTTAGTTCCACCCTGTCAGATACAAGTATAGAAGACAAGCCCATCATACATTTGTCTAGTAGGTAAAATCAATCATCAGTTTATGAAATTCTGCATAGCCACTGCAATATAAACAGAGGATACTATACCTGAATTAATAGCTTCATACAGGACACAGAAGATTTTTGTAACGCCAATGTCAAAGGTCCAAACTGACAAGAAGCCTTGTTGGGCTGGAAAAATGAGAAAGAAATTCAAATTTCGTGACAAATATGATAGTTCCAACAAAAAGATGGAATTTATTAGGGAAAAAAATTTCTTTGGTAAGAGTATAGCCTCACAGATTACCACCTATGAGCAGGGCCTGTTTGGTTGGTGTACAAAGGTTACCGATATTTAGAGCAAATTTTTACCAAACATGTTTCAGGTTAGATGATGAAAATGAGTGCCATACTTTGCCAAGCCTAAGGGAATCCTACTGCATTTTTTTAGTCAGTGACACATGGGAACCAAGTTGCAGGAAAAAAATCTTCACACCAGTGTAGTGCAGGTGCGAACAAAATGGGCAAATAACTCAAACTTGCATGACTTTTGGCATTTAATGGTTTAGTCACCAAACGACATAATAAATACCTCAAAGACAGGTGGGAAAAATTGGAGACAATAGCAAAATCAAACAAAAGGAGCTAAAAGGCAACATATTAATGAGGGACTTGGGTAGTACATCTGCATTGTTCTGCAAAAGGATCTTGACAATACTAGCATATCCTCTAAGAGCAGCAACCGCGAGAGGTGTCCCAAGATCGGATATTGCATCAACATCAGCTCCTCTAGAGAGAAGAAACTCTACTATTTCAGAGTACCCTGATAAAAAGAAGAAAAGAAAGGTCATAACAGTATAACTACATTAATAGTACATGAACAAAACGTTTTAGGGCAACAAAGTTCCAATAACTAGTGGTGGGAAGCAATTTTGTTGCCTCACATTTCTCAGAATAGACGCACAGGAAGAGTTACCATTATCAGTTATGATAACAAGGCAGTAATAATAATACTAAATTAAGAGTCATCATTTGGGTAAGGGCAGCTGGGGGAGGAGAATGGGGTTGCTTTGAAATGTGCTACAAACTTACAACAAATAGTCTACAAAATAGATACCCCAAGAATTGCATATCATAGTAGGTAAACAAACATGTATCGGGAAACTAGTTTCAATGGTTAAACTGAAAAGGTTGGTAGTGATACGATGACGCATGGATTTTTTCACATATCTGAAATCAGGAAATCAGGAATCGCTCTTGATCATCTCAATGCTCATCTCCTTCAACAACTCAAAGACCATCTACGTACCTTCCGTTTAAGCGCTTTAGAGTGCCTAAAAGATCTAGCAAACGGGGGTGCCAAGACAACGGTAGTTAGCTGTCTTACAGAAGTTCAGAGACAGACTGGTGATCAAACTTATTTTGCTTTCTCCAACCTAAAGCAGTA
Organism: Lolium perenne; assembly: GCF_019359855.2. Classification (NCBI taxonomy): domain Eukaryota; kingdom Viridiplantae; phylum Streptophyta; class Magnoliopsida; order Poales; family Poaceae; genus Lolium; species Lolium perenne. The sequence continues at coordinate 7,860,576 of NC_067248.2, read as the reverse complement.
TTATCAATTGTACGAAGAATGAAAGAAAAAAACCATGACTATGGAATTCCTCTCCAGACTGAAGCAAAGGCTCTCCGACATAACATCCGATGCAACATAGTACATAATTGTAGTGCGGGGTGTTCGTCCTTTCGTGGACATGTATATATAACCTTCTTTCTATCTATCAATGCATCGAAACGCAAGCCGTATGCAGGAAAAGTAACAATGGAGCGAAGTTCCTCTTCATACCAAGAAGTGCAGCCGTATGCAGAAGAGTGATGTTCCCCTTTGAACGTTGCTGACGCACATCAGCGCCGTGATTGACGAGGTACTTGATGGCGGGAAGGCAGCCGTTGGTGACGGCATGCGCCGCAGGCGTGAAAGCTAGCATCAAGCCAGCTGAAGTTAATAATGATCATCGATTCATACAACTAGGCCTTGAATAGGGGTTGGGGAGGCGAGTTACCCTGTGCGGTGTCGGGCTTGTCGACGTCCATCCCGACCTCCTCAACCAGGTACCGGTAGGCTGGCAGCCTGCCGCGGCCCCCGGCGGCGTGGAGCGCGTTCATGCCCATGTAGGTCGTGCTGGCCACCGTCGCCGGGATCCCACGGCCCTGCACGTCCAGCTCCTTCGCGATCTCTGCAGTCGTCAAAGAAAGGGGCGCGCTTTCAGTCAGGAAGCACGGCAAGAACACTGAATAGTGGCCACCACATGAGAAATAAATCGCTGCTGATCCCTAGCTAATGAGTGGAAGAACTTGGTAGTAATGAAAAGCCCAACTTGCCGCCATAAAGTATCATATCAGACGCCCCGGCGGCCCAGCCTGAATCAGCACGCCCAAATCACCCCAGCATCAGACGCAACCAAATCCGGACGAAACCGCAACATCAGACGCGTCGCTCTCACCCACAATTAATCCGCGCCAAGCCGGAAGCGAATCGCGCTGTAACTGAAACCCCTCTACGCCCCCAGATCTAACTGAGACGGGACGCCGGAGAGAACGAGAGAGACGGGTGTGGGGATTAGCTGGGTGCGGGCCTTACTCTTGATTTTGCGGACGTCGCCGTGGTGCGCGGCCTCGAGGAACCTGGCCTCCGGCGGCCAGCGGTCACGGTCTGCAAAACAAGAAGCGATGAGACGGCGCGGCGGAGGGAGCCGTACGAGGGTAGGGGCGGGCAGGGTGTGGGTGACCTTGGCCGTGGAGGAGCTCGTACAGGCGAGGCAGCGGCATGTCCCGGGTCCCCATCCTCCGTCTTCGGCGGCAGCGGTGGCGGCGGTGGCGGAGCAAGACGAGGCGACGGAGGAAGCTTCTGGAATGGGCGAGAGGGAGAGGGGTAAATGGCGGGAAAACGGGAGTGAGTGAGTGAGTGGGATTGCAGCTTTGCAGGAGACGCAATGGCAGGTCGACACGTGCCCCCTCTCTCTCCCTTGGCGTACGATCTGACGTGGTGCCAGAAGCACGGGCCACGGCCTCTCCATCTCCCTTCCCATTCGAATTTTGAAATTTGAACTTTGAACTTGCTTTCTCGGCATCTTTTTCATTGACGATTATTGACCGCGCGAAAAAAAAAAGTGAGGTGTCGATCTGTACGTTCGAAAGTTCGGATATTTTTCTCCCAGTTGTATGTAGAATTGTAACCCGTGAGTTATTAGTCAGGGTCTACTCAGCTCTCCTTAGGGCCGCCCCCAGTTATGTTGAGGTTATTGACAAGTCACTGAATCTCGTTACAATGCTAGAAAGACTACGCCATTCAAAAGGGCCAACACATCTTCTAGCCATGGTTCATCCGAATAGGCATGTTTTGAAGAAGTATTTGCTGTCTGGCAAATTTAGCTAAACTCGGAGACATTGCCAACTGACCATGGGTTAGAATTTTTCATGGTTGCAAAAAACAGGTAAATATGACTTTCTGATGCACGTGTTCAATCACTAATCTACCTCCGCGCAGCAGGTGAGGAGGATCGAAGACCATTTTGCCGTTATCGATATAGATCGAGTTTCGTATTGAACTCCCATCTACCAAAAAAAAGCCTTTTAGGTTCAAGTCAGAATATGGTGGTTGTACATGTAGTTGTCCAGAATGAACATGAATCGGTGTTCTTAAGGAGACTTGTTAACTCAATTGTTGTCGAGTACCCGCAACTCATTTTTGCATTAAGCTCCAAAGGAGATGAAACAAGTTACAACATCCAGAAAAACAATCAAGCAGCAAAAATCGAGACGCCACCGAACATACACCGATTACCCGGCCTACACCTCTCAAAGGCCCACGTCTACAAGCAACCCATGACCGTGTTATCACCAGATTTTGGCCAAATCAGGAGATGGGCCGTAAGGGAGATGAGCTTGGAAGATTACACGTGGAAGATCTCTGAAGCGGCCTTGCACGAAGAGTTTGGGCTAGATTGCCCGTGTATCTGTAATATAGTAGATCGCATCTTAGATTAAAAGATAGAGTTTAACCCGTGCACGGTTAGGTGCACGCCTAAATTAGAAAGTCCCCTGGACTATAAATATGTATCTAGGGTTTATGAAATAAACAACAACCAACGTTCACCACAAATCAATCTCGCTGCATCGCCAACTCCTTCGTCTCGAGGGTTTCTTCCGGTAAGCATCATGCTGCCTAGATCGCATCTTGCGATCTAGGCAGCACAAGCTTATTTGTTGTTCATGCGTTGCTCGTACTGAAGCCTTTTTGATGGCGAGCAACGTAGTTATCTTAGATGTGTTAGGGTTAGCATTGTTCTTCATATCATATGCTATCGTCGTGCAACCCTTATACATCTAGCCGCCCTTACACCTATCTTAGGTGTAGGGGCGGCACCCCGCTTGATCATTATTTAGTAGATCCGATCCGTTACGGTTGCTCCTTGTTCTTCAAGGATTAGTTTAATATCTGCAATAGTTAGGCCTTACAAAGGGTTGGAGGATCCAGCGGCGCGTAGGGTGTCGTTTGCTAGTCCTAGACAGGATGTTCCGAGGATCAACCTCGTGTTGGTTTTTAGGCCCTATCTAGGATCGGCTTACGATCACCGTGCGTGGCCGCGAGGCCCAATCGTGAGTAGGATGATCCGATTATGCGGTGAAAACCCTAAATCGTCGTAGATCGTTTTAACTTTATCTTGATCAAGCAGGACCACCATATATTCGTGCACCTCGTACGAATCATGGGTGGATCGGCTCCTTGAGCCGATTCACAGGACAACCTCAGAGCCGATCGAGGCTCGTATTTAATGTTTACGTGTATGCCATGCAGGAAACTAAGCGAGGCATCTCCATCACCTTCCTGACCAGGTATAGGTCAGGTGGCACGCCCTTGCACCAGCATCGGACGTGCGTGCCGGAGTTCTTTGCGGGCCGTCGCTCGGAGGGACCAGGGCCAGCCGCAGCCCTAAGTTGTTCCCGGCTCTACTGTGTTGCCCGTCGTTGCTCGCCTGCGGGTTTCTGACCGCAACACATTCTGGCACGCCCGGTGGGACCATCTTCGACATCAACCACATCGCCATCTACATCCGAGATGGCGGACGGCACCCCAGTCACGTACGAGGATCTGACCGAGGAGCTCAAGAAGAAGTATGACGAGGTCAAAACGATCCTCGAAGCCGACCTCATCGGCTCGTTTCACAGAACCCGTTCACATGGCATCAGGTGGAAAGGGTTCTCGCCTCAAGGTGCGCTCGATGGAATAGACCTGTCCGCCCCATCAGAAGAACGCACCAGGTCCCTTCGTCAGGAGATTAACTACATGGTGGCTCACTCGCTACACCGCCACTCTGAGAACCTGGTGAACACTTTGGAGCGTGTTGCTCTTCGAGTGATCCAGGAAATCATGAGTCGTCAATACTCTCCGTCAGGACCAGCTCTCGGGACATACCAGGGAGAGATGCCACTCCAGTCCCGTCCACCGCTGCCATTTGCGTTGGCAGCACCAGAGGTGCCGAATTCACCGGCATTCGTCGTCTACAAGATCGGTGGTGACCCTAGTGACTGCCAGTTCTTGCATGAGGCGCCTAAGGAGATCCCTCACGGGTACATGTGCACATACGTGCCAGACTGCGGTAACTGGGCGCTCACAAACCAGGCCGCAACAGCAGGGACTTCTGGAAAAGCAGGAGGAACGTCAGCGACAGATCTTGAGAAGCAGACGTGGCTAGCTAAATATGCCACTCCGACAAACCTCCAGAGCTCAGCTCCTGCAGTTGGCTCAGAGCTGGAAAAGCAAGCATGGCTGGCTAAGTATGCCACTCCGGCGAATCTTCAGAGTTCGACTCCTGCAGGCCAAAGACCGCGGATCAAATCAGTACGATCCTGAGAGACCAGTTCGGCATGGTGCCGAAAAGGAGGACAATCGGCTATTCCAAGCCATACCCCAACGAGTACGAGTTGATCCCGCTACCACCCAAATATCGGCTCCCTGATTTCTCCAAATTTAGTGGATCAGATGGTTCCAGCTCCATCGAGCATGTGAGCCGATATTTGGCACAGCTAGGAACGGCCTCAGCGTCGGATCCACTACGCGTGAGGTTCTTCGCACAGTCCCTCACGGGATCGGCTTTCGGGTGGTACACTTCGTTGCCACCGGACTCGATCCGGACTTGGAAGCAGTTGGAAGAACAATTCCACATGCAGTATCACTCAGAGGCTTCCGAGTCTGGCCTTGCCGATCTAGCACAGATACGTCAGAAGCGTGGAGAAACTGTGGCAGAATACATCCAGCGCTTCAGAAATCTAAGGAACCGATGTTATTCGGCTCGTGTAACTGAAAAGGAAGCAGTCGAGTTGGCAGTGGTGGGCCTTGCATCACAAATCAAGGATATGGCCTCCCAAGCAGACTACCCTTCACTGGCGCACATGGTTCAGAAACTGTCAGCATATGAACAGCGCCATCCGGACTTGTACCAGGACAAATTCAAGCGTGCGGTAGTCCTGGTTGAGGCAGATGAAGACGAAGGCTCTGCGAGAGATCAAGAGGTAGCAGTGGCTGAATGGACTCGGGGGGCAACCCCCGTGTCCTGCAAATGGGTTAAGCCACCAGGTCCGCCCAGAGGGTTTGATTTCGACGTGACTAAAACTGAGCAAATCTTCGACCTCTTACTCAAGGAGAAGCAGTTGAAGATACCCGAAGGCCTCAAAATCCCCACGGTACAGGAGCTGAACGGAAAGCCATACTGCAAATGGCATAACTTGCTCTCCCATGCCACCAACGACTGCAGGGTGTGGCGTCAGCAGATCCAAATGGCGATAGAACAAGGACGTCTGATTTTCAACCAGTACGCCATGAAGGTCGACACCCACCCCTTCCCCGCCGTTAACATAGTGGAGTGCTGAAAGTGCATGGAGCCCCCATGTGTGGTTTTGGTAATTAATGACAATCCCTACGGACTAATGTTTGCATTGAGTTATATTTGTAGGAGTTGTCCATAGGCAATTCTTGAACCATTTGTTGGCTTCAAGGTTGCAATAAGAAGAAATTGATGAAGGATATCAAGTGTCAAGTATGTCTTGAAGATGAAGATGAAGTGAGCCCTCAAGCTACTTCAAGACATCAATATGATGAAGAATGAAGAATGAAGTGCAAGTTCAAGATGAGCCATCTCGAAGAGATCTGATGTCTACGCCCCCCTCCTTTTCCTGTAGACAGTGTTGGGCCTCCAAGAGCAGAGGTTTGTAGAACAGCAGCAAGTTTTCCCTTAAGTGGATCACCCAAGGTTTATCGAACTCAGGGAGGAAGAGGTCAAAGATATCCCTCTCATGCAACCCTGCAACCACAAAGCAAGAAGTCTCTTGTGTCCCCAACACACCTAATAGGTGCACTAGTTCGGCGAAGAGATAGTGAAATACAGGTGGCATGAATATATAGTAGCAGTAGCAACGGCACCAGAAAAGTGCTTTGCCCAGGATAGTAAACAAGCAGTAGTAACGCAGTAGTAGTAACGCAGTAAAACAGTAAACAAGCAGCGATAGCAGTATTTAGGAACAAGGCCTAGGGATCATACTTTCACTAGTGGACACTCTCAACATTGATCACACAACAGAATAGATAAATGCATACTCTACACTCTTGTTGGATGATGAACACCATTGCGTAGGATTACACGAACCCTCAATGCCGGAGTTAACAAGCTCCACAATTTAATGTTCATATTTAAATAACCTTAGAGTGCATGAAAGATCAATACGACTAAACCAAGTACTAACATAGCATGCACACTGTCACCTTCACACTATGTAGGAGGAATAGATCACTGATGACCCACAAGTATAGGGGGTGTATCGTAGTATCTTCGATAAGTAAGAATGTCGATCCCAACGAGGAGCAGAAGGTGTTGACAAGCAGTTTCGATGAAGGATTCACCCACAAGTATAGGGGGTGTATCGTAGTATCTTCGATAAGTAAGAATGTCGATCCCAACGAGGAGCAGAAGGTGTTGACAAGCAGTTTCGATGAAGGATTCACTGTAAATGCTCACAGACAAGTATTCAGGGGGTTTTGATGTAACAGTTGAATAAAGTACGAGTAAGTAAAGTGCGAGAGTAACAATTGCAGCGAGTGGCCCAATCCTTTTTAGCACAAAGGACAAGCCGGTTTGTTTACTTATAATGACCAAACGTTCTCGAGGACACATGGGATTTTAGTCTAGTGCTTTCGCTACATACGGCTAAATAATCTTCATTGTTATGATAAGTGTTGTGTGGGTGAACCTATGCTAATGTACCGCCCTTCCTAGGACTAATACATACTTGTGATTATACCCCTTGCAAGCATCCGCAACTACAAGAAAGTAATTAAGAATAAATCTAACCACAGCCTTAAACTCTGAGATCCTGCGATCCCTCCTGCATCGATATACCAACGGGGGTTTAGGTTTCTGTCACTCCGGCAACCCCGCAATTAGCAAACGAATACAAGATGCATTCCCCTAGGCCCATAAATGGTGAAGTGTCATGTAGTCGACGTTCACATGACACCACTAGAAGAATAACACCACAACTTAAATATCACACCATTGAATATTACTCAACCATAGTTCACTACTAACATTTAGACTTCACCCATGTCCTCAAGAACTAAACGAACTACTCACGAGACATCATATGGAACATGATCAGAGGTGATATGATGATGAATAACAATCTGAACATAAACTTGGTTCAATGGTTTCACTCAATAGCATCAACAACAAGTAGAGATCGATACCGGGAGAGTTTCCCTTATCAAACAATCAAGATCAAACCCAAATTGCTACAGCGGTGACGAGGTGCTGCGGAGGAGATGGCGGTGATGATGGTGGAGATGATGATGATGGTGATGGAGATGATGTCCAGCTCGATGACGGTGACGATGGCGTCGATTTCCCCCTCCCGGAGGGAATTTCCCCGGCGGATTCCTGCCCGCCGGAGAGCTCTTTTCTCTCTGGTGTTCTCCGCCCCGCAGAGGCGGCTGTAACTCTTCGCGAGGTACCCTCTGTGGCTTAGGTCTTCGGGACGAAGGGTTTCGCGAAGAAAAGGAGGCGAAGCCCTGGCCGCGCCGCCCTAGGGTGTGGGCCCACCCTGGGTCCTCCTGGCCCCTCCTTCTGGCTTCCTTCGTCATCTTGAAAAATAGGATTTTTGGTATAATTTCCTTCCACAGCTGATCTTCCGAAATATTGCGTTCTGACGGTGCTTTTTCCAGCAGAATCCTGGCTCCGGTGCTTGATCCTCCAATAATGATGAAACATGCAAAATAGATGAAATAACATAAGTATTGTGTCCCAATATGAAATATATCAATGAATAACAGCAAATTATGATATAAAATAGTGATGCAAATTGGACGTATCAACTCCCCCCAAGCTTAGACTTCGCTTGTCCCCAAGCGAAACTGAGCTCGATAGACAGGACCACATGTTTATGGAGTGAAGAGTCGATAAATAAAATACGGACAAGAAGCATCATATTCATTCACACAAGACATTATAGTAAACAACTTCCTCATATAATTTAACTTGAAACAAGTATAAGGTAATCACAAGTAAAGGTGCATAAGAAATCATAATTGGTGATGGCAAACTTCGTTCTTGGTCAGAGAACAATTAACAGATTATATTTATCTCTTTGAGCAGCGCTCTTATGTTAAAGTTTATAAGGCACAACTTGCATACTCAATCATAATGGTCTTTTCATGATCATTGATAACTTGCAAAGCTATATTCATTCAGATAAAACTTGTACTAAACAAGGAAGAATAAAAGACATGATGAAGCAAATCACAATATAATGGTTTGATCACAACTACTCAAATGCTTGCTTGAGATGGAGGGAAATAGGTTTACTGACTCAACATAAAGTAAAAGACAGGCCCTTCGCAGAGGGAAGCAGGGATTAAATCATGTGCTAGAGCTTTTTCAGTTTTGCAATCATATAAAGAGAATAAAAGTAACATTTTGAGAAGTGTTTGTTGTTGTCAACGACTGGTAGCGGGTACTCTAACCCCCTTGCCAGACAACCTTCAAAGAGCGGCTCCCATTTTATTTTGTGTGGCACTCCTTCCAACCTTTCTTTCACAAACCATGGCTAACCGAATCCTCGGGTGCCTGCCAACAATCTCATACCATGAAGGAGTGCCTTTTTATTTTAGTTTTATTATGATGATGACACTCCCCCCAACCTTTGCTTACACAAGCCATGGCTAACCGAATCCTTCGGGTGCCGTCCATCAATCACATACCATGGAGGAGTGTCTATTTAGTTTAATTAATTTGGGACTGGGAATCCCATTGCCAGCTCTTTTTGCAAAATTATTGGATAAGCGGATGAAGCCACTAGTCCATTGGTGGAAGTTGCCCAACAAGATTGAAAGATAAAACACCACATACTTCCTCATGAGCTATGAAACATTGGCACAAATAAGAGATACTAAGTTTTGAATTGTTTAAAGGTAGCACATGAAGTATTTACTTGGAATGGCAGAAAATACCATGTAGTAGGTAGGTATGGTGGACACAAATGGCATAAGTTTGGGTCAAGGTTTGGATGCACGAGAAGTATTCCCTCTCAGTACAGGTCTTTGGCTAGCAAGGTTAATTAGCAAGCATAAGAGTTGAGGGAAACAAACAAATATACGTGTGATAGAAACAATCATGCATCTTCCTTGTAAGCACAAACAATTTTAACTTTAGAATAATAAGCTATGAGCTAACAAGAAAGACAATGAAACATCTACATGTATTTCTCTTTTCTATTTAAACCTCATAGTGTTGTTGCTATTGACCAATGCTAAGTTTGCCAAAACCAAATAGATTTATTCAATGCTCCCAAAGTGATACCAATACTAACAACAAGGTAAATCATATAGTAGAGATTGCAAACTAAAATAAGATGTGCAATATGTAAATGATAAGACTTCTCATTAATATTCCATAACGATAACTCAAACCAAGGGATACATAGATAACTAAAGAGAGATACTTCCAACTGCAACCCATCTTATATGATAACTTCCCTACTCATGATATGACACTACTTGACAAATAAAAGTAAAAGGTAGTGATAATGTGATACCGCGGCACTCCCCCAAGCTTGGAACAAACCAAGGGGATGCCAATACCGATGATGAATTACTCCTTTGGTGATGGTGGTGATGAATTCCTGACAAGCTTCTCAATAAGCTCCTGAAGCTCGTCAATCCTGTATATGAGGTTGCGAATCATCTCTGAATTGTGCTCGACGCGGTTAAAGAGTCTGTCTGACGGCGAGTCCCAGCTCTTGGAGTTATTTCCCCACTCTTCAGTCTCAGGCTTCTTCTCTCCTGCAGTGTTAGAGCGATCTATATCCCACTGGCTAGGCAATGCTGCCTTGGGAGTCCCTTCAATTTGATTATTGAAAATTAGATTGTGGAAGGGGTGATGAGTGCCTGATAGAGATGTTTTCGAAGCTAGGTAATGACGTGGAACCCCTCCTCCAGTGCGAATTCTTGCGCTCTTGTTTGCACTAAAAGGGTTGTCCACCACCTTGATGCTTGCGATAGTAACACGCGGGCGTGCGCGCGAATCTTCCTCCACCTCTTCTTCATCCTCTTCCTTGACGTCCTTGTCTTCCTCTTTCCACCCAAGATCTTGATCTTCTTCATCCGGAAACTCCTTGTCCTTGTTCTTGGAGACCATGATGCTTCTAAACTGAAAACGGATCCTGGCAGAAACAGCTCGAAACAAAACACGTCGAGAAAGCGATATACGGACCTCCAGAGGTCCGAGGGATTATATAGCAAAAAATTTCGCGACATAAGGAAAGTACCAGATCGAACTAGAGTCGGAAAGGGGCGACGGGGCGGCCAAACCATAGGTCGGCGCGGGCCCAGGCTTGGCCGCGCCGGCCTATGGTGCCACGCCCTCGTGCGTCCTTTCCACTCCGTTTCGAACTCGTAATTTTTCATATTTTCCAAAAACAGCAAAAATATTGTTCGGAAAGTAAATTGCGTACTTTTCATTACGATTGTTACCTATTCAAAGTTGAGTTCAATGGATTTGTCAATTTGCCCTTTGATGAAGGCTTCCGGTGTTTCCACTTGAATAATATCAATATCAACATTATAGGAATCACCTGAGATATAATGCTTGAGTCTTTGTCCATTCACCACTTGCGTAGCATTGCCTTGGAGAGAGCTAATTTTGATTGCTCCTGAACGATACACCTCCTCGACAACATACGGTCCTTCCCATTTCGAGAGTAATTTCCCTGCAAAGAATCTGAGACGAGACCGATACAATAGGACTTTATCCCCAATATTAAATTCTCTTTTGATAATCCTTCTATCATGCCATTTTTTAACTTTCTCTTTAAAGAGTTTAGCATTTTCATAAGCTTCACTTCTCCATTCGTCTAGAGAACTTAATTGCAACAACCTCTTATCACCGGCAAGTTTAGGATCTTTATTTAATTCTCTAACAGCCCAATAAGCTTTGTGCTCTAGTTCTAAAGGTAAATGACAAGCTTTCCCATAAACCATTTTATAAGGTGACATTCCCATGGGATTTTTATAAGCAGTTCTATAAGCCCATAATGCATCCTTCAATTTACTAGCCCAATTCTTTCTAGTTTTATTAACGGTCTTTCCCAAAATAGATTTAATCTCTCTATTTGATAATTCTACTTGACCACTAGTTTGAGGATGATAAGCGGAAGCAATTCTATGATTAATACCATACTTAGCAAGAGTTTTTCTAAAACCTCCATGAATAAAATGAGAACCTCCATCAGTCATAATATATCTAGGTACTCCAAATCTAGGAAAAATAATATCTAAAAGCATTCTTAAAGAGGTCTCACCATCAGCACTTTTTGTAGGTATAGCTTCCACCCATTTAGTAACATAATCAACAGCAACAAGTATGTGAGTGTTACCTTCTGAAGACGGAAAAGGTCCCATGAAGTCAAATCCCCAACAATCAAACGGTTCAATAACAAGAGTATAATTCATTGGCATCTCATTACGTCTGGAGATATTACCAACCCTTTGGCATTCAGCACAAGATAAAATAAACTTTCTCGCATCTTTGAAGAGAGTTGGCCAATAAAAACCTGATTGTAGAACCTTTTGCGCGGTTCTTTCTCCGGCGTGATGTCCTCCATAAGCACTACCATGACATTTACTCAATATCTCCTGTTGTTCATATTCGGGAACACATCTTCGCATAATACCATCCACTCCTTCTTTATATAAGTGTGGGTCATCCCAGAAATAATGCCTCAAATCATAAAAGAATTTCCTCCTTTGCTGAGCTGAAAAGGTTGGAGGCAAGTACTTGGAAACAATAAAGTTAGCATAATCAGCATACCAAGGACTATCTCGCGAGCTCACCTTTATTACAGCCAATTGTTCATTTGGAAAACTATCATTAACATGAACAGGATCATAAGCAATATTTTCCAATCTAGACAAATTATCAGCAACAGGATTATCAGCACCTTTCCTATCTACAATATGTAAATCAAATTCTTGTAAAAGAAGTACCCATCTAATAAGCCTTGGCTTAGCATCTTTCTTTGTCATTAGGTATCTAATTGCAGCATGATCAGTATGAATAGTAACTTTTGAATCAACAATATAAGATCTAAATTTATCACAAGCAAAGACTACAGCTAATAATTCTTTTTCAGTTGTAGCATAATTTCTTTGAGCAGCATCAAGAGTTTTACTAGCATAATGAATAACATTCAGTTTTTTATCTACTCGCTGTCCAAGAACAGCGCCTACAGCAAAATCACTAGCATCACACATAATTTCAAATGGTAAGTTCCAATCAGGAGGTTCAACTATAGGAGCTGTTGTTAAGGCTTTCTTAAGAGTTTCAAAAGCTTCCTTACAATCATCATCAAAAACAAATGGTACATCTTTTTGAAGAAGATTAGTAAGAGGCTTTGAAATCTTGGAGAAATCTTTAATAAATCTCCTATAAAACCCAGCATGACCAAGAACACTACGAATACCTTTAACATCCCTTGGATAGGGCATCTTCTCAATTGCTTCAACTTTAGCTCTATCAACTTCAATACCTCTCTCAGAAATTTTATGTCCCAATACAATTCCTTCATTAACCATAAAGTGGCATTTCTCCCAATTAAGAACAAGGTTAGTTTCTTCACATCTCTGCAAAACTTTATCAAGGTTTCGCAAGCAACTATCAAAAGAATTCCCATAGACGAAAAAATCATCCATGAATACCTCTACAATACTTTCACAAAAACCATGAAAAATAGCAGACATGCATCTTTGAAAAGTAGCAGGAGCATTACATAAACCAAAAGGCATACGTCTATAAGCATAAGTTCCATAGGGACAAGTAAAAGTGGTTTTCTCTTGATCTTTAGCTTTAACAGCAATTTGTGAAAACCCAGAATAACCATCAAGAAAGCAAAAATGAGTATTTTTAGACAATCTTTCTAGCATTTAATCAATAAATGGTAAAGGGTAATGATCTTTCTTAGTAACTTTATTAACTTTTCGAAAATCAATGCACATTCTATACCCTACAACTACTCTTTGAGGGATGAGCTCATCATTATCATTAGGCACAACAGTCATTCCTCCTTTCTTGGGAACGCAATGTACAGGACTAACCCATCTACTATCAGCAATAGGATATATAATACCAGCTTCAAGAAGTCGTAATACCTCATTTCTTACCACTTCCTTCATCTTCGGAATTAGACGACGCTGATGTTCAACAACAGGCTTTGCATCATCTTCCATATTAATAGCATGTTGGCAAATAGAAGGAGAAATCCCCTTCAAATCATCAAGAGTGTAGCCAATAGCTCCTCGGTGCTTCTTCAATATTTCCAATAACCTTTCTTCCTCAATCCCTGAAAGCTTAGAACTAATAATAACAGGATATATTTTCTTATCATCAATATGAGCATATTTAAGATTATCAGGCAAAGGCTTTAAATCAAAAACAGGATCTTCCTTTGGTGGAGGTGTTGTACCCAAATCTTCCACCGGTAAATCATGCTTGAGAATAGGTTGGCGAAGAAAAATTTCCTCAAGCTCATCTCTTTCTTTCCTAAAAACTTCACTCTCGCTATCCTCCAAATGTTGCTGCAAAGGATTATTAGGAACAAGAACAATAGATGCACATTGCTCCATTTTAAAATCATTACTAGGCAAGTCAGCTTTATAAGGAGTTTTAGTAAATTTAGAGAAGTTAAACTCATAAGATTCACCAGCAAATTTAGTCAAAATTTTCTCTTTCTTGCAATCTATAATAGCTCCACAAGTATTTAGAAAAGGTCTACCAAAAATAATAGGACAATAATCGCTAGCAGCAGAACCAAGTACCAAAAAGTCAGCAGGATATTTAATCTTACCGCATAAAACTTCCACATCTCGAACAATACCAATTGGAGAAATAGTTTCTCTATTAGCCAGCTGAATAACCACATCAATATCTTCAAGTTCGCAAGAATCAATTTCGTGCATAATCTCCGTGTAAAGCTCATAAGGAATAGCACTAACGCTTGCACCAATATCACATAATCCATAATAGCAATGATCACCAATTCTAACAGATAGCATAGGAACACTAGCTTGTTTGGGTTTATTAGGATGTGAAACAATATTAGAAGCATCTTCACAGAAAATAATATGACCATCCTCCACATTTTCAGTCACAAGATCTTTAATTATTGCAACAGCAGGTTCAACTTTTATTTGTTCTTCAGGTTCTACAGGTTTCTTTTCACTTTTATGAATCGCACTATTTATAACAGAGTACTCCTTCATTTTAGCAGGGAAAGGAGTTTTTTCAATATAAGCTTCAGGAATAATATGATCAGCAGTTTCAACTACAACACATTTATTAATAGATGAATCAATTTTATCTTTATACGGTTCATGATACTTATCAAAGTTCTTCTTTAGGCAATTCATAATGAGAGGCAAAAGCTTTATAAAGATTTACAGCAACTTGAGAATCAAGACCATATGTAGCACTCATATTACGAAATTTATCAGTATCCATAAAAGCTTCAATGCATTTATAATCATAAATTATACCTGATTCTCTATCCTTGTCGTTCTCCCAACCTTCAGTATTTTCTTGGATTCGATCAAGAAGGTCCCTTTTAAACTCTTCTTTGTTGCGTGTAAATGATCTAGAACAAGAAGTATCCAGCAAGGTCTTGTCTTGAAAAGAAAGTCTTGCATAGAAATTATCAATAATAACATTACCAGGAAGCTCATGAATGGGGCATTTGAGCATTAAAGACTTCAATCTCCCCCAAGCTTGGGCAATACTCTCTCCATCATGAGGCCAAAAATTATATATGCGATTCCGATCCTTGTGAATTTCACTTGGAGGATAGAACTTAGAATAAAACCGGGGCACAATATCATTCCATTCAAGAGAATCCCCATTATCCAGTAATTTATACCAATGCGCCGCTTTACCAGACAGCGATAAAGAGAATAGTTTCTTCCTCACTTCATCCATAGCAATACCTGCACATTTGAATAACCCGCATAATTCATGCAAAAACAGTAAATGATCACCGGGATGGACAGTTCCATCCCCTTCATAGCGGTTATCCATAACACGTTCAATAATTTTTGTAGGTATTTTATATGGTATCACTTCCTCACCTGGCGCCTCATCCACTACCGTTGCAGTAGTAGTAGATTTCCCAAATAAAAATTGAAGAGAAGATCTCTCCATAATGACTTATAGCAGCAGGCAGAAATAAAATCAGCACAACAGTAAAGGTTTTCCTTACCAATTCCACTTACCAATAGCGCTTCACTCCCGGGAACGGCGCCAGAAAATAGTCTTGATGACCCACAAGTATAGGGGGTGTATCGTAGTATCTTCGATAAGTAAGAATGTCGATCCCAACGAGGAGCAGAAGGTGTTGACAAGCAGTTTCGATGAAGGATTCACTGTAAATGCTCACAGACAAGTATTCAGGGGGTTTTGATGTAACAGTTGAATAAAGTACGAGTAAGTAAAGTGCGAGAGTAACAATTGCAGCGAGTGGCCCAATCCTTTTTAGCACAAAGGACAAGCCGGTTTGTTTACTTATAATGACCAAACGTTCTCGAGGACACATGGGATTTTAGTCTAGTGCTTTCGCTACATACGGCTAAATAATCTTCATTGTTATGATAAGTGTTGTGTGGGTGAACCTATGCTAATGTACCGCCCTTCCTAGGACTAATACATACTTGTGATTATACCCCTTGCAAGCATCCGCAACTACAAGAAAGTAATTAAGAATAAATCTAACCACAGCCTTAAACTCTGAGATCCTGCGATCCCTCCTGCATCGATATACCAACGGGGGTTTAGGTTTCTGTCACTCCGGCAACCCCGCAATTAGCAAACGAATACAAGATGCATTCCCCTAGGCCCATAAATGGTGAAGTGTCATGTAGTCGACGTTCACATGACACCACTAGAAGAATAACACCACAACTTAAATATCACACCATTGAATATTACTCAACCATAGTTCACTACTAACATTTAGACTTCACCCATGTCCTCAAGAACTAAACGAACTACTCACGAGACATCATATGGAACATGATCAGAGGTGATATGATGATGAATAACAATCTGAACATAAACTTGGTTCAATGGTTTCACTCAATAGCATCAACAACAAGTAGAGATCGATACCGGGAGAGTTTCCCTTATCAAACAATCAAGATCAAACCCAAATTGCTACAGCGGTGACGAGGTGCTGCGGAGGAGATGGCGGTGATGATGGTGGAGATGATGATGATGGTGATGGAGATGATGTCCAGCTCGATGACGGTGACGATGGCGTCGATTTCCCCCTCCCGGAGGGAATTTCCCCGGCGGATTCCTGCCCGCTGGAGAGCTCTTTTCTCTCTGGTGTTCTCCACCCCGCAGAGGTGGCTGTAACTCTTCGCGAGGTACCCTCTGTGGCTTAGGTCTTCGGGACGAAGGGTTTCGCGAAGAAAAGGAGGCGAAAGGGGTCGTGGGCCCCCCAAACCACATGGCGGCGCGGCCAGGGCATGGGCCGCGCCGCCCTAGGGTGTGGGCCCACCCTGGGTCCTCCTGGCCCCTCCTTCTGGCTTCCTTCGTCATCTTGAAAAATAGGATTTTTGGTATAATTTCCTTCCACAGCTGATCTTCCGAAATATTGCGTTCTGACGGTGCTTTTTCCAGCAGAATCCTGGCTCCGGTGCTTGATCCTCCAATAATGATGAAACATGCAAAATAGATGAAATAACATAAGTATTGTGTCCCAATATGAAATATATCAATGAATAACAGCAAATTATGATATAAAATAGTGATGCAAATTGGACGTATCAATCACATCAATACCATCATAGCAATAGTTAACTTCATAATCTACAAGAGATCATAATCATAGCCTACGCCAAGTACTAACACGGATGCACACACTGTCACCATTACACCGTGCAGGAGGAATAAAACTACTTTAATAACATCACTAGAGTAGCACATAGATGAATAGTGATACAAAACTCATATGAATCTCAATCATGTAAAGCAGCTCATGAGATTATTGTATTGAGGTACATGGGAGAGAGATGAACCACATAGCTACCGCGGAGCCCTCAGCCTCGGGGGTGGATTACTCCCTCCTCATCATGGAGGCAGCGATGGCGGTGAAGATGGCGGTGTAGACGGCGGTGGAGATGGCTCCGGGGGCAATTCCCCGTCCCGGCAGGGTGCCGGAACAGAGACTTCTGTCCCCCGAATTGGAGTTTCGCGATGTGGCGGCGCCCCTGGAGTCTTTCTGGAGTTTCGTCAATTGGTACTGCGTTTTTAGGTCGAAAGGGGTTTTATAGGCGAAGAGGCGGCGCAGGAGGGCTGACAGGGTGGCCTCACCCTAGGCCGGCGCGGCCAGGGTCTAGCCCGCGCGGCCCTATGGTGTGGGGTCCCCCTGGCTCCTCTCCGACTCTTCTTCGGTGTTCTGGAGCCTTCCGGGAAAAATAGGAGGTTTGGCGTTGATTTCGTCCAATTCCGAGAATATTGCCCGAACAGCCTCTCTGGAACCAAAATCAGCAGAAAACAGCAACTGGCCTTTCGGCATCTCGTCAATAGGTTAGTTCCAGAAAACGAATAAAAATGATATAAAGTGTGAACAAAACATGTTGGTATTGTCATAAAACAAGCATGGAACACCAGAAATTATAGATACGTTGGAGACGTATCAGCATCCCCAAGCTTAGTTCTGCTCGTCCCGAGCAGGTAAAACGATAACAAAGATAATTTCTGAAGTGACATGCCATCATAAACTTGATCATACTATTTGTAAAGCATATGTAGTGAATGCAGCGATCAAAACAATGGTAATGACATGAGTAAACAACTGAATCATAAAGCAAAGACTTTTCATGAATAGTACTTAAAGACAAGCATCAATAAGTCTTGCATAAGAGTTAACTCATAAAGCAATAAATCAAAGTAAAGGTATTGAAGCAACACAAAGGAAGATTAAGTTTCAGCGGTTGCTTTCAACTTGTAACATGTATATCTCATGGATAATTGTCAACATAGAGTAATATAATAAGTGCAATATGCAAGTATGTAGGAATCAATGCACAGTTCACACAAATGTTTGCTTCTTGAGGTGGAGAGAGATAGGTGAACTGACTCAACATAAAAGTAAAGAGAATGGTCCTTCAAACAGGAAAGCATCGATTGCTATATTTGTGCTAGAGCTTTTATTTTGAAAACATGAAACAATTTTGTCAACGGTAGTAATAAAGCATATGTATCATGTAAATTATATCTTACAAGTTGCAAGCCTCATGCATAGTATACTAATAGTGCCCGCACCTTGTCCTAATTAGCTTGGACTACCGGATCATCACAATGCACATGTTTTAACCAAGTGTCACAAAGGGGTACCTCTATGCCGCCTGTACAAAGGTCTAAGGAGAAAGCTCGCATTGGATTTCTCGCTATTGATTATTCTCAACTTAGACATCCATACCGGGACAACATAGACAACAGATAATGGACTCCTCTTTTATGCATAAGCATGTGGCAACAATTATTATTCTCATATGAGATTGAGGATTTTGTCCAAAACTGAAACTTCCACCATGGATCATGGCTTTAGTTAGCGGCCCAATGTTCTTCTCTAACAATATGCATGCTTAACCATAAGGTGGTAGATCTCTCTTACTTCAGACAAGACGAACATGCATAGCAACTCACATGATATTCAACAAAGAATAGTTGATGGCGTCCCCAGAAACATGGTTATCGCACAACAAGCAACTTAATAAGAGATAAAATGCATAAGTACATATTCAATACCACAATAGTTTTTAAGCTATTTGTCCCATGAGCTATATATTGTAAGGTGAATGATGGAATTTTAAAGGTAGCACTCAAGCAATTTACTTTGGAATGGCAGAGAAATACCATGTAGTAGGTAGATATGGTGGACACAAATGGCATAGTGGTTGGCTCAAGGATTTTGGATGCATGAGAAGTATTCCCTCTCGATACAAGGTTTAGGCTAGCAAGGTTATTTGAAACAAACACAAGGATGAAGCGGTGCAGCAAAACTCACATAAAAGACATATTGAAAACATTATAAGACTCTACACCATCTTCCTTGTTGTTCAAACTCAATACTAGAAATTATCTAGACTTTAGAGAGACCAAATATGCAAACCAAATTTTAGCATGTGTTATCACCAGAATTTGACCGAGTCAGAGGTGGGCCGTAAGGGAGATGGGCTTGGAAGATTACACGTGGAAGATCTCTGAAGCGGCCTTGTACGAAGAGTTTGGGCTAGATTGCCCGTGTATCTTTAATTATAGTAGATTACATCTTAGATTAGAAGATAGAGTTTTACCCGTGCACGGTTAGGTGCACGCCTGAATTAGAAAGTCCCCTGGACTATAAATATGTATCTAGGGTTTATGGAATAAACAACAACCAACGTTCAACCAAACAAATCAATCTCGGCGCATCGCCAACTCCTTCGTCTCGAGGGTTTCTACCGGTAAGCAACATGCTGCCTAGATCGCATCTTGCGATCTAGGCAGCACAAGCTCCACGTTGTTCATGCGTTGCTCGCATTTGAAGCCTTGTTGATGGCGAGCAACGTAGTTATCATAGATGTGTTAGGGTTAGCATAGTTCTTCGCGTAACATGCTATCGTAGTGCAGCCCTTGCATGTCTAGCCGCCCTCACACCTATCTTAGGTGTGGGGGCAGCACCCCGCTTGATCATTATTTAGTAGATCTGATCCGTTACGATTGCTCCTTGTTCTACAAGGATTAGTTTAATATCTGCAATAGTTAGGCCTTACAAAGGGGTGGAGGATCCAGCGGCACGTAGGGTGTCGTTCGCTAGCCCTAAACAGGATGTTCCGGGGATCAACCTCGTGTTGGTTTTTAGGCCTTGTTTAGGATCGGCTTACGATCACCGTGCGTGGCCGCGAGGCCCAACCGTGAGTAGGATGATCCGATTATGCGGTGAAAACCCTAAATCGTCGTAGATCTCATTAGCTTTATCTTGATCAAGCAGGACCACCATATATTCGTGCACCTCGTACGAATCATGGGTGGATCGGCTCCCTGAGCCGATTCACAGGATAACCTGAGAGCCGATCGAGGCTCGTATTTAATGTTTACGTGTATGCCATGCAGGAAACTAAGCGAGGCATCTCCATCACCTTCCTGACCAGGTATAGGTCAGGTGGCACGCCCTTGCATCAGCATCGGACGTGTGACCAGAAGGCTTTGCAGGCCGTCGCTCGGAGGGACCTCGGCCAGCCGCAGCCCTAGGTTGTTCCCGGCTCTACGGTGTTGCCCGTCGCTGCCCGCCGGTGGGTTTCTGACGTCAACACATTCTGGCACGCCCGGTGGGACAAGCTTCTACATCAACCACATCGCCATCTACATCTGAGATGGCGGACGGCACGCCAGTCACGTACGAGGATCTGACGGACGAGCTCAAGAAGAAGTATGACGAGATCAAAGTCATCCTCGAAGCCGACCTCATCGGCTCTTTCCACAGAACCCGCTCCCATGGCATCAGGTGGAAGGGGTTCTCGCCTAATGGTGCACTAGATGGGATAGACCTCTCTGCCCCATCGGAAGAACGCACCAGGTCCCTGCGGCAGGAGATCAACTACTTGGTGGCTCACTCGCTACACCGCCACTCTGAGAACCTGGTCAACACGTTGGAGCGTGTCGCTCTTCGCGTGATCCAGGAGATCATGAGGCACCAGTACTCGCCGTCAGGACCAGCTCTCGGGACGCATCAAGGAGAGTTGCCACTCCAGTCCCGTCCACCGCTGCCATATGCGTTGGCAGCACCAGAAGTGCCGGCTTCACCGGCATTCGTCGTCTACAAGATCGGTGGTGACCCTGGTGACTACCAGTTCTTGCCTGAGGCGCCTAAGGAGATCCCTCACGGGTACACGTGCACGTATGTGCCAGATTGTGGTAACTGGGCACTCACAAACCAGGCCACAACATCAGGGACTTCTGGGAGAACAGGAGGGACGTCAGCGACAGAGCTTGAGAAGCAGACGTGGCTAACTAAGTACGCCACCCCGACGAACCTCCAGAGCTCAGCTCCTGCAGTTGGCTCAGAGCTGGAAAAGCAAACATGGCTGGCTAAGTACGCCACCCCGGCGAATCTTCAGAGTTCAACTCCTGCAGCCAGCACAGCGGATCAGATCAGTACCATACTGAGAGACCAGTTCGGCATGGTGCCGAAAAGGAGGGCAATCGGCTATTCCAAGCCGTACCCCGACGACTACGAGATGATCCCGCTACCACCCAAATATCGGCTCCCTGATTTCTCCAAATTCAGTGGATCAGATGGTTCCAGCTCCATCGAGCACGTGGGCCGATATTTGGCACAACTAGGACCGGCTTCAGTTTCGGATCAACTACGCGTGAGGCTCTTTTCACAGTCCCTCACGGGATCGGCTTTCGGATGGTACACCTCTTTGCCACCAGACTCCATCCGGACTTGGAAGCAGTTGGAAGAGCAGTTCCATATGCAGTACCATTCAGAGGCTTCCGAGTCTGGCATTGCCGATCTAGCACAACTACGTCAGAAGCGCGGAGAAACTGTGACAGAATACATCCAGCGCTTCAGGAATCTTAGGAACCGATGTTATTCGGTTCGTATAACTGAAAAGGAAGCAGTCGAGTTGGCAGTAGCGGGCCTCGCAACACCGCTCAAGGACATGGCCTCCCAAGCAGACTACCCCTCACTGGCGCACATGGTTCAGAAACTA
Source organism: Lolium perenne (assembly GCF_019359855.2). Lineage (NCBI taxonomy): Eukaryota > Viridiplantae > Streptophyta > Magnoliopsida > Poales > Poaceae > Lolium > Lolium perenne. The sequence continues at coordinate 7,838,832 of NC_067248.2, read as the reverse complement.
TCGGCATATGAACAGCGCCACCCGGACCTGTACCAAGACAAGTTCAAGCGTGCAGTAGTCCTGGTCGATGCAGAGGAAGACGAAGTTCCTGCGGGAGACCAAGAGGTAGCAGTGGCTGAATGGACTCGGGGAGGAACCCCCGTGTCCTGCAAATGGGTAAAGCCACCAGGCCCGCCCCGGGGGTTTGATTTTGACGTGACCAAGACTGAGCAAATCTTCGACCTCCTGCTCAAGGAGAAGCAGTTGACGATTCCTGAAGGTCTCAAATTCCCCACGGTGCAAGAGCTGAATGGAAAGCCATACTGCAAATGGCACAACTCGCTCTCCCATGCCACCAACGACTGCAGGGTATGGCGTCAGCACATCCAAGCGGCGATAGAAAAAGGGCGTCTAATTTTCAACAAGTACGCTATGAAGGTCGACACCCAGTCCTTCCCCGCCGTTAACATGGTAGAATGCACTTACCCTGAAGGTTGCCAGCCAGGATCCTTGTTCAGCATCAACATGGTAGGACCTGGGCACCACTCTGGCAAAGATGGAGACGAGGGCAGCTGCTCTCGTAGCAAGGACACAGAGGAGGCCGCTCCACGCGATCGGCTCCGGCATGATGGCAAGCGCTACGTCACAGAGGGAGAAGTGAAGAACATGAGATATCAGCGACCCCTCTCTGATCACCTCCTCAACAAGTGTGTGAGTCAGTATGACCAACGCCTACGATCCACCGATGATGATAAGAGAGATCGTCTGGCTAGAGAATCCAGAAGACATCGTCGGCACGATCGCGATGAGAAGGAGCACGAGCGCCGTGCCGTGGGAAAATCAAGGGAGCAGGATGACAACGACAGGCACTGGGACTGCCCCTTCTTCAAACACTGCTGGGATTCAAGAATGAGCCGATTGCCCACAATCGGCAATTGCCCAGAATGCAACCAGAAGAAGAAGGAGGCAACCAACGTGTCCGTGTTCAGGCGCTTAGGGCCTCTCCCGCCACAAAGCAAACGCGCTGAGTCCCCTCGGTGGGCAGATCTCGAGGATTCCGAAGACGAGGGACAAGAAGAACAAGACAGGTACCACCGGCCAAGGTGGTGCCCTGATGGACTCAGCCGTTCACAAAAGCGCAGGGTTCAGCGATTGCGCGGCCTGGAGGAAGCCGAAAGGTTATACTTGCATACGTTAAGGAAGGCACGACCTGATCTGGCTGCGAAAGTTCAGCGAACCCTGGATGAAGAGGGTCGTCCACGGAAAATGGAGTGGCATCCCAAGCAAAGGAAAGCCGATGATGAAACATCGGCTGGTACAAACATGGTGCTCATCCTTCCGACGGAACTTAGTGCTCCACGATTCTACGACGCACTCAAGGTGGACGACAGCAGGCGCATCAAGTCAGAGGTTGGGCTGGTTTTATCCACCAGCCTGACCAAGTAGCAAGAACAAATCGATGAGCAAACGGGGCGAGGCTGATCCTTGTGATCGGCCCCAAAAATTATGAAGGAGCATTTCAGAACCTTCAGTCAGCACTTCAATGGATATGGAGGCCTATTCCAGCAATCGGCCAAAATTATCTTCACCACATGTTCTGCTTGTGTTCAGCATCGATCTACTGGGCAGCGGCCACGTCGGCAGATGAAAGTCAACACATTCTGGCAGCACGAATCCATGCGGAGCCGACGTGCAAGTGCAGTGCCCTGGATAACCATAAAAGCCGATATCTGCAGTCACCTGGCAGATTCGGCTCGGGGGGCATATAGTCAGATGAACATGTGCAGTAAACATGTGTACAATGAAACACTAGGGGCCGATTAGAGAAAAATCGGCCAGTAAAAAAAAAAAAATTTAAGTAAAGCCGATGCATGGCCATCGACTCAAGAGAGACTCTAATGGAAGAAGAACTCCTCAATGGAGTGGTTTAATAGCTCAGATCCTCCCTTCAAGAACCCCCGGATCATGACCCTGACCAATGCCAAGAGCAGCATGGATGTGCAGATCAGGTTAATGGAGGGTTGCGTCAGATCCACCAAAGGAAAGGAGCCGATCTGACCTGCAAAGACGAAGGAGTGAACTGAAGAAGCTCGGGGGGCAGCTCACCCTGAGGGTTCTCTGCTCGGGGAAGCCGATTTTGTTGAAATCGGATGGCTCTGCGTTATGGTTTGAGGCCAATGGCGGCACATTGGGCTGACTCATTACCTTTCCCGCCTTGACTGAGGCTCGGGGGGCAGCTTGCCCTGAAGGACCCTTTGCTACAAAGGAGCCGATTTTGCTGAAATCGGTTGGTTTTACATCTCAGCTTGAGTTAGCAATGGTCTTAGAGAGCCCCTGAAAGCGAAGGAGATTTGGAAGAGAGGGATCTGGCAGGAAAACGTCTGGAAACCTGAGGTTAATGATGAGGCCAGGTTACCGATGTGTTGCCATCGGCTTATTGAGCGACGATCAAATTAGCGATCGGCCAAGACAGTGCGAAAAGAAATCGGCGAAATCAAGTTAAGGGAAATTCTTCATTAATATTGGGATTTCTTACAAAGAAGAGCCGATTGTTCAAGGGACTACTAGGCCTACATAACTACTCCTCGCTAGCATCGTCGTCGGCATCGCCATCGGCGTTACTGCCGGAGAATTCCTCGCCGCTGCTGCCCCAGCCGTCGGCCGGATCTTCCTCCTCCTCGTCATCATCATCATCCTCGCTGTCCGCCCAAGTGCGGAAGCGCTTCGTCGGCGGGTACCCAGCGGAAGAGGAGGAATCATCTTCCTCCTCCTCCTCTTCTCCTTCCTCGTCGTCATCGTCGTCCTCGCTGTCCGCCCACATGCGGGAGCGTTTCTTCGGCGGGAGCCTGACGGAGGGGGAGACCTTGGTCTTCTCTACTTTTCCTTCTTTCTTCTCCTTGTCAGAGGAGATGGGGTTCGCCCCGGAGTGGAGGTCGTCCTCTTTCTTGTTCTTCGGCGAAGATTGGAGGGGGAGGCTTGAAGGGGAAGAGGAGGAGGAAGACATTGCTACAGGGAGAGAGGGTTTTTGGCGCTGTGTTGATCGCCAAAACCCACCGGCGGGCAGCGGCCTATCAACACGGTAGAGCCGGGAAGAGCCTAGAGCTGCGGCTGGCTGAGACCCCTCCGAGCGACGGCCCGCAATGCTCTTCTGGTCACACGCGGCGATGCGAAGTGCAAGGGCGTGCCACCTGACCTATACCTGGTCAGGAAGGTGATGGGGATGCCTCGCTTAGTTCCTGCATGGCATACACGTAAACATTAAATACGAGCCTCGATCGGCTCTCAGGTTATCCTGTGAATCGGCTCAAAGAGCCGATTCACCCATGATTCGTACGGGGTGCACGAATACTTGGTGATCCTGCTTGATCAAGATAAAGCTAATGAGATCTACGACGATTTAGGGTTTTCACCGCATAATCGGATCATCCTACTCCAGGTTGGGCCTCGCGGCCACGCACGGTGCTCATAAGCCGATCCTAAACAAGGCCAAAGAACCAACAATGATGTTGATCCGCGGAACATCCTGTTTAGGACTTGCGAACGCCACCCTACGTGCCACTGGATCCTCCCCCCCTTTGTAAGGCCTAACTATTGCAGATATTAAACTAATCCTTGCATAACAAGGAGCAATCGTAACGGATCAGATCTACTAAATAAAGAACAAGCAGGGTGCCGCCCCCACACCTGAGATAGGCGTGAGGGCGGCTAGACATGCAAGGGTTGCACTACGTAAGCATGTTTATACGAAGAGCTATGCTAACCCTAACACGTCTATGATAACTACGTTGCCCGCCATCAAAGACGCTTCAGTACGGGCAACGCATGAACAACGTGGAGCTTGTGCTGCCTAGATCGCAAGATGCGATCTAGGCAGCATGTCGCTTACCTGATTGAAACCCTCGAGACGAAGGAGTTGGCGATGCGCCGAGATTGGTTTGTTTTGGGGTGAACGTTGTGTTGTTGTTTATTCCATAAACCCTAGATACATATTTATAGTCCAGCGGACTTTCTAACGTGGGAATATCCCACCGTGTGCGATACAAACTCTAAATCTTGATCTAAGATATAACCTACTACAATTAAAGATACACGGGCAAACTAGCCCAAATTCTCCGTGCAAGGCCGCTTCAGATATCTTCCACGTGTAGTCCTCTAAGCCCATCTCTCTTACGGCCCACCTCTGGATTTGTCCAAAATCTGGTGATAACACATGCCCCCCTGGTTTTGGAAATAATTTTTCCAAAATCATTATATTTTCCTCTCGAAGGGTCATGTCGTGGCAGAACAGAGCCATTTGCAGCCTCCGTCATCATTATGCCCTGTCCTTTCAGCTTCTCTGCAAAATTTGACAGCTCTGACATTACCCCTTCGGAAACTGTGATGGCAGTAATTCCCACCAGGTTTCTCATTATTTGACCGTGCCGACTGAATAGTCATCTTTATCCCCTTCCTCTGTTCCAGCCATCGGCACTCCAAAAAACCCTTCTGCGCACCATGTCCTCTTCTTCCTCTGCCTCGTCGGGACTTTCCTTCGAGTCCTCTTCTCCCGAGCCGATGCCAGCACTGAGCCCACAAAAAGTCCATGCGGCCAACATCCGCCGCGCCATTGAGGCCGAGGAGGAGTCAGACCATGACTTCTCCATCTGGTCCGAGGACGACCAATCCTCGACGGACGGGGAGAGCGACCTCCGCTTCCTCGCCAACGGGGAATCGGAAGAGGAGAGCGATGACGATCGCTTCTCCTGGGATGACTTTACCTCCTCCGAGGTGAAGGAAGAGGAAGAGGAAGAGGAGGACGACGACGACAGCCTCTCCGACGAGCCGCCGGCCAAGCGCCATTGCCCCTGGCCAGGGAATCTCAGTGATTATGATAGCGACGACGACGACGACGACGTGGAGGACGAGGACAACGAAGGTCCTGCCGGCGGCCGCTACAGCAGCGACGACGAGCTCGCCGGGAGCAGCGCCGACAGCGCTGACGATGGCGACGACGAGCGTTGACGGCCCGTAGAATAGGTCCTCTAGAATAGGATCAGCAACAGTAGACGGGGCAATGTATCCCCTTAGTACTCCCTTTTGAGAGCAATCAGCTCTTCTATGTAAGAAATCTGGTTTATCAATGAAGAACTTTTCCCCAATTTGAGTTTGCCGATTTCTTCGGAGTTTAATCGAGCCGATTCCCTCTTCCGCTGACCCTGCCGATCGTCACTTAGCCAACGCCCAACGAGCCGATAACAACGCACCAGTATCTCAATGCCCCACCCCTTTGAGCTCTGGCGGACAACTATGCAAATCGTCGTTCTCACGAGAGCCCCAGAATTGCTGCCGAAAACGACTTGATCCTGAAGTCGATACCACTGGGTTTTCAGCCTGATGAAATCTCAATCGGCTTCTTAAGAACGGCAAACTCTGCGCCATCAGTTGCCCCCCGAGCCTTTATCAAGGCGAGCATATCAGTGGACTGACCAAATGTGTCGCCATCGGTTTCCAAGTCATGATGCGGAACCAGCCGATTTCAGCAAAATCGGCTCTCCAGAGCAGAGAACCTTCAGGGTGAGCTGCCCCCCGAGCCTTAATCAAGGCAAGAACACCGGCAAGGATGCACAGGTCGCTGACCATCTTTCTTCTACTGAACGTCGACGTTGATGCAAACCTTGAGTACATAGTCAGTAGGTCGTGATCTTGCGTAACTGTACTAAAGTCGATGGCTGCGCATCGGCTTTGCTTCTTGCGAAATTTTTTTTTTTGTTTGGCCGATTTTTCTTAATTCTTAATCGGCTCCCCCAATGTTCCACTGCACGCATGTCTGCACATGTTTATCTGCATATGTTCATCTGACTATATGCCCCCCGAGCCGAATCTGCTGAATGACTGCAGATATCGGCTTTCTTGGTTAGTCAGGGCACTGTACTTGCACGTCGGCTTCGCAAAGACTTATGCTGACTTTCATCTGCCGACGTGGCCACTGCCCAGTAGATCGTTGCTGACCACAAACAGAATATGTGCAGAAGATAATTTTGGCCGATTGCTGGAATCGGCCTCCACCTTGCTCGTTCGATGAAGGTTTTGTAATGTCCCTCCATAAACTTTTGGGGCCGATCACAAGGATCAGCCTCGCACGGTTTGCTCATTGGTTTAATCTTGCTACTCGGTTAGGCTGGATAAAACCAACCCAACCTCTGACTTGATGCGCCTGCTGTCGTCCACCTTGAGTGCATCGTACAATCGTGGAGCACTAAGCTCTGTCGGCAAGACAAGCACCATGTTTGTGCCAGCCGATGTTTCATCATCGGCTTTCTTTTGCTTGGGACGCCACTCCATTCTTCGTGGACGACCCTCTTCATCCAGGGCTCGCTGAACCTTTGCGGCCAGATCAGGCCGTGCCTTCCTTAGCGTATGCAGGTATAACCTTTCGGCTTCCTCCAGGCCGCGCAACCGCTGAACCCTGCGTTTTTGTGAACGGCTGAGTCCGTCAGGGCACCACCTCGGACGGTGGCACCTGTCTTCTTCTTCTTCTAGTCCTTCGTCTTCGGAATCCTCAAGATCTGCCCAACGAAGTGACTCAGCACGTTTGCTTGGTGGTGGGAGAGGCCCTAAGCGCTCAAACACAGACACGTTGGCTGCCTCCTTCTTCTTCTTGTTGCATTCTGGGCAATTGCCGATTTGCGGGCAATCGGCTCATTCCTGAATCCCAGCAGTGTCTGAAGAAAGGGCAGTCCCAGTGTCTGGCGTTGTCATCTTGCTCCCTTGATGTGTCCGTGGCACGGCGCTCGTGCTCCTCCTCATCGCGATCCTGCCGACGATGTCTTCTGGCTTCTCTAGCCAGACGATCTCCTTCATCATCATAGTTGGACCGTCGGCGTTGGTCATACTGTCTCACATATTTGTTGAGGAGGTGATCAGAGAGAGGTCGTTGATATCTTATGTTCTTCACTTCTCCCTCTGTAACGTAGCGCTTGCCATCATGATGGAGCCGATCGCGTGGAGCGGCCTCCTCTGTATCCTTGCTATGAGAGCAGCTGCCCTCATCTCCATCTTTGCCAGAGTGGTTCCTAGGTCCTACCATGTTGATGCTGAACGTGGGACCTGGCTGGCAACTCTCAGGGTAGATGACTTCTACCATGTTAACGGCGGGGAAGGGCTGGGTGTCTACCTTCATGGCGTACTGGTTGAAAATTAAACGCCCCTTCTCTATCGCCGCTTGGATGTGCTGACGCCACACCCTGCAGTCGTTGGTGGCATGGGAAAGCGAGTTGTGGAACTTGCAGTATGGCTTTCCGTTTAGCTCTTGCGCCGTAGGGAACTTGAGACCTTCAGGAATCGTCAACTGTTTCTCCTTGAGCAGGAGGTCGAAGATTTGTTCAGTCTTGGTCACGTCAAAATCAAATCCCCTGGGCGGCCCTGGTGGCTTTACCCATTTGCAGGACACAGGGGTTCCTCCCCGAGTCCATTCAGCCACTGCTACTTCTTGGTCTCCCGCAGGCACTTCACCTTCCTCTGTATCGACCATGACTACTGCACGCTTGAACTTGTCTTGGTACAGGTCTGGGTGGCGCTGTTCATATGCTGATAGTTTCTGAACCATGTGCGCCAGCGAGGGATAATCTGCTTGGGAGGCCATGTCCTTGAGCTGTGTTGCAAGGCCAGCTACTGCCAACTCGACTGCTTCCTTTTCAGTTATACGAACCGAATAACATCGGTTCCTAAGATTCCTGAAGCGCTGGATGTATTCTGTCACCGTTTCTCCGCGCTTCTGACGTAGTTGTGCTAGATCGGCAATGCTAGACTCGGAAGCTTCTGAATGATATTGCATATGGAACTGTTCTTCCAATTGCTTCCAAGACTGGATGGAGTTTGCTGGCAAAGAGGTATACCATCCAAAAGCCGATCCTGTGAGGGACTGTGAAAAGAGCCTCACACGTAGCTGATCCGACACTGAAGCCGGTCCTAGTTGCGCCAAATATCGGCCGATGTGCTCGATGGAGCTGGAGCCATCTGATCCACTGAATTTGGAGAAGTCAGGGAGCCGATATTTAGGTGGCAGCGGGATCATCTCGTACTCGTCGGGGTACGGCTTGGAATAGCCGATTGCCCTCCTTTTCGGCATAATGCCGAACTGGTCTCTCAGTATGGTACTGATCTGATCCGCCGTGCTGGCTGCAGGAGATGCACTAGGAAGATTCGCCGGGGTGGCGTACTTAGCCAGCCATGTTTGCTTTTCCAGCTCTGAGCCAACTGCAGGAGCTGGGCTCTGGAGTTTCGTCGGGGTGGCGTACTTAGTTAGCCACGTCTGCTTCTCAAGCTCTGTCGCTGACGTCCCTCCTGTCTGCGCCGGAGTCCCTGACGTTGTGGCCTGGTTTGAGAGTGCCCAGTTGCCACAATCTGGCACATACGTGCACGCGTATCCTTGAGGGATCTCCTTAGGCGCCTCAGCCAAGAACTGGTAGTCACTAGGGTCACCACCGATCTTGTAGACGACGAATGCCGGTGTAGCCGGCACTTCAGGTGATGCTGCCAACGCATACGGCAGCGGTGGACGGGACTGGAGTGGCAACTCTCCTTGGTGCGTCCCGAGAGCTGGTCCTGACGGCGAGTACTGGTGGCTCATGATCTCCTGGATCACGCGCAGAGCGAGACGCTCCAACACGTTGACCAAGTTTTCAGAGTGGCGGTGTAGCGAGTGAGCCACCAAGTAGTTGATCTCCTGCCGCAGGGCCCTGGTGCGTTCCTCCGACGGGGCAGAGAGATCTATCCCATCGAGTGCACCTTGTGGTGAGAACCCCTTCCATCTGATGCCATGGGTACGGGTTCTCTGAAAAGAGCCGATGAGGTCGGCTTCGAGGGTGGCCTTGATCTCGTCATGTTTCTTCTTGAGCTCAGCAGGCAGCTCCTCGTAGGTGACTGGCGTGCCGTCCGTCGCCATCTCAGATGTAGATGGCGATGTGGTTGATGTAGATGATTGTCCCACCGGGCGTGCCAGAATGTGTTGATCGCCAAAACCCACCGGCGGGCAGCGGCCTATCAACACGGTAGAGCCGGGAAGAGCCTAGAGCTGCGGCTGGCTGAGACCCCTCCGAGCGACGGCCCGCAATGCTCTTCTGGTCACACGCGGCGATGCGAAGTGCAAGGGCGTGCCACCTGACCTATACCTGGTCAGGAAGGTGATGGGGATGCCTCGCTTAGTTCCTGCATGGCATACACGTAAACATTAAATACGAGCCTCGATCGGCTCTCAGGTTATCCTGTGAATCGGCTCAAAGAGCCGATTCACCCATGATTCGTACGGGGTGCACGAATACTTGGTGATCCTGCTTGATCAAGATAAAGCTAATGAGATCTACGACGATTTAGGGTTTTCACCGCATAATCGGATCATCCTACTCCAGGTTGGGCCTCGCGGCCACGCACGGTGCTCATAAGCCGATCCTAAACAAGGCCAAAGAACCAACAATGATGTTGATCCGCGGAACATCCTGTTTAGGACTTGCGAACGCCACCCTACGTGCCACTGGATCCTCCCCCCCTTTGTAAGGCCTAACTATTGCAGATATTAAACTAATCCTTGCATAACAAGGAGCAATCGTAACGGATCAGATCTACTAAATAAAGAACAAGCAGGGTGCCGCCCCCACACCTGAGATAGGCGTGAGGGCGGCTAGACATGCAAGGGTTGCACTACGTAAGCATGTTTATACGAAGAGCTATGCTAACCCTAACACGTCTATGATAACTACGTTGCCCGCCATCAAAGACGCTTCAGTACGGGCAACGCATGAACAACGTGGAGCTTGTGCTGCCTAGATCGCAAGATGCGATCTAGGCAGCATGTCGCTTACCTGATTGAAACCCTCGAGACGAAGGAGTTGGCGATGCGCCGAGATTGGTTTGTTTTGGGGTGAACGTTGTGTTGTTGTTTATTCCATAAACCCTAGATACATATTTATAGTCCAGCGGACTTTCTAACGTGGGAATATCCCACCGTGTGCGATACAAACTCTAAATCTTGATCTAAGATATAACCTACTACAATTAAAGATACACGGGCAAACTAGCCCAAATTCTCCGTGCAAGGCCGCTTCAGATATCTTCCACGTGTAGTCCTCTAAGCCCATCTCTCTTACGGCCCACCTCTGGATTTGTCCAAAATCTGGTGATAACACGCTGGTGGACAGAACAGAGCAAGGGGATGGAGTGGTGAACCGTTTGGCACAGATAAATAAAGGGGGTGTAGTGGAGATTTAATGCTTTGACGGTTCTCGAGGATGTTATGCCGAAATTATCAATTCGTGCAGAGAAGCCCAGGAGGCGAGGCGAAATGATGGAAGATTCTGCGGCAGCTCTGCTCTGCCACGACATGACCCGACGAAGGAAAAGCGCAATGATTTTGGAAATGTTATTTCCAAAACCAGGGGGGCATGTGTTATCACCAGAATTTGACCGAGTCAGAGGTGGGCCGTAAGGGAGATGGGCTTGGAAGATTACACGTGGAAGATCTCTGAAGCGGCCTTGTACGAAGAGTTTGGGCTAGATTGCCCGTGTATCTTTAATTATAGTAGATTACATCTTAGATTAGAAGATAGAGTTTTACCCGTGCACGGTTAGGTGCACGCCTGAATTAGAAAGTCCCCTGGACTATAAATATGTATCTAGGGTTTATGGAATAAACAACAACCAACGTTCAACCAAACAAATCAATCTCGGCGCATCGCCAACTCCCTCGTCTCGAGGGTTTCTACCGGTAAGCAACATGCTGCCTAGATCGCATCTTGCGATCTAGGCAGCACAAGCTCCACGTTGTTCATGCGTTGCTCAGATCAAGCCTTGTTGATGGCGAGCAACGTAGTTATCATAGATGTGTTAGGGTTAGCATAGTTCTTCGCGTAACATGCTATCGTAGTGCAGCCCTTGCATGTCTAGCCGCCCTCACACCTATCTTAGGTGTGGGGGCGGCACCCCGCTTGATCATTATTTAGTAGATCTGATCCGTTACGATTGCTCCTTGTTCTACAAGGATTAGTTTAATATCTGCAATAGTTAGGCCTTACAAAGGGGTGGAGGATCCAGCGGCACGTAGGGTGTCGTTCGCTAGCCCTAAACAGGATGTTCCGGGGATCAACCTCGTGTTGGTTTTTAGGCCTTGTTTAGGATCGGCTTACGATCACCGTGCGTGGCCGCGAGGCCCAACCGTGAGTAGGATGATCCGATTATGCGGTGAAAACCCTAAATCGTCGTAGATCTCATTAGCTTTATCTTGATCAAGCAGGACCACCATATATTCGTGCACCTCGTACGAATCATGGGTGGATCGGCTCCCTGAGCCGATTCACAGGATAACCTGAGAGCCGATCGAGGCTCGTATTTAATGTTTACGTGTATGCCATGCAGGAAACTAAGCGAGGCATCTCCATCACCTTCCTGACCAGGTATAGGTCAGGTGGCACGCCCTTGCATCAGCATCGGACGTGTGACCAGAAGGCTTTGCGGGCCGTCGCTCGGAGGGACCTCGGCCAGCCGCAGCCCTAGGTTGTTCCCGGCTCTACGGTGTTGCCCGTCGCTGCCCGCCGGTGGGTTTCTGACGTCAACAGCATGCTCTATGTATTTCTTCATTAATGGGTGCAAAGCATATGATACAAGAGCTTAAACATGAGCACAACAATTGCCAAGTATCACATTATCCAAGACATTTATAGCAATTACTACATGTATCATTTTCCAATTCCAACCATATAACAATTTAACGAAGAAGAAACTTCGCCATGAATACTATGAGTAGAGCCTAAGGACATACTTGTCCATATGCTACAGCGGAGCGTGTCTCTCTCCCATAAAGTGAATGCTAGGATCCATTTTATTCAAACAAAACAAAAACAAAAACAAACCGACGCTCCAAGCAAAGCACATAAGATGTGATGGAATAAAAATATAGTTTCAGGGGAGGAACCTGATAATGTTGTCGATGAAGAAGGGGATGCCTTGGGCATCCCCAAGCTTAGACGCTTGAGTCTTATTAGAATATGCAGGGGTGAACCACCGGGGCATCCCCAAGCTTAGAGCTTTCACTCTCCTTGATCATATTGCATCATACTCCTCTCTTGATCCTTGAAAACTTCCTCCACACCAAACTCGAAACAACTCATAAGAGGGTTAGTGCATAATAAAAATTAACATGTTCAGAGGTGACACAATCATTCTTAACACTTCTGGACATTGCATAAGGCTACTGGACATTAATGGATCAAAGAAATTCATCCAACATAGCAAAAGAGGCAATGCGAAATAAAAGGCAGAATCTGTCAAAACAGAACAGTCCGTAAAGATGAATTTTAAAATGGCACCAGACTTGCTCAGATGAAAATGCCCAAATTGAATGAAAGTTGCGTACATATCTGAGGATCACTCACGTAAATTGGCATAATTTTCTGAGTTACCTACAGAGAATTTTGCCCAGATTCGTGACAGCAAAGAAATCTGAAACTGCGCAGTAATCCAAATCTAGTATGAACTTTACTATCAAAGACTTTACTTGGCACAACAAAACACAACACAAAACTAAGATAAGGAGAGGTTGCTACAGTAGTAAACAACTTCCAACACACAAATATAAAACAAAGTACTGTAGCAAAATAACACATGGGTTATCTCCCAAGAAGTTCTTTCTTTATAGCCATTAAGATGGGCTCAGCAGTTTTAATGATGCACTCATAAGAAATAGTAGTTGAAGCAAAAGAGAGCATCAAGAGGCAAATTCAAAACATATTTAAGTCTAACATGCTTCCTATGCATAGGAATCTTGTAAATAAACAAGTTCATGAAGAGCAAAGTAACAAGCATAGGAAGATAAAACAAGTATAGCTTCAAAAATTTCAGCACATAGAGAGGTGTTTTAGTAACATGAAAATTTCTACAACCATATTTTCCTCTCTCATAATAACTTTCAGAGGCATCATGAACAAACTCAACAATATAAGTATCACATAAAGCATTCTTATTCACATGCATAAAAGTATCATTACTCTCCACATAAGCATAATCAATTTTATTAGTTGTAGTGGGAGCAAATTCAACAAAGTAGCTATCATTATTATTCTCATCATCAAATATAGGAGGCATATTGTAATCATAATCAAATTTATCCTCCATAACATGCGGTACTAAAAGACTACTATCATCATCATAAATAGGAGGCAAAGTATCATCAAAGTAAATTTTCTCCTCAATGCTTGGGGGACTAAAAAGATCAAGCTCATCAAAACCAGCTTCCCCAAGCTTAGAATTTTCCATAGCATTAGCAACAATAGTGTTCAAAGCATTCATATTAATAACATTCCCATTAGTATGCATATAAAGTTCCATGGGTTTTTTAATTCTCTCTTCAAACACATCATGTCCTAATTCAAGATAAAGTTCATAAAGATCTCTCATATTTTTGTTGTTTTCCATTATGCCTAACTAGTGTAAACAAGAAACAAAAAGTTGCAATTGCAGGATCTAAAGGAAATAGCTTCGAGTACTTACAACGGCGAAAATAGCTTAGTAGCCGAGATCCGGAGTGTGAGTACCTTTTACCTTTCCTCCCCGGCAACGGCGCCAGAAAATAGCTTGATGTCTACGCCCCCCTCCTTTTCCTGTAGATAGTGTTGGGCCTCCAAGAGCAGAGGTTTGTAGAACAGCAGCAAGTTTTCCCTTAAGTGGATCACCCAAGGTTTATCGAACTCAGGGAGGAAGAGGTCAAAGATATCCCTCTCATGCAACCCTGCAACCACAAAGCAAGAAGTCTCTTGTGTCCCCAACACACCTAATAGGTGCACTAGTTCGGCGAAGAGATAGTGAAATACAGGTGGCATGAATATATAGTAGCAGTAGCAACGGCACCAGAAAAGTGCTTTGCCCAGGACAGTAAACAAGCAGTAGTAACGCAGTAGTAGTAACGCAGTAAAACAGTAAACAAGCAGCGATAGCAGTATTTAGGAACAAGGCCTAGGGATCATACTTTCACTAGTGGACACTCTCAACATTGATCACACAACAGAATAGATAAATGCATACTCTACACTCTTGTTGGATGATGAACACCATTGCGTAGGATTACACGAACCCTCAATGCCGGAGTTAACAAGCTCCACAATTTAATGTTCATATTTAAATAACCTTAGAGTGCATGAAAGATCAATACGACTAAACCAAGTACTAACATAGCATGCACACTGTCACCTTCACACTATGTAGGAGGAATAGATCACATCAATACCATCATAGCAATAGTTAACTTCATAATCTACAAGAGATCATAATCATAGCCTACGCCAAGTACTAACACGGATGCACACACTGTCACCATTACACCGTGCAGGAGGAATAAAACTACTTTAATAACATCACTAGAGTAGCACATAGATGAATAGTGATACAAAACTCATATGAATCTCAATCATGTAAAGCAGCTCATGAGATTATTGTATTGAGGTACATGGGAGAGAGATGAACCACATAGCTACAGCGGAGCCCTCAGCCTCGGGGGTGGATTACTCCCTCCTCATCATGGAGGCAGCGATGGCGGTGAAGATGGCGGTGTAGACGGCGGTGGAGATGGCTCCGGGGGCAATTCCCCGTCCCGGCAGGGTGCCGGAACAGAGACTTCTGTCCCCCGAATTGGAGTTTCGCGATGTGGCGGCGCCCCTGGAGTCTTTCTGGAGTTTCGTCAATTGGTACTGCGTTTTTAGGTTGAACGGGGTTTTATAGGCGAAGAGGCTGCGCAGGAGGGCTGACAGGGTGGCCTCACCCTAGGCCGGCGCGGCCAGGGTCTGGCCCGCGCGGCCCTATGGTGTGGGCCCCCCTGGCTCCTCTCCGACTCTTCTTCGGTGTTCTGGAGCCTTCCGGGAAAAATAGGAGGTTTGGCGTTGATTTCGTCCAATTCCGAGAATATTGCCCGAACAGCCTCTCTGGAACCAAAATCAGCAGAAAACAGCAACTGGCCTTTCAGCATCTCGTCAATAGGTTAGTTCCGGAAAACGCATAAAAATGATATAAAGTGTGAACAAAACATGTTGGTATTGTCATAAAACAAGCATGGAACACCAGAAATTATAGATACGTTGGAGACGTATCAAGATCCTTTGCTTGAGTCTTGCCATCCACATGGTGGTCATGGTTAGGTGAAGATGCGCCGAAGAAGAAGCTCTCCCATGGTGGATTATGGGGGAGCAATCCACAAGACTTCGTCAAGCAAGCACAAGCAAGAAAGGCGTTCCATCTTGTTGAGGTCAAGATCGTCGTCATCGAGCTCAAGTGGAATGCGCAAGTATAAGGTTTGCTCTTGATAGGGTTTCTTTCTCACCGGTCTCATAGTGTAGTTGGAGACCGGTTTATAGTTTAGTTGCCGTACTATCAAGAGGGCTCTCGAGTGAGTATCTCGATCGTATCGTTCGGAGAGAGCTCAAACCTTTGCATCCTTGCATCATCTTTCTTGGTTGTTATTTGGACCTTATCCATATGATGTTTTAGAGCTTGTGCTTATTCTCATGACAAGCTCTAGTTCATCGAAAACGGATTTCGCATAGATCACTTGTTGCGTTTTCGAGTTTGGTTCATCATCTTACTTGGTTTTATTTGGATATTATCCATGTGATGTTTTAGAGCTTGTGCTTATTCTCATGACAAGCTCTAGTTCATTTAGAATGGTTTTTCCATGGGCAACTTGTTGCATTTTCAAGATTGGAGGTTTTACCGGTATGTCTTTTTGAGATAGGTCAAACCTTTCATCATTTGTTTCTATCCTCCTTTGCTGGACTAAGATGTTTCTATGCATATTGTTGTAGAGCTCGTTGTTGTGATTTCAACGAGCCCAAGATCATCGAAATCGGAGTCCGGATGCAAAAGTTATGCCCGTTTTAGTTTTGGTGTTTCTGCAGTTTGCTTAGGCCAGATATTTCGGAAATATCCGGGCCGGATTATCCTGGCCGGATATTTCCGAAATATCCGGCCCGGATAATCCGGCCCGGATATTTCCGAAATATCTGGCCTAAGCAAACTGCAGAAACACCAAAACTAAAACGGGCATAACTTTTGCATCCGGACTCCGATTTCGATGATCTCAGGAATTGCTGCTCAGTATAGGGGCCGGACATTTGCCCGGATTTTGACCAGGTTTTGTCCCAGAGGCCGGATTATCCGGCCCTTACTTAGGCCGGATTATCCGGCCCTGGTTTTGCCCAACGGCTCGATTTTCTTGGGGGGTATAAATACCCCCCTTCTTCCTCCTTGGGCTGTTGCTTCTTCTACTCTCTCTCTCCTCCATTGTTGTTCTTGAGAAGCTTGCCCTTTCTCTCTATCCCTCCATGATTCTTGCCCCATTTTGAGGGAAAAGAGAGAGGAGATCTAGATCCACACTTTGACCAAACCAAATCATCTCTTTGTGAGTGAATCTTTGGGATCTAGATCTTGGAGAATTTTGTGTTCTCCTCTTTGTTCTTCCTCTCCTATTCCCCCAATAGCTTTTGTAGCTTTGTTGGAATTTGAGAGAGAAGGACTTGAGCATCTTTGTGGTGTTCTTGCCATTGCATTTGGTGCATCGGTTTGAGTTCTCCACGGTGATTCGTGGTGGTGAAAGCAAGAAGGTTGTTACTCTTGGGTTCTTGGAACCCTAGACGGATTCTACGCCTTTGTGGCGATTTGTTGGGAGCCTCCAATTAAGTTGTGGATGTGTGCCCCAATCTTTGTGTAAGGCCCGGTTTCCGCCTCGAAGGAAATCCCTTAGTGGAACCGTGACCTAGGCCTTTGTGGCGAGGGTCACCGGAGATTTAGGTGAGGCGCCTTCGTGGCGTTCGGTGTGTGGTGTGAGTACCGCATCTTGGGGTGAGGCCTTTGTGGCTTTGGTGTGCATCGAGCAACCACACCTCAAGGTGAGCCTCTTGTGGCGTTCGGGAGCACTAAGCAACCGCACCTCTCCACCGGAGATTAGCACTCGCAAGAGTGTGAACTCCGGGATAAATCATCATCTCCCGCATGCCTCGGTTATCTCTATACCCGAGCTCTTTACTTATGCACTTTACCTTGTGATAGCCATCGTGCTTGAAGTTATATATATCTTGCTATCACATACTTGCTTGTCTTGCTTAGCCTAAGTTGTTGGTGCACATAGGTGAACCTTTGCTTAGAATAAGTTGTTGGTGCACATAGGTGAACCATAGTATATAGGCTTTGGGCTTGACAAAGTAAACGCTAGTTTTATTCCGCATTTGTTAAGCCCATCTCGTAAAAGTTTTAAATCGCCTATTCACCCCCCTCTAGGCGACATCCGTGTCCTTTCAATTGGTATCAGAGCAAGGTCTCTCATTCTTAGGCTTCACCGCCTTGAGAGTAAAGATGTCGGTTAGGGGATTAGCGCACAATAACTTGTTTATATTTGATGGCACAAATTATGATCTATGGAAAATTTATGTGCTTAATATTTTGCGGCGTATGTCCCTGGACATGGAGCGATTTCTTGACATAGGTTTTTCTTCTCCTAAGGATCCTCAAAATTTATCTCTTGAGGAGGAGAAAAACTCTTGTCTCGATGCTCTTGCTTCTCATGTGTTTTCCATTGTTGTGAGCAATGTAGTTACTTCTTCAATCAAGCCTTTTGGGAGCGCTCATGAATTATGGACAAAGCTTCAAGATAAATATGATGTGTCCACTATCATTGAGGATGATTGTTTTGCTTCCACTTCCGGCCGTGATGAGTTCTCATCTTCATCCACTTCACCAAAGTGTGGTAAGACACAAGGTAATGATATGGTGAGTGGTGATGAAAATTGCAATATTGATATTGAGCTTACTATTGATGATTCTTCATCTCTATCTCATTGCAATGCTTCATCTTTGGACTTAAACACATCTAGCACTAGAAATGATTTACATGCTTGTGTTGATAGTCCTTGCATATCATGTGTAAGTTGCTTGAAAAAATCTAATGATGATATGCTTGCATTGTCTTGTGGCCATGATAAAAATGATTCTATTTCCTCTAGTTGTTGTGTGTCTAACAATGTAGAGGAAACCAAAGATTCTATTGGTCAAGAGAAGATCTTGAAAGGAGCCTCAAGTAACTCCTCATCTTTATCTCACGGTCCTCATATATGCCTTATGGCCAAGGGTTCCACGGTACCTCCTACCATGGAACCTAATATGTCTCGTGGTGATAAGAATGAGGATGAATATGAAGAAGAGGATTGGGTTGTCTCCACGCGATAAAGGTGAGAGTGTATTCAAGGTTCTTTACAAAGATAAAATTGCTAGCTCTCACTTCTTTGAAATCTTGACTACCGCTATTGAGAGCCAAAAACTTATTTGGATGCATGAGAACACCATTGATAAAAAGGGTGCTCTTGAACGAGAGTATGCCGATGATGTAGCATCATTAAAGAATGATCTTGAAGAAGAACAAGAGACCGTAGCCTCTCTTGAGGAGCAACTTCAAACCCTTGAGGTGTCTCAAAATGAAATATTTGCTAAACTCACTAAAGAAAGAGACCATGCTAAAGCTAAATTAAAATTGCTTAAAAATGAAAAGTTCAAAGTTGGTGTTGGTCATGATAAACTTGTTAAGGATCTAGATGATCTAGACAAGGCCCACAAGGCCTTGGAGAGCGAACACTCTATCCTCACCAAGTCATATGAGCAATTACAAGCTTCATATTTAAAAGAGCATGCTATGTTACCCTCTCTTCTTGATATGTCTTGTGATGATGCTTGTGCTACTAACTCTACTTCTTGTGAAGCATCTATTTTGAAGGAGAATGTTGACCTAAGGGCTCAACTTGATTTGCTAACTTGCAATTATGGGAAATTGGAAGAAAATCATGGAAAGCTTTCTAGCTCCCATGAGGATCTTCTAGCCTCTCATGATAGGCTAAAGTTAGCTCATGAGGCTATCATATCTAAGGCAACACCTTGTGAGCCTCATGTGGATACTAGCACTACTACTCAAAATGCTATATTGCCATGTGCTAGTCCTTGTAATTCATCCACTCATAGTATTGCTAAATCTTGTGATGAATTATCTTCCTTGCCTTGTTGCTCTAACAATGAAGGTTCTACTTCCTCTAGTACTTGTGTTGTTACTAACCATGTAGAGGAAATCAAAGAGCTCAAGGCCCAAGTCACTTCTTTGAAGAACGACTTGGTGAAGAGTCATGAAGGGAAATGCAAACTTGACAAGATGTTGAGTGTGCAACAATCCCCCAATGAAAAGAGTGGACTTGGATTCAACTCCAACAACAAGAACAAGTCCAAGAACAACAATAAGAAGAAGGGCCAAGTACAAGTCAAAGACCCGGCCAAGATTGTTTGCTTCAAGTGCAAAATTGAAGGGCATCATGTTAGATCTTGCCCTTTAAAGAAGAAGCAAAAAGGGAAGCGGCCTCAAGCTCAAACTCATATTCAACCTCAAGTTGAAGAAATTCCACTTCCCAAGAAGAATCAAGCCAATGCTCCCATTGTGGAGAAATCTAGTGAGAAGAAGGAGAGGAAAAGAACTTGCTACATATGCCGTGAGAAGGGCCACATCTCCTCTTTTTGCACTATTGGTACCTCATCCAACTCTATCTCCATTGATGATGTTTATTCTCTTCGTAAGGATGAGGGTGGCAATGTGTTTGCCAAATATGTTGGTGCTCAAAGTGGTGTCAAGAAAAGAACCATTTGGGTTGCCAAGCCTATTGCGACTAACCTCTTAGGACCCAACTTAGTTGGGGACCAACAATCCAAAACTTGATCAATAGGTGCTTGTTGGAGGGCATTGGAGACTTGGCTACATCATGAAGAATTAAGGGATCTTCATCATTTATATTATCTCAAGCCAAGTCTTTTGGTTATCTTACTTCTATCATACACCCAATGTTCCTCCTTGCGGTAACATGTGCTCAACTCATTTATATTGAAAGTTACTCGCCCCTTTGCATGTGTTAGTTTTGTTCCTAACATGTGTTTGTATATGTTGTGCATCCTACTTGTTTTTCTTGAGAAATCAAGTCTATGTATGTTAGGTTGCACACCATGTATTTGTGCTTGTGTTGGAGCCTCTTTGCATCTTGTTGTATCTTATATGGCTCTTATGAGAGATTAATGGACTATAACATTTTGGGGGAGTGATATGCCTTTAGGAATTTCACAATCCTAACAATGTGTGTACATGAGGAATATCACTTAGAATTGATATTGCAAGATTATCTAGTCTCTATGTGGTATGTCATCTTCATGAGAAATTCAAATTCTAATGTTCATTAATATCTCTAGTTGGATCTTATTTGCCTCTTGTGAAAATAAATTCCTTATCACATTATGGGGGAGTAATAAGCTTTGTGCATATTACAAGCCTAGGAAATGTGAACAGTTGAGGTTGTGTCACATAGAATTGATATTGTAAATTATCTCTCATATGTGACATGTTTTCTCAAGCAAGTTCCAATTTGCTTAAATGGCTTCATTGCTAATATCTTTGTGGATCTTATTTGTGAAAGTGGTCCTTAGCATGGTTTTTCACAATGTGTCTCTCAATACATTTTTGGAAAACCATATGCTTCAAGTCATACTATTAATTGCTTTGCATGTTGGTATGAATACTATTAATTGCTTTGCATGTTGGTATGAATACTATTAATTGCCTTGCATGTTGGTAGGAATACTATTAATTGCTTTGCATGTTGGTATGAATACTATTAATTGCTTTGCATGATGGTATGACTAATTGAAGCTATCAAGAAACTCTCTTTGCATGATGGTTAACTCTTATCTTTTACCATATGCTTTATTTGGTGTAGATATGATCTTACATATACTTACAAACTACCACCGGGAAATATTTCCTAATACTTTGTGTCCTAGGACAATTGGCAATCTATTATGAGGTAGAAATTTATTGATCATATTTACATTGGCTCTTGTGTTTAAATTGTCTTATTTATTGCCATGAATTTGTTGTGCTTTGACTCCCATGTGTCTTCCTTGCATCTTATGGATCTAAGTTGTCTATTCAAACTTTCTTAACATTGTTAGAAGATATAGGTAGCGTGATGATCCTAGTTTTGTGCATTTTGTATTCATATAAAAAATCCTAGATAATGCACCAAACTTGGGGGAGCTCTTCTATATTATTAGAATGCTTAACATCTCTTGATCTTTATCAAAAAAATTGTTTTGGGAGACATAAAATTTTCTTTTTGGTACTTTGTGCCATCATAAAAAGTTTCGAGGATTTGGTTTATTTGTTGGAACCTTGCTCTCTTGGGAGTTCGTTATCTCATTTCTTTGTGTTTAGGTTTAATTAGCTTCTTATAATGAGATAAGTCTTTGGAGTCAATCTTGTGTTGATTTGATTCTTTGATATAATTTGGACAACCATTGTCTCTTGGTTTATTTGGTGTTTTGTCCAAATTGTATTTTCCTTTGGTTCTTGAAAGTATTGTGCATGCACATTTAATATATGTATATATTATGGCATGTGTCACTTTCTTTGATCCAATATATAGGGTAAACTCCATCAAATCCTAATTTGGCTAAGATGTGCATGAAATTCAATTTCATATCTATATGCACATAGAATTGTGGAGTTTGTCCTATATGTTGTAGTGTGTCTAACTACTTTGAACCCAATTAGTTTGGGGACCTTTTTGTACTTACCTTTGTGTTAGGTACAATGGATATGCATTGGATGCTTGTCTCACTCTTGGGGAGAAGTGGTGACTCAATGGTAACTTGAGGCAAGCTAGGATGGTCAACGAACACATATCTACTACATCCTCACCAATGCTATCTCGGTAACAAGTATCTTCTCATGCATATTTTTCTAGCATCCAACCATGTGGTTGCATCTTGGCATGAATCTCTTGATTTGCAAATGTTGTGCTTCTTGCTAAAATCTTAACGAAACCTCTTTATTGCGAATGTGAGTAGTTTGAGATGAGCACATATGTTGGGAAGTATATAAAATCATGATCATGATTCACCCATCCCATCTATGCCTATCTAGCAATTTTATTGCATATCAATTCCTCAAGCCTCTCACATGTGCAATATCGATGAAAGTGCAAATTGAGTTATTTCTTTTAGTATCCCCGTTTGTGATACTTGTTGCCTTTCTCAAATGCATCCCAACTATCTTCTATCCCTTGTTGATATTTGTGATGTATTTTAGTTGTTTGTGGTTGAAGTTCATGAATGTACAATAAGATAAAATTGAGCCTTTGGCCATGCTATTAAGCAAAAATTCTTATTGGTATATTGCATGACTTTGTCTTGGATATCATGCTATATTTCTTGTGTATCTATTTTGTGTGTGCATGTTTCTTTGTGGATAAATATCTTTGTGATATTGCTCACTTAGAGAAACTTATACACATAAGAGATGATACATCTCCATTCAATATCTTATTTATTTGTTGCGTGTTGATTGGTCATGCTAAGCAATATAATTCATTGAAGACTATGATGATGCTTTTTGCTCATCCTTGTAATAGTCTTATAATATGCTTTATCATGCCTTTCACATATCCTCTTGGTTGAGCCTTTTATTATGGTGCCTCTTACTTGTTGCTCAACCATTTGTTTGTTGCAAGTGGTAAGCTTAATTTTCTATCTATGATCTATTGCAAATGTTTGTGTTTTAAATGGTAATGAGGAAGTGAGGATTCCATGTTATGCATATTGTATTCAAATGCAACATTTTATTTTATGCATGTACCTTGGGGAGCTTCCTCATTTGATTTAGAACACTATCTTGTGGTGATCATTAGAGTTTGATTCACTTGGTATCTTTTGTTTTTGAATGATATCATGGGAGTGATGATTCCATGTTTGTGCACTTTATACTCCAAAGCAAATTGTCTAGTTTTGTGCACAAACCTTGGGGAGCTTCCTCATATTATTTAGAGCAATCTTATTGATCTTATCATAATATCTATCTTTCTTTTGGTATCTTCCTTGTGGTTCATTTGGTTGCTTGCTTCATTTGTTGAAGCTTCTTCACTTTGTTATCTTTTTGCAATCTTTGATCCTATCTATAGTGTGATTCCTTCCGAATATTCGTCATTGGATATGTGCATTTGATTCCACTCAAATTATGAGAAATGCACACGCTATGGAGGAACTCTCACTATATTGGCCTTCTAAATTTTTCACCCATTTCGGCAATTGGTGCCAATGGGGGAGAAGTTTGGAGGGCTTAAGGGAATTTGGTTATGTCTTTGCTTTGTGCTTAAGCATGTGCCTTTATTGCATTGCATCTTGTTGCTTTGCATAGTTGAATATTTAGAGGAAACTCCACTAGGCTTTGAATGCCAATATATGCAATGAAAGTCAAGATCATTCACACATGCATATATTATGGGGGAGTTTGCTCTATATATTCAACTTATTTGTTACTTAAATTCCTTATATAAACCCTCTCAAAGAGATTGTCATCAATTACCAAAATGGGGGAGATTGAAAGTGCATGGAGCCCCCATGTGTGGTTTTGGTAATTAATGACAATCCCTATGGACTAATGTTTGCATTGAGTTATATTTGTAGGAGTTGTCCATAGGCAATTCTTGAACCATTTGTTGGCTTCAAGGTTGCAATAAGAAGAAATTGATGAAGGATATCAAGTGTCAAGTATGTCTTGAAGATGAAGATGAAGTGAGCCCTCAAGTTACTTCAAGACATCAATATGATGAAGAATGAAGAATGAAGTGCAAGTTCAAGATGAGCCATCTCGAAGAGATCCTTTGCTTGAGTCTTGCCATCCACATGGTGGTCATGGTTAGGTGAAGATGCGCCGAAGAAGAAGCTCTCCCATGGTGGATTATGGGGGAGCAATCCACAAGACTTCGTCAAGCAAGCACAAGCAAGAAAGGCGTTCCATCTTGTTGAGGTCAAGATCGTCGTCATCGAGCTCAAGTGGAATGCGCAAGTATAAGGTTTGCTCTTGATAGGGTTTCTTTCTCACCGGTCTCATAGTGTAGTTGGAGACCGGTTTATAGTTTAGTTGCCGTACTATCAAGAGGGCTCTCGAGTGAGTATCTCGATCGTATCGTTCGGAGAGAGCTCAAACCTTTGCATCCTTGCATCATCTTTCTTGGTTGTTATTTGTACCTTATCCATGTGATGTTTTAGAGCTTGTGCTTATTCTCATGACAAGCTCTAGTTCATCGAAAACGGATTTCGCATAGATCACTTGTTGCGTTTTCGAGTTTGGTTCATCATCTTACTTGGTTTTATTTGGATATTATCCATGTGATGTTTTAGAGCTTGTGCTTATTCTCATGACAAGCTCTAGTTCATTTAGAATGGTTTTTCCATGGGCAACTTGTTGCATTTTCAAGATTGGAGGTTTTACCGGTATGTCTTTTTGAGATAGGTCAAACCTTTCATCATTTGTTTCTATCCTCCTTTGCTGGACTATGATGTTTCTATGCATATTGTTGTAGAGCTCGTTGTTGTGATTTCAACGAGCCCAAGATCATCGAAATCGGAGTCCGGATGCAAAAGTTATGCCCGTTTTAGTTTTGGTGTTTCTGCAGTTTGCTTAGGCCGGATATTTCGGAAATATCCGGCCCCCTCGAAATCGGCTAAGGACCTCAGGAATTGCTGCTCAGTATAGGGGCCGGACATTTGCCCGGATTTTGACCAGGTTTTGTCCCAGAGGCCGGATTATCCGGCCCTGGTTTTGCCCAACGGCTCGATTTTCTTGGGGGGTATAAATACCCCCCTTCTTCCTCCTTGGGCTGTTGCTTCTTCTACTCTCTCTCTCCTCCATTGTTGTTCTTGAGAAGCTTGCCCTTTCTCTCTATCCCTCCATGATTCTTGCCCCATTTTGAGGGAAAAGAGAGAGGAGATCTAGATCCACACTTTGACCAAACCAAATCATCTCTTTGTGAGTGAATCTTTGGGATCTAGATCTTGGAGAGTTTTGTGTTCTCCTCTTTGTTCTTCCTCTCCTATTCCCCCAATAGCTTTTGTAGCTTTGTTGGAATTTGAGAGAGAAGGACTTGAGCATCTTTGTGGTGTTCTTGCCATTGCATTTGGTGCATCGGTTTGAGTTCTCCACGGTGATTCATGGTGGTGAAAGCAAGAAGGTTGTTACTCTTGGGTTCTTGGAACCCTAGACGGATTCTACGCCTTTGTGGCGATTTGTTGGGAGCCTCCAATTAAGTTGTGGATGTGTGCCCCAATCTTTGTGTAAGGCCCGGTTTCCGCCTCGAAGGAAATCCCTTAGTGGAACCGTGACCTAGGCCTTTGTGGTGAGGGTCACCGGAGATTTAGGTGAGGCGCCTTCGTGGCGTTCGGTGTGTGGTGTGAGTACCGCATCTTGGGGTGAGGCCTTTGTGGCGTTGGTGTGCATCGAGCAACCACACCTCAAGGTGAGCCTCTTGTGGCGTTCGGGAGCACTAAGCAACCGCACCTCTCCACCGGAGATTAGCACTCGCAAGAGTGTGAACTCCGGGATAAATCATCGTCTCCCGCTTGCCTCGGTTATCTCTATACCCGAGCTCTTTACTTATGCACTTTACCTTGTGATAGCCATCGTGCTTGAAGTTATATATATCTTGCTATCACATACTTGCTTGTCTTGCTTAGCTTAAGTTGTTGGTGCACATAGGTGAACCTTTGCTTAGAATAAGTTGTTGGTGCACATAGGTGAACCATAGTATATAGGCTTTGGGCTTGACAAAGTAAACGCTAGTTTTATTCCGCATTTGTTAAGCCCATCTCGTAAAAGTTTTAAATCGCCTATTCACCCCCCCTCTAGGCGACATCCGTGTCCTTTCAAGTGCACTTACCCTGAAGGTTGCCAGCCAGGATCCTCGTTCAGCATCAACATGGTAGGACCTGGACACCACGCTGGCAAGGACGGAGACGAGGGCAGCTGCTCTCGTAGCAAGAACACAGAGGAGGCCGCTCCACGCGATCGGCTCCGGCACGACGGCAAGCGCTACATCACAGAGGGAGAAGTGAGGAATGTAAGATATCAGCGACCTCTCTCTGATCACCTCCTCAACAAGTATGTGAGTCAGTATGACCAACGCCGACGATCCAGCGATGATGATGAAAGAGATCGTCTGGCTAGAGAAGCCAGAAGACATCGTCGGCATGATCGCGATGAGGAGGAGTACGAGCGCCGTGCCAAGGAAAAGGCAAGGGAGCAAGACGACGAAGATAGGCACTGGGACTGCCCCTTCTTCAGACATTGCTGGGATTCAGGAATGAGCCGATTGCCTACAATCGGCAATTGCCCAGAATGTAAACAGAAGAAGGAGGCAGCTAACATGTCCGTGTTCCAACGCTTAGGGCCTCTCCCGCCTCGGAACAAGCACGCTGAGTCCCCTCGGGTGGAAGATCTCGAGGATTTGGAAGACAATGAAGAAGAAGAAGACAGGTACCACCGGCCAAGGTGGTGCCCTGATGGACTCAGCCGTTCCCAAAAACGTAGGGTTCAGCGACTGCGCGGCTTGGAGGAAGCCGAAAGGTTATACCTGCACATGCTAAGGAAGGCGCGGCCTGATCTGGCCGCGAAAATTCAGCGAACCCTGGATGAAGAGGGTCGACCACAAAAAATGGAGTGGCGCCCCAAGCAAAGGAAAGCCGATGATGAAACATCGGCTGGCACAAACATGGTGTTCATCCTTCCTTCGGAGTTCAGTGCTCCAGGATTAGACGAGGCACCTGTGGCACAACTTGACTGCGGCCCACGGCCGGTTATCTTTGAGAAGCCACGAGAAAGAAGCTACAGACATCTGAAGGCCCTGTACTTGCGAGGTTATATCGATGGGAGGCCTGTCAATAAGATGCTGGTGGACACCGGAGCGGCAGTCAACATTATGCCATACTCTATGCTACGTCGGTTGGGACGTTGTAGCTCGGATCTGATCAAGACCAACGTGACATTGAGCGATTTCAACGGCCAAGCGTCTGACGCACAAGGTGTTCTGAACGTTGATCTGACTGTAGGAAGGAAAACCATCCCTACGACGTTCTTCATCGTCGATAGCAAGAGCACCTATGCTGTTCTGCTAGGAAGAGATTGGATCCACGCCAACTGCTGCATTCCCTCCACGATGCACCAATGCGTAATACAGTGGGATGGAGATGAGGTAGAGGTCGTCCAGGCCGATGACTCAGCCGAGGTTTCAACGGCTGGCATGAACGCTTGGGAAACAGCAGGCCAAGAGCCACTCTCAGGCATCAATTTGGACGACTGCGAGCGCATCGACGTGACAAAGGGCAGGGTTAGGCTGGTCCTATCCACCGGCCTGACCGTGTAGCAAGAACAAACCGATGAGCAAACGTGGCGAGGCCGATCCTTGGGATCGGCCCCAAAGATCTATGAAGGAACATTACAAAACCTTCATTGAGCGCTTCGATCAATATGGAGGCCGATTCCAACAATCGGCCAAAAAATTATCTCCACCACACGTTCTGCCTGTGTTCAAATACAGTGCCTTGGCTTACTATAGAGCCGATATCTGCAGTTACCTGACAGATTCGGCTCGGGGGGCATCTAATCAGATGAACAGGTGCAGATGAACATGTGTGCAGTGAAACATTGGGGGCCGATAGAAAAAATCGGCCAGTAAAAAAAAATATAACTTTAGAATAAAAAGCCGATGCATGGCCATCGACTCAAGAGGTACAGCTGATATAAGCAGAAGCCCGATGGAGCAGTTGTTGAGTTACAAGGAGAGGCTCTACTGGATAAATTTCTTCTCAAGACTTCCAACTCCTTCTGCAAGTCTCCAAGTTCAGCAGTGCCAGTGTAAGCATGCAGATCAGGTTAAGGGTGAGTCCAACAAAGGGAGCATACCTATCCTAGGAGCATGAGCACAGCCGATGACGAATCAAGCGGCTATGGCGTTTTGCCTGGCGTGGACCAAGGTGGCGGCTTGGTCGATGTCACTTTCAGAGGTTGTTACGTCCAGAGTCTTGGAGGGCATCAGAAATTCAAAACATCCTCACCGGAAGTTGCATCAGTCTGCCAAAGATGATGAGCCGATCTGATCAGCAAGGCGCAAAGGATTGAACTAAGAGGAGTTGGAAAGCCATTATATTTGAGGCTTCTTAGTTCAAGGAACAGATTTGCTGGTCTTTCCGAAACTTTTCAGTGCGTCGGTTCTTCCGGAAATCAAGAGGCTCGGGGGGCAGCTCGCCCTGAAATATCTTTGCTCTGGAGAGCCGATTTTGTTGGAATCGGCTGGTTCTGCATTATAACTTGGAAGCCGATGGCGACACATTTGGCTGATTCATTACTGTTCTCGCCTTGGATGAGGCTCGGGGGGCAACTCGCCCGAAAGGTTCTTGGCTCTGGGAGCCGATTTTGTTGGAATCAGCTGGCTCTACATCGCAACTGTTCTGAAGAGTGGTGCTTTTGTTACAGAGTTATCAGTTTCAGCATCCAAGCTGATTCAGCAACAGTTCCAGGGCTCTTTTAAAGACGCCTGCTCAAGGCCAAATCACCGGCCTGCTGCGATCGGCTGTACCAAGTGCTATCGTCATCAGCGGAGCTGGCTAACTTGGAGGGATGACTGGATTGGCCTGTTTCGCAGATTATCGTGAGAGACCGATGCGTTGCCATCAGTCATTGAGCATTGATTAGGCTAACAGTCGACAAAGTCAGATGAGGAAAAATCGGCTAAATCAGCATAAAGGACATCGGCAAAATCAAAGGAAGTTTTTCATTGATAATAAAATTTCTTACAAAGAGAAGCCGATTGTTCAACAAAAAAAAAGAGCAGATTACTACTGCTAATCCTATGCTAGTAGGTCCCTACTCTAAGGGCTATTGCTGTCTTCGCCGTCGCTGGGGTAGCTGCCGTCATTGCTGCTGTCGACGAGTTCCTCGTTGCTGCTACTGTAACCTTCAGCGGAGGCTTCTTCCTCGTCATCATCATCGTCCTCATCTGACCAAGCCCAGCCACGGATGCGCTTTGGCGGAGGTTCGTCGGAGGAGGTGTCGTCCTCCTGTTCCTTCTTCGTGTCGGAGGAGATGTCTTCGTCTTCGTCATCCTCTTTTTCTTCTTTGGTGATGGAGGTGAATTTACCCCGGAAGGGAGGGTCGTCGTCGTCGCTCTCCGCCTCCAGTGCTCCGTTAATCAGGAACCGGAGGTCATCCTCCCCGTCAGTTAGGGGCATGGCCCCATCTGACCAGACGAGGTCCTCGGGTAGGCCCTCTGGTACGAAATCGAAGTCCCACTCCCGCTCGTCCCAATGCTTGGGAGCGCGCCTGTTGTACGCCTCCATCTGGTTGTGCCCTGGGATCGATTCGCTTGAGAAAGAGGATTGGAGAGAAACGGAAGAGGAGGAAGAGGACGACATGGCTATGGAAGGAGAGGGTTTTTTGGCTGACGGCTAATTTGGAGCAGGGGGATGAAGAGGTGAACTGTTCGATGCTGTAAATAAAGGGGATAGAATAGAGATTTATTGCTCGAGCAGTTTCCGAGGGGGTGGGGCCAAAATTGTCAAAACGTGCAGAGAAGTTGAGAAGGCAAGTCATCATGATGAAGAATACTGCGACGGTTCTGGTCTGCCACGACAGGACCCTTCGAAGGAAAAACAGAGTGGTTTTGAAATTATCATTACCAAAACCAGGGGGCATGTGTTATCACCAGATTTTGGCCAAATCAGGAGATGGGCCGTAAGGGAGATGGGCTTGGAAGATTACACGTGGAAGATCTCTGAAGCGGCCTTGCACCAAGAGTTTGGGCTAGATTGCCCGTGTATCTGTAATATAGTAGATCACATCTTAGATTAAAAGATAGAGTTTAACCCGTGCACGGTTAGGTGCACGCCTAAATTAGAAAGTCCCCTGGACTATAAATATGTATCTAGGGTTTATGAAATAAACAACAACCAACGTTCACCACAAATCAATCTCGGCGCATCGCCAACTCCTTCGTCTCGAGGGTTTCTTCCGGTAAGCATCATGCTGCCTAGATTGCATCTTGCGATCTAGGCAGCACAAGCTTATTTGTTGTTCATGCGTTGCTCGTACTGAAGCCTTTTTGATGGCGAGCAACGTAGTTATCTTAGATGTGTTAGGGTTAGCATTGTTCTTCATATCATATGCTATCGTCGTGCAACCCTTATACATCTAGCCGCCCTTACACCTATCTTAGGTGTAGGGGCGGCACCCCGCTTGATCATTATTTAGTAGATCCGATCCGTTACGGTTGCTCCTTGTTCTTCAAGGATTAGTTTAATATCTGCAATAGTTAGGCCTTACAAAGGGTTGTAGGATCCAGCGGCGCGTAGGGTGTCGTTTGCTAGTCCTAGACAGGATGTTCCGAGGATCAACCTCGTGTTGATTTTTAGGCCCTATCTAGGATCGGCTTACGATCACCGTGCGTGGCCGCGAGGCCCAATCGTGAGTAGGATGATCCGATTATGCGGTGAAAACCCTAAATCGTCGTAGATCGTTTTAGCTTTATCTTGATCAAGCAGGACCACCATATATTCGTGCACCTCGTACGAATCATGGGTGGATCGGCTCCTTGAGCCGATTCACAGGACAACCTGAGAGCCGATCGAGGCTCGTATTTAATGTTTACGTGTATGTCATGCAGGAAACTAAGCGAGGCATCTCCATCACCTTCCTGACCAGGTATAGGTCAGGTGGCACGCCCTTGCACCAGCATCGGACGTGCGTGCCGAAATTCTTTGCGGGCCGTCGCTCGGAGGGACCAGGGCCAGCCGCAGCCCTAAGTTGTTCCCGGCTCTACTGTGTTGCCCGTCGTTGCTCGCCGGTGGGTTTCTGACCGCAACAGACCGCCATTCCTCCAAGATAGGGCCAAGGATGCTTTGCGTCGGCGTGCTTTGATTGTTGAAGACACGGACGTACCGCTCCAGCCATAAGGACCGATGCACCAGCATAATCAAGGAGTTGGCCTCCTTCCTCTTGGCCATCGGCATGCCATTGACCACAGATGGCCACCATTCATCCAACTCTGAGCTAAGTTTATTTATCCAACTTTGCAGAACAAGTGCAATTTTTTTTGCAGACCCAGTAGTTGTACTGGTTTATTCTTATATGGATTTTTTTAGAACATCACGGAAGATCTGCGAGTCATTATATTACATAAACAAGAAGAAGAAGTGTTACATACACCGAGCCGGGCAAAAGGCATCATCCTTGCACCGAGCAACGTCTACCTGCGAGATCACAACGCAGGAGCATTGGTCACAAAACCACAAAAGGAGAGAGAGAAAAGATTACATGATTCCTCTGGCTCTTCCACGTCTACATCTAACCCATTCTTGCCACTCGTCCCGGATTATTATAGGACTAGAGTGCAGCAATTTCCAAAGCAACGATGTTTCTATGTGTTCCCAATCACAATGTGCTTGCTTATATGGTATTCTCTCCGATATATAAAAAATATTGGGGTTTTAGTTTAAATAGAAATAAATTTAAATTCTAACACTTATTATAGATCTGAGGAAGTACAGGAATAGAAGATTAGGTTTCATTGGCATTGATCCTTCGTATCCACAGTTGCTTTTCCCTTGTTCACCGTTCTCTTACCCAAGTCCGTTTTCTCTAATTCTGCAGACCGATCACAGTATTAAATGTTGCAGCTGGCAATAAAAACAATTAACCGTCTTGATATGCTGAAGGAGCCATGGAATCCCGCGTGACATACTCAAATTAATCCTTACAAAACTCATTTTTTCGATAAAGGGAATATATTAATATTAAAATATACCAATTAAATCCGGCCTCTGCAACAACCGCGACAACCTAATGGTAGTACGGATGCACACAGTCAAAAAAGAAAAGAAAACTAAGAAAAAAGGTCCCGCTACAGCCCAGGCCTAGCAACAGCAATATATCCAGCACCAAGACAACACCAGAAATACAGACTCTCCAAAAGCAACGCCTCCAAGAAGGGAACGGTGCACCAGCACCGTTGTCACCTGACCAAAGATCTTTAGTTTTCACCTTGAAGATAATTTCCGCTCTCAAAACAATGACTCCATAAAGGTTATTGTCAGGCACAACCAGTTAAGTCTAGACCTTGGGTTGACCCCATACACATGCTTATTTCTCACGAAAACTAATTATTTATTTCTCACGAAAACTAATTATTTATTTCTCTACTATACACATTTTTTTTAGTTGACCCCGTACACATGTTTATTTCTCATGAAAACTAATATAAATTTTCCCTGCACACGTGAGAGAAGGATCTGCTCTAATATATCACAAATCTGAAACTCCTCGGAAGACAGCCCATTTCTGAGCCGTATCAATCTACACCTTATACGTTCTACCCATGTTCTAATTAGTATAGCACGACCTAACAGCGTATGCAACACGGAACAGCGGTTTTGCTCCATAGTCAGCATTGAGCAGCAAAGGCCAAAAGGTAAACCAACACGCTCGCAAACTCCTCCTGTCCACTCCAACTGAGAATCTGCAATGGAGCCCCTGCACCGCGTATTTGCTCTGGCCTCTGAGGAAGGTGTCCTGTCGCGGCTGTGCGGTCGCGCCAACGACATCATAACCTTGCTCTACGCCGACGGTGCGGTCTTTTTCATCAACCCGGTGAAGGCGGAGCTTGAGGCGGTTCGCGGCATCCTCTCTTGCTTGAGGGCCTGGATGTTGCTGACATTGTCTCACCTCTTGGGACTAGGGTCGCCTCCCTCCCCTGCAAGTTTTTTGGACTACCCCTCAGTCTTCGCAAGGTTGACTTCCAGCACTGCTCGACCGTATCGCCAGCCGCCTCGTTTGTTGGAAAGCCAAGCTGATATCTGCCCGCTGGTGTCTAGTACTCCTCAACGCAGTCCTCTCCGCGCTTTTCCATCTATTGGATTTGTATCCACTTGCTCCCGGCCTAGGTGCTCAAGGAGATTGATCGGATTCACCGGCCTGGCTGTGGCGTGGCGATGACGGCTGCCATGGTGGCCATTGCAAAGTGGCCTGGAGCCGTATCTGCCGACCTCGTGACCTTGGCGGCCTGGGAACCGTCGACCTCGAACGATTCGGGACTGCACTTCACCTCAAGTGGCTTTGGCTCGAGCGTGCATCGCCAGACAAGCCGTGGATATCTTCACTCATGTCTTGCAAGTTTTTGTGTGAAAATGCACATGAGGACAAGTTATTGTATGAGTGATGCAATTACCTCTTATTATGGATCGGAGGGAGTACCTCTTTTTACTCTACACTCACAGCAAGCTTATATGTCTGCCGCACATATATAATAGGAAATGGGCAATGTAAAATATATTAATCTTGCGCCAAAAGTTTCGCTCTAGCTTAGCCAATTCAATTCAGCATGCAACACTTCCATACAGAGATAATGTGCAAAAGTACCCAGTAACATGTCCTGCAAGTTTTTGTATGAAAATGCACATGAGGACAAGTTATTGTATGAGTGAGATGCAATAACCTCTTATTATGGATCGGAGGGAGTACCTCTTTTTACTCTACGCTCACATCAAGCTTATATGTCTGCCGCACATATATAATAGGAAATGGGCAATGTAAAATATATTAATCTTGCGCCAAAAGTTTCGCTCTAGCTTAGCCAATTCAATTCAGCATGCAACACTTCCATACAGAGATAATGTGCAAAAGTACCCAGTAACATGTCCTCTAAATAAGCAGATTCTACTTTCCATGAATTGCATCTTACAAAGGCACCATAATTTAAACTTGAGAAGTACTACACACATACATAACTATATACATGCTACAACTAGTCATAACTGCAATACTCTAGGAGACACAGCCACCAGGAGGTTCCAACTCAACAGGCAGCAAGACATTTTAAACCTGCAAAAATCAAGTAAACAATGTAAGGAGGCAAGAGAATAATCTCAAGCCCTTCTTTGAATGGCACACGTATTTCACGTCGTAGTTAATGCAGAAACAACAACGGCAACTTGCCTGCCACATCTTGGCTAGATTGCACTGTAGCAGACGTCCCTTCTGTAGCTGTGATGGGGTAAGTGCCTACGAATAAACCAGCCATTTCCCAAAAATCAATCATAAACTACAAACATGTCAATGCAACATTAATAATGATATTCTGAACACTAATGGATGCATGCCAGTATTGGGACTTCAATGTATTCTTTAAGTAAGGTTAATTAAAAGAATCGATCGAGGACTTAGCTGTGAATAATCAAAGATTACTACCCAGTACCCACTATGAATCTTCCCTCCCTCGCTCACTGATAACGTGACACGTATATGTTGGGACATTATAAGTGACTTGCATCTGTTAGAGTAAAGTCTTTCTACACTAAAAAGGTTGGTCTCCTAATTGTGTTCTAAGGTGACACAAAAGATACTGATAATAACCTTGATTACATCAAGGAAAGCCAGAAGCATGACATGTTTGTGCTAAATGATAAAACAATGACTAAAGGCTGCTATATATTTGTTTTAAGATAAGATTACATTGTTCGGGAAACTGTGTTATGATTTTTTTTCCATCTTTTACTTAATATATAGTTGGGCATTGGTGGTGGTTAGTCTGCTAGTTGAAAAGTCTCGGACAGAAAGGAACCAAAGTAAACACCAGCCCCTAAAATATCTCTAACAGAATAAAGTACGACATGCTAAAAAAAGAACAGTAAGAACTAGGGGTGGCCACCGGTCCAGTAGAACTCAGATGACACTAGTAGAGAAACCCCCCTTTTGTACCGGTTTGAAAGGGCCTTTAGTACCGGTTTTGGAACCGGTACTAAAGATCCGGCACTAAAGGCCTCCATCCTTTAGTACCGGTTCCTTACGAACCGGTACTAAAGGTGCCCGCGGGGCTGGAGATCTTTTTTTTTATTTTTTTTCACAAAAAGGCTATTTCGTTTAAATTTTTTTATCCATTTTTTTTCACTCCCATTTTTCATAATTTCTAATATTTCCGTTAGTCTCTAACTACACTTAATCTCTAGTCAATTACTTACCCTTGGTCAAACTTCCCGGTCGGTCACCCATCCTCACACTACTCCAACACTAGCACGCTTAACTTCCGGGTTCCTTTCCGTCCCACTTCCAAGTGCTTCGCGCGCATGTTGTTGATAGTAGTATCATATCAATCCTATTAACATGTTGGTCAATGTGACACTTCTTTATTATTTGTATTGCAAATAATTTCTTTAATAAACAAAAGTAATGATGTAATAATAATGTTGAATAAATAAATAAAATTAACTTTTTAATTTGTATTATTTTTATATATTTTTTAAACTTTTAATATTTTTTTGCCAAACTTTAAACCTGAAAATTTGAAAATCTTATAATTTGATAAAAGTAAAAGTTATTCTGGGAATCAAAAAATCTTATAATTATTAATTTTAATTTTTAAAAAATAAAAAATATATAAAATTCTAAAGTTTTGGAAAAAACCTAAAATCTTCCTGCTTTCATATTTTGATTTGGAATTTTGAGAATCTAAAATTTGGCTAACCGGGTAAACCCTGGTGAATTCGGATGTAACTTTTTCCCACGATGATTTTGATATATTATACGTTTTTTTTCGACGTCGTACGCAAAAGTTCTTGCGGTTTTACCATTTTCCAAAACTTTTTTGCAAAAAAAGTGAAAATTCAAATTTGTTAATTTTCCCCAATACTAGGTTGCATAACATACAAGAATCTGAAAACATTTTATTTTTTTGAATTTACTATCATTTTCATTTGTATTTTACAAAGCAAAAAAAGGCGATCCACGGGGGGGGGGGGGTGTGGAGGTGCGTGGGGAGCAGGAAAAACCTTTAGTACCGGTTCGTGACACGAACCGGTACTAAAGGGTACCTTTAGTACCGGTTCCTGTCACGAACCGGTATTAAAGGTCTGTGCAGTGCAACCGGTACTAATGCACCCTTTAGTACCGGTTCGTAAGGAAACCGGTACTAAAGGGTTGGACGAAAGACCCCTTTTTCTACTAGTGTGAGCAAGCAGAACTCAGATGAGCAAGCCAACATAGTGAGCAATTTCTTAATATGATTTTGTATGGACAACAGTGAAGCACGATTTTTAGCTAGTGATATATAATGATGTATTTTCTTCAATTGCATTTTCCTCTCCCTAAGGCCTAATTTAAGATTTCACATTTGGCCCCTCAGTTTCGCAGGTACAACCTTCCAGAAATATTATCTACATGTCTATTGTGTATAATAGAGATGACATTCAAGTTTGAGTTAAACAATACAAATCTACAGCAGAGGAGAATGTAAAAACTTAAAATCCGCAACAAATTTCTACCACAGTATGTTAAAAGGGTAGATGTTTACGTTTTGTAACGATCTCTCCACGATCTGATACTTCTACATTCAACTTTATAGTTCTTCTGAGACGTTCTTCCGGGTGAAATACTTGAATCTGTAAAGTCAACAATATTATTTCTTAGTACTATAATCCGGATAAATCAAGCAAACCATAGTTCCAATTTATAAAGTACAAGAAACTTACTGCAACGTTTATTTTGGCATTCAATTTATTTCCTTGATCAAAATGGTCCTTGCATCTGACCAGCAACATGTTCTCCAACTGACATAGTTACGAAGTCAAGAGCATAAAGTATAACATAAATGCATATACGCTCATTCCATTTTAACTGAAA
This sequence comes from Lolium perenne, assembly GCF_019359855.2. Taxonomy (NCBI): domain Eukaryota; kingdom Viridiplantae; phylum Streptophyta; class Magnoliopsida; order Poales; family Poaceae; genus Lolium; species Lolium perenne. The sequence goes on along the minus strand of NC_067248.2, from coordinate 7,802,276 downwards.
CTCAATACATATACAAGCACCTACCTCAATGGTAGTAGAAATGCGCTTTCCATTAAAACATTCAATAATATCACGAAAGCAGATTCCAAGTTTCTCAGCATGCGAGTCTTTTGACACCTAATGTTCAATTGTCCGTGATTACACCGTAATATCATTAGAGCACTTTTAGGAAATCTAATAACAAGTCTGAAAATATATATAACTGTAAACAAATACCTCTTCAACAATAAGGCCGTCCTCAATGTTATCCATGCGCCACATCTTCTCAACATTAATAGGGTCTAGAAGCCTGATGGAATCAAACTTCATTCCAAGGTGGAGCCGAGGGATGCACCTTTACCAAAAAAATCATTTAATATAGAAACACATCTAAAAGTAGGTATGCAGGTGTAGTTGACTGTTGTGCAGATGATCTGTCTCCTTTAAAATATAAATCATGTTTAGCATGCTAAAGAATCAAAATCCAAACATAGTTCTGTAGTCGTTCAATTGCATGAGGTAACAAGTACAAGAGAAAAGGCAAACTAAATGGTGTAAATAGAGTATGGAAACTTAGCACAAAGTACTTGTATGATACATAATAACAGTGGAGTTATGCACGAGAACACTTTTCTATCAGGTCAATTGTGTTGCTCAACTCCATCAACAAGCAGAAACGGTAACAAGGAAGAATGCATCAGGTTAGCAACACTAACAAAGAATGGAGGGGGAAGACGTACCCAAACTTCGTCCACAAACCCACACACTTTTCCAAAATAGAAGAAGGTACAAAAGAAGCGCTAAGGTGATTGTTAATTAATCCCACAACCTTCCCCTCCAAATCAATGACGGGCCCTCCATCGTCATCACACTACAACATAGTAGTAGCGACAAACATTACAATTTATAATAACAAAGTAGCAACAGCGAATTTCAAGACATGAGTAACAATTGCTTTTTGTTCCATACCAGACAGTCATCCTGTTCGTGGAGAAAGTACATGTAGTGATATCTTTCAATACTTGCTGGATTCCAATATTCCACTCTACCATGCGTTATCCTCAAATCCATGCTTTGGTCTCTTCCAAGTCGGAAAACGTCTTGACCACAGTGCACGGTACCATTAAAATAGGGGAACTGGACCTCCTCATCCACTCTAACCTTAAAAAATGCAAGATCATAATGCTCCTGGTGGTAGAGGTAGTGGCCTTCCGCGGTGGTGCCATCGCGCAAGTGAACAGTAACCTGAAACGGCAGAAGGAAGAATCATGTAGCTGCATTTCGGTAACTAGCTATACTACAGCAACCCAATTTGAGTCTAGCAACAGAGAGATTACAAATAATTTAACCTGAGATGAAACAGAGAATAGGCAAGTGAATGTTGAGAAAGAAACTCACATTGGCTTTAATATCGTACTCATCTCTACCTATCCAGTGGTCTTCCACGGGATGCTTTGAGCGAATGAGATGTGCAGTCGTCAAAATGGTGCCTGTTTTGCTCTCCCTGTCCCAGTCAATCCACAAACCACAGCAGTTTGTCAGCGGCTCCCCCTCTGCAAATACAAAGCCCACAACACGTAGTTAGCGCCTCGATCCCTTGTGCAAATATTAATCAGCAAGCAAGCATGATGTATGCGTACGCACCGAGAGAGGATGAGAGCCTGATGACGGATTTAGCGGCGTGAAGCACCGCCCTTTTTGCAGCTTCACGGATGGGATGAAGGTGCTCATCATTAAACAGGCACGAACGTGCCTCCTTGCGCCTATATTTAGAACTGAAGCGAGCTGTCCTACGGCCTGCGCGCAGAGAACGAACTAAACTAAGCACCCACAATTGGTAGATTGCAAACCTGAGAAGAATAGAGGGGCTGGGGTAGAGGCTTACACAATTTCTCTATGTATTTGGCGTGGGCGTCCTCAAAGGCGGCGTGTATCTCAGGATAGACAGTGGGATCACTTAGCTCGTCTGGGATGTAGGGCTTGCTGATTGGAGATTTGGGTGTGAAGGAGGAGAGGTCCTCCTCCTCCTCCTCCTCCTCCTCCTCCTCCTCCTTGGTCATCTCTTCGACTCGTGCGCCATTTGCTTCTGTCACGGATGAGGAGTCGTAAATCGAAGCAGGAACCACCAGCTCATGATGATGCGGAACAAGTAAAGACGCCATCTTTCATGATGAGGAAAATTTGTTGTGGGGAAAAAATTACCACAAGGGCTGGGCGGATGGGCGGCCCGATCGTACAACGGAGTGTCGACCTCCCCAGACGAAGACGAAGACGAAGACGAAGACGAATTTCTCTTCTTCTTCTTTGCCTCCCTCTCCGGCTCAGTAGCACCATCACGGGTCCTTTCCGGCTTGGTCATCTTCTCCGGTGCGCGCGAGTCCGCCGCCAGCCGCCTCTGCACCGGCGTTGAGGGCGGTGGGGATCGAGGGAGTGGAGAGATTGTGCGACGTTTCGTCCTACGCTCGGCTCAGCTAAATCCCGGTGGCCCGTTGGCCTGGCCTCTTCCTTTTTCACAATCAGGCCTGGCCCAATTGCTCTAACCGTCGAAAATGCCGGGAGGAGGCGCGGCGACCAAGTCGAGCGGGGGCGGCTGCGGAATCGACCGGCGCCGATGAAATCTTTAGGTTTCTCTACCGGGTTTTTTCCGGTCAGAACTTTTCCAATTTAGAGTTTTTTTTCTTCAAAATATCGTATGTGATTTTTTTTCTTCAAATTTAGAGTTTTCCAAGTTAGTAAGTTGGCATGTGATTTTTTTTCTTCAAAATATCGTATGTGGGACAGAGGGTGTGTTATTGACATGTGGGTCCCGCATGAAAGAAAAATTCTATAGCACTATTTGATAGGGAGGGGTTACGCGATTGTGCTAGAAAATGGTTCTTTTTTAGATGTTGAAAATGGTTTTTCAGTATACTGAAAACTGGTTTTTAGTACTCCCTCCGGCCTGATTTAATTGTCGTAGGCCATCTAATATGTCCACTTTTGATTGTAGAACTATGTGCTCAATTTATTCGGGCATTCTTTTTTCAATATTTATTAAAGCTGCTCTCCATAAAGATAAATAGCATGTTGGTGAATAAATTACAGTTGGGCAATTGACAGAATATTGATTATACATGACAAGATGATTACTATGAGATTTGATTGGACATTACAACATGATACATAGATTGTAATCCAACTGCGTCTATGACTAAAAATCCACCTTCCGGTTAGGGTCCGCACTCCTTTCAGTATTAAGTTGCAAGCAGCAGATAATTGCATTAAGCATTATGTGTAATGTAAACAATAGAATTACCCTCGGATAAAACATTGTTGTTTTCTCCCTAGTAGCAACATCACATCTACAATCTTAGAAGTTATTCTCACTCTTCCAGAAAACTAGATGACATAGGCATCCCGGATGGGTCAACCGGATAAAGTACCCAAGGGCGTTTAGAGGCCCACGACCCGAAGATTCTCAAAGCCCAGAAGCCTGGCGAACATCCATATGGAATATAGATTTGTATTAGGAATCATGAGTTGGGGGAAACTCACATTCTGAGTGAGTGGTGTCGTGCTCGCCGCCAACCAGATTGTTTTACGAAGGAGCATTATTTTCGAGTGGAGGTATTTCGTGCAACACTTGATACTCAACTTCATGAACTAGAATTCTGGTTCAATGAGAAGGTAATGGATCTTCTGTCCTCCCTACAAATAAGTTTAGATCTTTCAAGGCTGATGACATTTGCGACATGGTGAAGAAATATTATCCAGCTGATTTCAATCAACAAGAAATTTATGACCTAGAGCAGCAACTCAAACATTTTATTGTGGATGCTTCCAATGATAATAAGATGAAAAGGTGTCAACATTGACAAGCTTTGTTGCTACCTTGTTAAAAGTGCGCAAAGTTCTATCTACAACCTAATTGATAGTTTGCTCTGATTGGTTGTGACTCTGCCAGTTTATACGGCAAGCGCTGAACGCTTATTTTCCACTTTGAGGATCGTCAAGACAAGGTTGCATAACAAAATGGAGGATGAGTTTCCTGCCAATAGTTTACTAGTAAACATAGAAGGGGAAATTGCAGTATTCTGTTGCATTTCACGGGTGCAAAGAAAAGAAGATCTGATATGGAGTGAAAATCCTTGGTTAGTTGGCATATAATTTCTTCTGTTTTAGTCCTTTTGGAGTAGCTTATGCGTATATTAACGTCGGAAGTATATTTTGTAGACAATATCAATTTAAATATAGAAGTTTCTGGAAATGTTACAAATTCTAGCTTGTCATTGCCACTTGATTTGGTCTTCCAAAGTTAAATTTCATGTCATGTTATAGCTTCACCCCGAGAGTTTTTCTGCAAGGTCCGCCACTGCCTGAGCCGATGAAGCAGCGCGCGGGTCCTAGTTTTGTGAAGGTTCATAATCTAGAAGAAAACTCGCACTTGGAGAGGCGTGAAGCGGTCCTAGTTGAGATCGTGCCAAGGGATGACACATCCATAGGAGTGGAGAGCCTGGTAGACGTCCCCGGTGGTGAAGTCGGGGGAGGCACCGACAGAGACAATGCACAGAGGAGAGGGAGGCCCGTGAAAGGGCTGACACACATAAACTCCTTCTCGGCGGCTACAGCTGCAGACACCCTGTGAACAACGGGGACCTGAATGGATCCGCCCTCCAAGGTGTCGGCGATGGTTGCGACTTGCGAGAGGGCGGTGACAATGAGAGAAGGCCGTGGGAGGCTAAGTGTGGGCCAAGCGGGCTCCAAGCACCAGAGCAGAGTGCGTGTCATGGGACTCAACCCACTCACTCACTCACTCCCTCCCGTTTTCCCGCCATTTTACCCACCTCTCTCGGCGATTCTAGAACCTTCTTCCCTTTCTCGCCTTGCTCCGCCGCCGCCGCCGCCGAAGACGGAGGATGGGGACCCGGGACATGCCGCTGCCTCGCCTCTACGAGCTCCTCCACGGCCAAGGTGAGTTCCGGTTGATCTGCCCTCGTACGGCCCCTACGCCGCGCGCGGCTTCTCACCGTCGATTCACTTCTTGTTTTGCAGACCGTGACCGGTGGCCGCGCGCCGGAGGCCAGGTTCCTCGCGGCCGCGCACCACGGCCACGTCCGCAAAATCAAGAGTAAGGCCCGCATCCACCCCTTTTCCGGCGTCAGTTAATTCCTTCGCTCGCTCGCTCGCTCGCGAGATCCGGGCTTTTGCTGGGTTTCTGCGATTCGGTTCCGATTCTGCGTTGCGTCCGTGGGTTCGATTCGATTTTGGGCATGCTGATTCTACCAAAGTTCTTGACTCGTCTGCTTAGGGATCAGTGACGATTTCATTCTGATGTGCGGATTCTGAGAGCCAGTGGTTTCGATTCGATTCGGGCGTGGTGATTCAGGCCGGGGTTTAATTCCTCCTTCCAAGCTGGGTATTTTTGTGCCAAGTTGTTAACTCGTCTGCTAGGCATCAGTGGCCATTTCATTCCGATGTGGTGGTCAGTGTTCACTGCAGAATGTTCTTGTCAAGATTCGTAACTGAAAGTGACCCCTTTTTCCTGTGAACTGCACTACTGCAGAGATCGCAAAGGAGCTGGACGTGCAGGGGCGCGGGATCCCGGCGACGGTGGCCAGCACGACCTACATGGGCATGAACGCGCTCCACGCCGCCGGCGGCCGCGGCAGGCTGCCAGCCTACCGGTACCTCGTCGAGGAGGTCGGGATGGACGTCGACAAGCCCGACACCGCACAGGGTAACTGGCCCCTCACCGACACCGCATACTTGTATGAATTGATCATCATTATTAACTTGAGCTGGCTCGGTGCTAGATTTCACACCCGTGGTGCACGCCGTCACCAACGGCTGCCTTCCAGCCGTCAAGTACCTCGTCAACCACGGCGCTGATGTGCATCAGCAACGTTCAGAGGGGAACACCACTCTTCTGCATACGGCTGCTCTTCTTGGTATGAAAGAGGGACTTAATTCGCTCCATTAATTGTTACTTTTCCCTGCCTGCTGCCTTTGCTTCATGCTCGCGCGGAGTCTTCAATGTCGACTACAAGGGGAAAATGACTTCATAGAGCCTATCCCCATAACAACGCGAAAATGAGTCCAGACTACCAAACGGGCCCCAAAGTGCACAAACGGATGCATGCAATTTTTGGGTAAATATTACAAGGAAAGCACTCATTAGGCACTTCAGCATCCAAAGCAAGATAGAGCCAAAACCCCTCACAATATCAAATAGAAGCAAACTATGAATCATCTGACCTTGGAAAATTAGGCTTGTTACTGCGTTATTATTCTTATAGGACTAAGTGCAGCTTTTCTCAAGGGGTGAGGATTATTATATATTCACTGTTTTGGCTAACCTAAACCCACCAAGGTAATGCTGGGGAAGAGTACCGAAAGCACTCTGCCCATTGCATACTGGGATTCATCCTCTGGGTGGAAACAATGGCTCAGCACCATCGCCATCGCCATGCCAGCACGGCTTCAGATATTTTGTCGGCAGCGAGGCATGGTGGCACGAGGAGGTGCTGAGCAGCACCACCTTGGGGCCTGGCCGCCGGTAGAGTCAAAGCCAGGCAACTAGGCAAGGAAGACCCACTAAGGTATCACTACTAGGAATTTGCTTATCGTCGGCGCACAGAATTTGCTACCGCCGGCGCGTTTCTATTCGCCAGCGACCACCTCATAGTAGTAAGTTCGGCTATAAGCTTATTCCTAGTAGTATATGGAAGCAAAGCACAACACCATTGACACTCGAGTGACGCAAAAGAAACCTTCAGCATATCACACCTCTTCAAATGTTTCTCACGCATAAATAAAATAGAATGGAGACCGTAAACAGAGTATCTATCTATCGACCACGATGCTCTTCAGGCTTAACCTTCTGCAGTTGACCTGATTTGGCTGAGCGACGGATAATCTTATTATCGGTCATCTGGATATTCACGGTTGAACCACTATCTATGTGGATGGTGCTATTGGTCACCTGTGCATTCCTATTGCAGCACAAGGCTGTGTTTTTGCAGTAACACCTCCAAACTGCCAAGCCAGACAAACCGATCAAAGCCGATAACACACTCAGCACCACTTTCACCGATGCTGGCATCCCATCGCTGCCACTAGAAGGTGTCACTCCGTCCGTCGTTGCAGAATTTGGATGAGCATAGCCGCACAGGGAAGGCTGGACAATACGGTAGATGCCTTCGCTGGTCAAGATGAAGACGTCTAGATTTTTATCCTCGCCAAACGAAAATATAGGGCCAAGAGGACCGTTGCTGGAGTCCTTGCAGGGAATTGGCGTCTTTTCGGAACACCTCAATGGAGTGGACGTAGAGGTACCACCACCATCACTGCCGGTCCACATGGTAGATGTGTACTTGTCAGCAAATAAATACCTGTCACATACCACAGTAGCCATTAGTATACATGTGAGGTGTAAACGACAATTCACTGGCCAAGTACAAAGAAAATAAATTTGAATAATACAAAGTGGCGGCATAAACAATACCTTCCATACAAGTAAGGATCAGCAGACCCGCGGTACACATACCCACCAACTATTGATGCAGATTCCATCTTCTCAGGGATAGAAGAAACCGTATAGCCCATTATGGGAAAAATGATGCCTTCTGTAGGTTTGGTTATTTGAGGAGCCCATGGCGGATAGCCAACATGCTGGTCCTCATACACTCCACGCCACCCATAGTTGCCCCCCTTGGATATCAAATCTACCACTTTGTACTGGTCCTAGATATATGAAAGGTCGCAGAATTAGGCACTATGTATGATACAAAAAAAACTGAGCTCAAGCTTGGAAAGGAACTCATTTCTAAGATGCTTATAGCATTGAAATGATACCTGGATATCATCTGCACAGTACAAGTGGAAAGGCCTCCCAGAGTCGAAGTTGCATCTCCATGGGTTTTCAAGACCCAATGCCCAAATCTCTGGTCGTAAGTTGCTATCATCAGCATTGGGATTGTCCTTTGGTATTGTATAATTACCCCACAAGCTTAGATTAGCAACTTCATTCAGCTCTGCAAAGCTCAAAAGAAGAAGAAAAACCAGTTCAGGAATATTTGCCTCTTATAAAGTAAGAAACTGTTTAAGCGTTGCTTTTTTTTGAAATGGGGAAAATATCGCCCCAGCTTCTGCATCCAAAGGATGCGCACGGCTTTTTTTATTATATTATTCACAACACCTTACAAGAGCAATACAAAAGATCAAACTCAAAGCCACCTCGCTTATAAAGTAAGAAACTGTTTAAGCGTTGCTATATTACTGTAAAAGATAGGCTGGCTTTTTCAGATCTTCACAGTAGGTTTTTAATTGGTATGATAAGCATATCTAACATGATGATTCTAATTATTACATCACCAAGAGTGTAATATAATTACCTAAGTGGTTGTACAGCCAAGTGGAACTGACTACTATTCTGGAATTCTATCATGTTTGAAGGCGTTTCATGAATATCATATTGCTCTTTAAAAAAGAGATTGCACACAGATGTTCAAAAAGTTTTCCAAAGCTAGTGGTACTTTTAAGAAGCATACAATATACTTTTATGGAATGTACTAGTAACAATATAACATCGTACTGTTCTGAGTAATGTTTCTATGAACCAAAAGCACTAATTCCTAGGTACATGGGCCTGATTTTCAAATATATATGCGCTACTACACTACTAACAATACTGCTTTGTAATTCATGCAATTTGACCTTTTGCAAAAGTACTAGTCTACTGTTTTATACTACCATCAATATTGCGACAATATGTACAGATTTATTGTTAACCTTAGTGAAATGTTATACTAAAAATAGCAACATGATACTGCTTTGAGCGGTGCAGTGGTGCTTGTATTGCTCTGAAAGTGAAAAACACAAATTCTAAACTACACAGCTTGATTCACAGCCACACATAGTCAACTAGACTACTAACAATATTGCTTTAGAAGCACTAGGACAATGTTGTATGGTAGCACTGCAAATGTTTCCATGAGGATAACTACACATTATTTTTTCGGAAGCCTATCTAACCATTAAACTAGTGAGTCTGCTTAACACTTTTAGCTATTGTGCTAGCTTGGACAAATACTATTTGTCCTAAATATGTTGATATAATGGTCATTTAGATTTTTTTTGAACAAGGGTCATTTAGATGAAAAGGGGGAGATACGGATATGTAAACACAAAAGTATACCGAAAAGAGAGAAAATGAACAATATCTCTAAAATATATGTATAATTTATGTGTCCATCTTTAACTTACCTGGAAGTTCATCAATGTTGAGCCTCATGATTTTTCCCAAGAGTGACTTTTTATTCTGGGATAAGTTAAAAGGGTCGCCTTTTATCCCACCATTTCCCGTGAAAAAGTATAGGTATCCATCGGTAGGTCCAAAAAGGAGCTGACCAGCATGGTTAGAAACGTATGGCAGCCCCATTGAAAATATCCTTCTGACTTCTGATGGATCGGCATATGTTGCCTATCAAAGAAGAAGAGAAATACAATGTTTAGCCAGGAAATAATCTAAATATAAAGGACAGCAAAGAGAATTCACACGTCCATATATACCTCAGAAAAGCTTGATGGTAAACCTTTAGCAGCATACTCTGAGATAACTAGATGGTATTGGCAAGGGTGTGCACCATTATTATCAGATCCGAGCTTTGAGAGATCACACTCCACTTCATGATCACACGAACACCTACCAGCACACTTGGGTGACTGAGCTCCATCACAAACGTATGAAACAAAGAAACGCCCATTGTTTGCAAAATCCGGATGAAACGCTACACCCACAAGTCCAAGGTCTGAATTGAGGTGACCTTCGGTCGTGAGATCAAGAAATGGGCTTGTCTCATCAATTTGCAGACCGTCTTGCATTCCTTTTTCAGGAATTGTAGTCAACCATATCTTCCCATGTTGACTGGAGAAGAAGGCTTTGCTGGACCCATCAGGGTGAGAAACCATGTTAATGTAGGATCCATTATCAATCTTCTCAAGACAAATCCCAGTAGGAGATGGTGAACTCCTAGTGTTTAATGAGACCCCAAGCCCATTGAAGCATACTGTCTGGTTGTTTGGTGTACCGGAAAACGACGCACAAAAGTCATTTTCTGATTGCCAAAAATCAGTAAGCATGGAAGCTGAACCAGTAAGTGCAGCATTTCTTGGCTGAAAAGGGGAGTTGGATATTGATGCGCTTTTGCAATCTTCCCAAACTTGCTCACAATAGCCCCCTTTGGGGTCCTCTAGTTGAGAATAATTTGGCGCCGAGGAAGAGCTACACAAGAGAGGAACTCTACGCGCGGTAGACCCAGTGCCAAACAGATCAGCCGAGAAAGGATTGCATTTCTGAAAACATGGAAAGGAACCGCGTAAGCAACACAATAATAATAATAATTCATCATTGCATAATATTTCTTGCAATAATATTCAGTATTCATAACGTCACTAGTTGTGTGTTCTTTTTTTTTGGAACACGCTAAATACCTGGGAGCACGTCTTTTTATTGAGAAGAAGGCGCTAAGATAGCGCAACGACTAAGTTTACAAGGAGGCCAACAACAAGGCTAGAAAATAAAGAAGGAAATAAAAGCTCGATTGTCCTCACCGAATGACCTACGACCAGGTTAGGGAGGCGCCAATATCAGACCACAACTACAAACGAAAATCTTGGAAGAGGTGTACAAAGACAAGGTTATGAATGCAAAATTCTGTACACGAATCTTGGAACACTCTGCACCGTTAGATAAGCCAGGGACACCCACGCCTATGTAGAATCTCTGCATCGCAACTACAAAGGCCTTGCCTAGCCTCAAGCCATTAACGGCGAGGAGAAGAGACACGGTGCCTTAAGGTCATGTGGCAGCCATTAGCAGAATGACAACTCCAGGTCTGCCTGGGTCAACCATGTGCCTAGGAGAATCGGCTAGTGGGTGGCAGGATCCGGCCAGAACCAGAGGAGGCCTTGTCCAGAATGTTGCTGTCGTGTACTTTATGCCCCAAATGCCCACGTCCAGTGCGACGGCCCTCGCCGGAGCAACATATCATCGACATATCACCAACGTCCGCAGCCACATCGGTGACTCAACCTGCCGCAAAAGCCCTGCCTCTAACAGGAGTATATTTCTAATGGCAAACGTTACGGATCAGCATGTTGTAGTACCTATAGTCCATTATAATTAAAAAAATCTGCTGATGGTACATTTTTTAATGTAATATTTTTTCTGTCTGTATCGTTTTTAAAAATGTTACATCATTTTTTAACATCTCAGTTACAGTTTGTAATACATTCGATATTTTTTCAGACTTATCTAACATGTATATAATATTGGTGCAATTTCTTTGTGTCCTATCATAACAAATCGTATGCTTCGGCGACCGGGCACGGAGAGCTCGGTCGAAGGAGCGACAACTGGTGGGCCAGCACGCTTCGAAGACCTACAGCAGCGGGGGCCGCCCGCGGAGAGATGCAGCAGCGATAGGTGGTGACGGTGACTGCGCGCAGAGAGAGTAGGGGCAGCATGCGACGACGGTGCGCGGGGGAGAGCCGCAGCGGCGAGCATCGACAACGGACGGGCCTCGTGTCGCGAAAAGGAAGAACCAGTTAGCGCCGCCGGGGCAAAGACCCTCGGGGCGTGGCGGCGGCGGGGGCCTTTCCTCGCCGACGTGGGGGAAGGTGGACAGGCTCTCCCCTCCTCGACGCACACGGCGGCGGGCGACGCGGATGGTGATGGGCGGCGGCGGCTCTTACGCTGCGGTCCCCCTCCCCTCCCGTAGGCTTCCACCCGCAGCACACCGGCAAGGGCTGGTGGTGGGCGGCGGCCAGGCCCTCGGTTCTGCGCCATGCCCTCCCCCGTCTCTCGTCGGTGCGTGGATGCGATCTCGGGCTTCTTCCGCGTCACGAGGGCGAGCGGGGCAGCAGCCTTGGGTTCGACGGAGGAGGTGGCTCTCTTCTACGCCGGAGAGGGTCGGCCTGCGGTTGGTGGTGGTGGATCTTTTGATCCATCACCGCGATCCAGCGGCGAGATGGAGGGGAATGGTGTAGGATAACGTTGCATAGAAAACAAAAATTTTCCTACCGCGAACACGCAATCCAAGCCAAGATGCAATCTAGAAGACGGTAGCAACGAGGGGGTATCGAGTCTCACCCTTGAAGAGATTCCAAAGCCTACAAGATGAGGCTCTTGTTGCTGCGGTAGACGATCACTTGCCGCTTGCAAAAGCGCGTAGAAGATCTTGATCACGATCGGTTCCGGCGCCACGAACGGGCAGCACCTCCGTACTCGGTCACACGTTCGGTTGTTGATGAAGACGACGTCCACCTCCCCGTTCCAGCGGGCAGCGGAAGTAGTAGCTCCTCTTGAATCCGACAGCACGACGGCGTGGTGTCGGTGGCGGTGTAGAAGTCCGGCGGAGCTTCGCTAAGCAAACCGGACAATATGAAGTGGAGGAGCAAAGCTAGGGTTTGGGAGGGGGTGGCCGGCCACTCAAGGGGGGCGGCCAAGCTATGGTCTTGGGGGTGGCCGGCCCCCTCCCTTGGCCCCTCATTATATAGGTGGATCCCAAGTGTTGGTGTCCAAGTCTTCGAATAAGACCCGAAACCAAAACCTTCCATAGGAGGGGGCAAACCTAGCCCAACTAGGACTCCCACCCAAAGGTGGGTGTTGTGGGTATACTTCATGGGTGTACCATCGACAGTGCCTAGATCCGGCAAGCCCGGGTGGCCCACAGATGGTGATGAGGCATGTGGCCCATCGGGCGGCCCAGTTGCTGTTGATCATGAAGGAAGAAGTCCAGCCCAGGATCAGCAGGCCGGATCCGTACCGACCTAGGAGTGACCCGGATCCAGGGAGGCCCATGAGGAACCCGGATCCAGTACGACGTGTATGGAAGGCGGATCCGTGACGTGCACGGCAAGATATTGTACCGTAGCTAGGCTATCTGTAATCCGGCTAGGACTCTCCATGTAAACCCTAGATCCGTGCGCCTTTATAAGCCGGATCCCGGGAGCCCTAGAGGCACAACCACAACTCATTGTAACAACGCGAAAGCGCCCAGATAATTCCAGACAAGCAGCAGTAGGCCCTGTCATCGTGCAGGTGTTCCGAAGCTGGGTAACTCGCGTACCACCGTCCCGTGTGCACTCCGCCCTATGGCCCCTACTTCTTCTCCCCCTCGTGAGGATCCCTCCTCCGAGGTACCGTCGATTAGGCAACGACAGTTGGCGCCCACCGTGGGGCCTGTGGCGTCTGGAGGCCGGAACCGGGAGGGTTCCGCCATGGGAAGCTACGACGACACCATCGCCGTGGGGCGCGTCCTTTACGCCGGAAATCTGCCGATCGTCCCTCCGGATGAGTGCTGGATTCCGGCTAGGACAAACCCCGTCAAGCTCTCCATCGTCCCAGTTGGCGGCATTCACATCTTCATCGGGGAAACCGTCGATTCCGACGGAAACCCACTGGTAAGTAACGCAGACGCGACCGCCGCAGAGCTGGACGCTGTCGCGAAGATCCGATCTGAGATGCAGGAGCTTCCCAAGGAAGATTCCGCCTCGGATCTGGAAATTTCAAAGCCCACCCAATCCGCCCCTGAGCAGGAAACAAAGGTGGAAGACCAATGCAGATCCGCCTGGGTTTCCCAGGTGTTAGAAAAGCAGAGGTGCCACTTCGTACACTTCTTGGCCCATACCGCCGGAACCGCCCCTCAAGAAGACGGAGTTGGTCCTGAGCAGGTAGAGGCACCGGAAAGCGGCGCAGATCCGGATCAGGCTCAGCTTGTCGGAGAAAGCGAAGCTCCGGTTGAAGAGTCGATTTTGGGCAATCTGAGCCCAATTTCCGGCGACACCCCGTCCACGGAATCTGATGACTTCGTTCGCAAGATAAGGGAGTACGGATACGGCGATCAGCCTGAAGTCGACTCCGCCCAGCCCAAGCAGGTTCTCGCAACGGTAGCAGCGCTGGGACAAACTGGATCCGGAGACCAAGTCAGCCAATCTGACCCCCAACCATCCCATCAAGGATCTCCAATGTCTCGAGTGCGACCCCAAAGGGATTCTCCCTCGGAGGAAATCTTGTCAGCAGAGGAGGTGGCCGCGCGAGCAGTTCTTAACACACCTATAACCCCGGGCGACGCCGCAGATCTGGAGGCCCTAGAGACCGCCAGAAAGGAAATGCTGGCCACAGCCAAGAGGCTCGCCGATACCGAAGCTGCGTTAAGGATAGGAAGGGCAGATCATGCAGCCTGGACGGAAAACTTCGAGAGACAGGACCGCGAGATTGCTGCCACACTCGAGCAGGTCAAGAGCATGAGGGCTGAGTGGGAGGTAAAGATGACCTATGCGCAGGCGGAGGCCGATCGAATTGTTCGAGAAGCAATTCCGCCTCGCAGAATACCCTTCAACACGCCCGCAGATCACCAGCCGCTGGAAACTCCAAAGGACAACATGCAGAAAGCTGCGGCATTGCTGAAGAAGAAGTACGCCGAAGTTGATATAAACTATCTCCGCACACACGTCGCTTCAGCAATGCAGCAGAGAACAAGGCAGATACTTCGCGCAGGTTGGAATCCAATCCGGATAACTGTGTATCTACCGCGCAGAAGGACGATGAATCGCACACCGGATCGTCGGAGCGCAGAAGAAGGGCCAGGGAGCACCCAAATCCGATCCCCGTTCCGTCACAGACGCCTCCGTCGGATCCAAGGAAGGGAAAGGACGCGATGTACTCCGGAAGAGACAAATACCGCAACCCCTCACCTCCACCCAACGGTTACCCGCGACCCCCTCGCCGCCGTAGTCCAGCCGGAAACACCAGGCCCGTAGGGCATGATGCGCTTGTTATCCGCGACAACGTGCTGCCAAGAAACAGAAACGAGGAGCGCTCGCCGAACCTCGCCGGAATCGAACAATGTTCATGAGCACGAGCTCAGGAGGAGTCGGAATGAAGATCGCGGTCCGAGCCTCGCCGGAACCGCGATCCGAACCTCGTCGGAGCCGCGATCCGAACCTCGCAGAGCCGGGACCCAGAGCCTCGTCGGAGCCGTGACCCGGAGCCTCGCCGGAACGACCAGGGCAGCCAGCGCCAAGGCGAAGGCAGCCACAGGAGCCGGAGTCAGCACCAGGAAGGCCGAGGAGATTCAGATGGCGGAAGCAAGAAGTCAGACCGCCCACCTCGCAGGTCTCCCTCACCACCACCTAGCGGTGGCGGCGGAGGTGGAGGCGGAGGCAATGGCCGGAGATCTCGCTCTCGCTCCAAGTCTCCTCGCCACGGCTCGCGCGACGCGCGGGACCGCCTTAACGAGTACAGAACCGACTACATTGGTCCGAAGTGCTTTGGCAGGATGATTCGAGAGGAACCAAAGCCAAGGATGAACCTCAAGCTACCCGGAAATCTGAAGCATTATGATGGCACCGAAAGGCCGGATACCTGGATTGAGGATTACTACAATGCTGTAACCTTCGCCGGAGGAACCCCTAACATCGCCTGCCGCATGCTCCCAGTT
Source organism: Lolium perenne (assembly GCF_019359855.2). Lineage (NCBI taxonomy): Eukaryota > Viridiplantae > Streptophyta > Magnoliopsida > Poales > Poaceae > Lolium > Lolium perenne. The sequence continues at coordinate 7,786,815 of NC_067248.2, read as the reverse complement.
GTACCTTGTAGGTCCAGCCCGGATCTGGCTCAGCGACCTCGAGAAGAACTCCATCTTTTGCTGGTTCGACCTGAAGAACGCTTTTGAGAAACACTTCAGGGGCACCTACAAGAGACCTGCCACAACAAGCGACCTACAGGCTTGCATCCAGAAGAAGGGCGAAACATCAAGGAATTTCCTTACCCGATGGTTGGCATGCAGAAACGAGTGCGAGAACGTTGACAACCGCACGGCAATGCACGCCTTCATTGGGGGCTTGCAGCGAGGAGGATTGCTGCGACACAAGCTAACCTGCATGGTCAATGCAAATCAACTGACGTTGGATGACATGATCACCATCGCTAGCGATCACACTGCCGCCGACGACGACTCAGTCGGTGATCTCGCAGCCACAGCAATCCCCCTGCACCAACAAAAGAAGAACCGTGACAACGGCGGCAGCAGCAGCCATAAGCGCAAGAACCCTGATGACCAGAAGAGTGGCGGATCCGAGATGGTCGCCATGGCGTTTCAACGCGGAGGTCCAGGAGGCGGAAGAGGACGCGGACGCGGAGGCGGAGCCGGCAGGGGTCGCGGCATACCTCCGAGGTCACCGCTGCCGGATCCCGCGCACCGCAAACCTATGAAGAGTACAGAGACATGCCCTGTCCGGCCCATCTGGATCCGGTTACGTGGAAGTCCACTCATACCAACCGCAATCGCAAGTGGGTCAATGATCTAAAGAACGACCCGGAGGCCGGATACAAGCGCGCCGGAAGGACCGGCCTCGCGGAAAAGGTGGCAAGGGCAAGAACAAGGACAAGGAGGACGATAGTTCCGAGGCGATGGATGAGGATGATAACTCGCCGGATCCCAAGGCAGGATCCGCAGGAAAATCCAACCCATTCGACAAAAAGAGCGTGGGGGCTTACCACACTTTCCTCGGAACCCCAACACTACGCCCCTCCAAGTCAGCGACCCGGATCCTGAACGCCAAAGTTCCGGCATGCCGCAAGACGTCAGGTGGTCGGAAATCCCGTGCACATTTGATCGGAAGGATCATCCCGCAATTGTGCCAAAGGAGTGCTACGCCTTGGTTGTAAGTCCCCGCATAGACGGGTATGACTTCTCCAAGTGCCTAATGGATGGCGGAGCTAGCCTGAACATCATGTACCTGGAGACTCTAGAGCGGATGAACCTCACCAAGGAACAACTCAAACACAGCACCACCGAGTTTCATGGCGTGGTTCCGGTAAGAAGGCGAACTCCTCGGCAGCATCACACTTCCCGTGGCTTTTGGCGATGTTCATAATTTCCGCGAAGAGAAGATCACGTTTGAAGTTGTGCCCTTCAAGAGCTCCTACCACGTCATCTTCGGCAGGCCCACCTACCACAAGTTCCACGCAAGAGCGTGCTACATCTACAACAAGCTCAAGATTCCGGGTCCTAAAGGTATGATTACCGTATCCGGAGACTACAAAAAAGCTCATGAGTGCGAGTTAGGCGAAGCCGCCTTCGCAGAGTCTGTGATATCCGGAGAAGAGCTGAAAGGCTACAGAGCCGCGGTGGATCCGACTGAGATGCAGACCACCAAGAAGCAAATCTCCGAGCAGAAAACCTCCTTCAAGCCCGCGATAGAAACCAAGAAGCACGACCTCATCCCAGGTGACTCTTCCAAGCAGGTTTCAGTCGGAGCCAACATGGACCCCAAATAGGAAAGCGCGCTCGTCGAGTTCCTCCGCGCTAACATGGATATCTTCGCATGGCAACCTTCTGACATGTCCGGAGTACCTAGGGAACTCGCCGAGCACTACCTCAACATAAATCCGGGGCCAAACCGGTGAAGCAAGCTATGCGACGCTTTGGAGATAAGAAGCGCCGCGCCATAGGAATGGAACTAGCAAAGTTACTAGAAGCAGGTTTTGTAATAGAAGTTATCCATACCGATTGGGTCGCGAATCCCGTCCTTGTACCCAAAAAGAACACTGAAATACTAAGAATGTGCATCGATTACTCTGGCTTGAACAAACATTGCCCGAAGGATCCGTTCCCCTTGCCGCGCATTGACCAAGTCATTGATTCGACGGCGGGGGCGGAACTTCTGTGTTTTCTTGATGCGTATTCCGGGTATCATCAGATCCGGATGAAGGAATCCGACCAAAAGGCGACTTCATTCATTACCCCCTTTGGTACTTACTGCTATGTTACTATGCCTTTTGGTTTGAAAAATGCAGGTGCTACTTACCAACGTACGATGCAGCGGTGCCTGAAGGACCAAATTGGCCGGAACGTGCACGCTTACGTCGACGACATCGCGGTCATGACCCGGAAAGGATCCGACTTGATCAGCGATCTCACAGAAACCTTCGACAACCTCCGCAGGTACAAGATGATGTTGAATCCGCTGAAGTGCGTCTTTGGCGTGCCAGCCGGAAAACTCCTTGGCTTCATAGTCTCTCACAGAGGCATTGAGGTTAACCCGGAAAAGATCAAGGCAATCCTGTGCATCAAAAGGCCAACTTGTCTCAAAGATGTGCAACGACTAACTGGTTGTGTTGCAGCAATCAGTAGGTTTGTCAGCCGTCTTGGCGAGAAGGCACTACCTCTGTACAAGCTGCTGAAGAAAACAGACAAATTTGTCTGGGACGACGCAGCTGATGCAGCTCTTCGAGGGTTGAAGGAGATACTCACCTCCCCGCCTATCTTGGCAGCTCCAGTAGAGTCAGAGCCAATGCTCCTTTATCTGGCAGCTACCAACAAAGTCGTCAGCCTCGTCATCGTGGTGGAGCGAAAGGAAGGTCATGAATATGACGTCCAGAGACCTGTCTACTACATCAGCGAGGTGCTGACGGAATCAAAACAGAGATATCCTCACTTTCAGAAGCTAGCTTATGGCGTGTTCCTAGGCAGCCGGAAGTTGAGGCATTATTTCCAAGAGCATCCAGTAACAGTCGTGAGCAAGGCTCCGCTGTCAACAATTCTCAACAACGCTGACGCAACAGGACGTACGGCTAAATGGGGCATCGAATTATCCGCCTTCGACATCGCTTACAAGCCAAGGACTGCGGTAAAATCTCAGGTTCTGGCAGATTTCGTTGCAGATTGGACAGAAGCTCCGGATGCAAGTCCGGAGCCGGAACCGAGAAACATGGGTCATGCACTTCGACGGATCCAAGCAGCATCAAGGCTCAGGAGCCGGAGTCACCCTGAAGTCCCCTACCGGAGAAGAATTGCAGTATGTTCTGCAGATCCACTTCGAAGCTACCAACAACATGGCGGAATATGAGGCTCTACTACACGGTCTGCGCATCGCTAAGGAAATAGGGATCAAGCACATCATATGCTGTGGAGATTCCGACCTGGTGGCACAACAAGTAGCCGGAACCTGGAACGCCAGAAATTCCGTCATGGCGGCCTACAGAGATGAAGTTGACGAGATTGCCAAGAGCTTCCTCGGATACGAAGTCAAGTACGTCAGGAGAGACGATAACACAGCGGCAGACATGCTATCCAAGCTCGGATCCGGCAGGAAACCAATTCCGCCTGGCATTTTCCTGGAGCATCTCCGGATACCCTCAGTTAAGGGCGCTAACCCGGAAAACCCAGAGGTGGCAGTGTCTCCGGCTAGGGAAGTGATGGCTATCATTCCGGCCTGGACCCAGCCTTTCCTGGACTACCTCATCGATCAGAAGTTGCCAGAGGACGAGGTCCTCGCACGACGAATCGTCAGCGAGCACGAACCTACACAATAGTTGATGGACAGCTCTACAAACGAAGTGCAGCAGGGGTATTTCTTAAATGCGTCTCCAATCAAGATGGCATTGAAATCCTCGAGAGAGATCCACGCAGGGACTGCGGGCATCACGCCGCTCCCAGATCACTCGTTGCAAAAGCTTTTCGGTTAGGTTTCTATTGGCTTACGACTAAAGAAGACGCTGATAAAATAGTCAAGACCTGCCGAGGTTGTCGGTACTACGCTACTCAACCAAACGCTCCAGCCCAAGAGCTGAAGACCATACCTATCACCTGGCCATTTGCGGTCTCTGGGGCTTGATATGGTTGGTAAGTTAAAAAAATCATCTCTGGCGGTTTTGAGTACCTCCTGGTCGGGGTTGACCAGTTCAGCAAATGGATCGAGGCTAAGCCAGAGAGAAAAGCCGACGGTGCCTCGGCACTAAAGTTCATCTGCAGCCTCGTGATGAGATTCGGCATCCCGCACAAAGATAATCACGAGATAATGGCCCGAACTTTGCTCAAGGAGAATTGAGGGATTATTGTGAGACAATGGGGATACGACTGGACCTCGCATCTGTGGCTCATCCACAGTCCAATGGTCAGGTTGAAAGGGCTAACGGCCTAATATTATCAGGAATTAATCCACGCCTTGAAGGACCGCTGCGACGAGCAGCCGGAGCTTGGGCTGATGAGTTGGAGGCTGTTTCGTGGAGTTTACGAACTACCCCTAACAGATCAACAGTGGTTTACCCCTTTTTTCCTGGTATACGGATCCGAAGCCGTACTTCCCTCCGACATCATCCACGATTCACCGCGAGTTTCCGCCTACAATGAAGAAACAAATGACGAGGCAAGACAGCTATCTGTGGACCTGATCGAGGAAGCTCGGAACTTAGCAGATCGGAGATCCGCCATCTATCAGCAAGAAAGCTCCGACGTTATCACGATCGTCGAGTTCGGAAACGCTCCTTTATGGCAGGAGACCTGGTCCTCCGCCTTCGACAGTGAAAGACCATAAGCTGCAATCTCCATGGGAAGGACCCTTCGTCGTTAGCAAAGTGCTTCATAACGGGTCGTACTACCTTGTCGATTTCCGCGAGTTAAGGGATAGACCTGCTAACTGGCACCGGAAACGCAAGCGTGAGGATCCGGATGACATCTACGATGAAACAGATCGCCCTTGGAATATCGCACAGCTACGTCCTTTCTACACTTAGCATATATTTTCCGAGTTTTAAACTACTGTAATAGTTATACATGATCAATGAAATAAAGCTTCCGGTTCACTCTTTTGAGTCTTTTACCTCCTTTACTTGTTCATTTTAGATCGTGTATGTTTTTTCCAACTAAAACCGCAGAGCTGGATTTTTCCGCCTAGGCGTGTATGAAAGTTGTGATTTTCAAAATCGTCCTTTAGGACGTAAGCTTAAGTTTTCTCGATAAAGTTGTTATCCGTTGCGAACTCGTGGATTCCTAGTAGCGATTTCCGGCACCTATGCCTGGGGCTTGTTTCACGGTTATGGACGGACTGCCATTGGGCTTCGTCGCCGCTGGCGAGCGTTTCCGGCTAAGGTTTTCCGGCTCGTGGAAGGTCAAGCGAGCAAGCCGGAAAATAACGAAGTCAGCACTTGCTTTCCGACATAAAACGAAACATGCACACAATATTTAACGGATAGCAGGATAAGTGTTTCCGCCCATGCATAATTGTTTCGTTCCTAGCTACTTAAGAATTTAAAGTCTTATTACAAACCCTCGCTGGGGCCAAAATGATGCATTGCTTTTCCCGCAGGAATAAAAGTTCTCACTCCCCCTTAGCCGGAGAAGTTTTGCCCTCTGGATCTTGTTCCTTGGCGCCTTCGGCCGGAGAAGATACGTCTTCTTCACTTTCCTTTTCTTCGGAAGCAGCAGTGCTGGTCTTGGGTTCTTCTTGGGGCGCATCCTTGGAGCTGGTCCAGGTAAACTCGGCTCCGGATTCCGCAGGTCGCGCCTGGGCGTCGAGATCCTTCAAAAGTTCCGCTTCTAAGGCCTCGTCAGCAGCGAGGACGACCTTGTCGTAGAATTCCTCGTGCCGGATCCTGCGCGCGATGCGGGTGTCGTAGCCGCTCACTGCATCCAGCAGCTCGCCGACGTCCGCATCCGGAGGAACGCCCGTGGTCACTTCATCAAGATCAAGACCCGGAGTATGTGCTAGGCACATGGTCAAGGCCATTGCAGGCTGCGCCTCGGGCTGAAGATGCTTGTAGATCAATCACCAGCTCCGGCAGAACGTCCATCTTACCAATAAGCTTGCGCACGTCACAAGTGCGGCTCCTTTTGATGTTCAAATTATGGCATATTTTGCGGGCGGCGGAGATGAGATCCTTGCAGTCATCACCCGCGAGTTGCAGAAGATCGTCTCGTGGGAACAAATTCCGGCGCTGTTCCGGGTACCCAAGCGGCTCTACATAAAAAGATAATCAGGATATAGGCATGCAATTTGAGCGCAAAGTAAAAAAGAATCGGAGCAAATATCTTGACAAGGTTCCGATATCATACCCAAGATGTTCTCATTGAGCAAGTCCAGTGCTGCTCCATTGTCTCCATGAATTTCCGGAGTCCGTTCAGCTCCTTTTGCTGCCTCCTGATGGTCTCGCTGTCAGCATTCTTTTTCAGCTCCAGCTCGCCCTTCTCCCTGATATGCTCGGAGTTTTTCTCCGCCAGCTGCTTTTCGGCCTGCTCCCTCTTAAGTTCCGCCTCCTTTAGCTTCGTCTCCAATTCTTGGTACGAGGAGCGCAGGTTCTCAAGTTCGATCGAAGCTGTTGCAAGGGAGGAGGATGCGCCTATAATAATATACGTTAACAACAAATTTGAAGTCGGAATTTGGTTAAAAACGAAGAAGGTGGAAACCAACCTTGGGCGTACGCGCTTGTTTAGCCAGTTCCGCATTCTCATCCTTCAGTGGTCCGGATATTTTCCGCCTGACTCGTAGTAACGGCGCCGCAGGCAATGTTCTTGTGCAGCTCGTAGTGCAGCGCCCTTTCTTTGTTCTGTAAAATTTAAACAGTGCAGGAGTAAAAATTCCGCCCGTAGCAGTGGTTTCTTTTAAAGCATCATTGCCGGAACTTTTCCGCCATAATGCTTGGGGGCTACTGGTCCATTCTAAAAACTTTCCCGAAGTAATTTTTCTCTAAGCATTTAAGCGCTAACTACTTTTTGAGTTTCCGCCTACATGCTTGGGGGCTACTGGGGAGTACCTTTTGCTTGCAGATAAGTTGATCGCAGAACTGGCCAATGTTTTTCTTGAAGTCCTGGATCTCCGATGTCCTGGAATCCGGCTTCCCCCAGGCGTTGTTCAGCATGGCGTTGAGCAGGTCTTGTTCAAGTTCCCACTTCTCCGCCTCAGTCAGCTTGTTAAAAAACTTGGTGGCATACGCCTTGGGGGTGGAAGTGGTGTCCGCCGGATCTCCGAAGTTCTTCGGAAAAACGACTATGTCGCCAGCGCCCTCTCCAGCCTTCTCGGAAGTGACTTCCGCATCTCCTTGGCCTTGTGTTTCCGCCTCTTCTTGGGCAGGGCTTTTGGCCTTGGGATCTTCTTCCTCCAGGTGCCCGCTGCTAACCGGAATTATCTCCGGTGGAGTGTTTGCGGCAGGCGGGGGAGATGGGTCAGCCTGAGGAGGCGACGGTTGAGGAGTTGGGTGGGAAGCGCTGGGTGGAATCGGAGTAGAGGGACCAACAGCCGGAGATTTCTTCATGTACTTCGTGATGGGCTCCTGGCTGGTGGTCCGCGTGGCAGTGGTTTTCGGATTCCTGCAAACAAGTGAAAGGGTTTAGACAAGAAATAATTTCGCTAAGTAAAAATCGCATCATGCTCGGAAACTCACGGGGCACCGGGAATGATGGGGCGTGTGCAAACGCCAGCCGTCGAGAGCATCCGTAGACGCGCACGCTCCGCCTTCCTTGAGTCAAGCGGAGGTGGTTTCGTCGTCTTTGGCTTCTTGGCGGAGGCCTCGCCGCTAGCTCCGGCTTCAGAGCCGGGAGCCTTGGCGCGGGGACGCTTTGTAGGTCGAGGAGCCGCCTTGCGGGGTGCCTGGTCCTCTTCCTCCTCGTCGTCTTCCGGAGCCTCCTCCGCCGTGTCGCTGGTAACGGGGACGCGAATGATGGTGCGGAAGTTGTCCTCCGCCAAAGTATTGAGCTGGAAGGAAAATGAACAGAAGTTAGAGTTATCCTTGTGAAGTTTGAAGCAACGGAAAGAACGAAGCTTACCGGAGGACACTGATCGTTCGTGTAGATATCCTTGAACAGTTCCGGGACCTGTTGGCCCCTCGGAATCTTCACCAGCGTCTTGAGTCTTCTTTTCAGAGAGTCAGCCGGAAGATCATGGCGGGTAACCCGGAGAAGATCATCCGCCCCGGTGTAAGAGCACATCAACCGCGCGTTGTAGCGAAGGGGCTGGATTCTCCGGGAAAACCAGCTAAGTGTAAGCTGGGCTCCGGTAAGTCCGTCGTGGACTAGCCAGGAGATTCTCCGCGCAGCTTTCTCCAAGGTTGGAGTCAGGGCGAGTGGAGGGACGAAGCTCCAGCTTGCAAGTTCTTCCGGAGGTTCGTTGACGAATCGGGAAGGCCTTCGTGGACATCCGGAACAGGAGCATTCTTCTCGTAGAACCATCCGGCGTTCCAGACCGGGACGGACTCGTGTGAATCATGGGGAGGATACATACGATTAGGGCGGAGCATAAACGTCATGCTTCCGCAGTTCACCATTGCTTTGTCCTTAGTTTCTTTATTCACTCGGAAATAGAGTTGCCACAACTTGACATCTGGCCGGATCCCAAGATGTCCTTCGCAGAGAGTCACGAAGTTGGACAAGAGAAGGTATGAATTGGGGCAAATGTTGTGGGGCTGGAGCCCGTAGGTGTTGAGGATGGAGAGGAAAAATTCCGAACAAGGGAGTGAAAGACCGCGTTCCACCCAAGCCTTGGTCATGACAACTTCTCCGGCTTCTGGCTTGGGGGCGTCGGAGTCACGAACGAAACTCCAGTGTGTGGAGATCATTCCCTCGTTCTGGAGCTCTCTAAGCTCCACGTCGGTGGTTGCGCAAGGCCACCATTGACCTCGTTCTCCTTCACGGATCCGGGCCTTGGACGCCCTCTTGTTTTCCGCCTCCTGCACCTTTGCTGCCATCCGAGCTTGTCCCTCGAGTTCTTCTTGGAGCTCTTGGAGGGTAGGGATCCGGCTTGGAGCGGTGCTGGAAGATGCGGAAAAAGGTTGAGCTAGTCTGATGTCGGAAACATACGGTGGCAGGAATGATATAGGATCCGGGCATATGGGTTCTATTTGGTTGGGATCCGGGCTACTCGAAGAGCTACCAGTGCAAAGTGACGATTCGAGTGGCATGCTTCCGGCTGCACCCATACAAAGTGTCTGAGTACCCGGATCACTAAGCCTATCTTCTACACTAGGTTGTCTTCTACAAGTCCGGCGTACTTACCGCTAATGGCGCGGTGGTGCGACGGAGCTCCGGCGGAAGATGAGGTCGCCGAACTTGAAGGAAATCGGCCCGCGTGACCACGAATCGGCGGCGGAGTAAGTTTCCCGATCAAACGTGAGAATCTTGGAGCGAGGGAAGCCTTGGTTCGGCGGCACTCGAAGTTCACCGGGGCGAAGTTCGCCGGAATCAAGATCTGGCGGGCGGCGCGGCGCGAGGAGGAAGACGATGTGGTGAGAGGGGGTGAAAGAATGAATTTTTACCGGGCCGCGGGGTATTTATAGGCCACGCTCGGAGATTCGGGATCCGGATCCAACGGTGGAAACTGAACGGTCGCACCGTTGGATGGATGACACGTGTTTAGGTCAAATGCGGTAAAACGACGTGGAGGTGACTTAACCATGCACTCCCGAAAATTCCGGTTGAAGATTTGCATCTGCGAAACTTTAGCGCGGGAAATGAGGAAGTTGTGCGCGGGAAATACGGAACTTCCGTTGTTAAGCATGATCTGAAGATGAAGGATTTCCGAAACCGTTAGAGTCTTTTAAGATTCCGGGTGATTCTGTGAAGATAAGATTGGCTTTCGTTCAAGCAGGGAGTAACCCGGAAATGTTCTTTGGAACGTCGATGGATGAAGTCCCTCGGGATGGGAGCATTTTCCGGCTATAAGTTGGAAAAAGAAGAAAATGCAAAGTTGGAGCTCTTCAAGTTTCTCCGCGTTACCAACGTTTGCCGGAGATCATGATGGACCAGCAAGACGGAGACTGCAGGGGAAACTCGGAGAACTCGGGGCTACTGTTGTGGGTATACTTCATGGGTGTACCATCGACGGTGCCTAGATCCGGCAAGCCCGGGTGGCCTGAGATGGTGATGAGGCATGTGGCCCATCGGGCGGCCCAGTTGCTGTTGATCATGAAGGAAGAAGTCCAGCCCAGGATCAGCAGGCCGGATCCGTACCGACCTAGGAGTGACCCGGATCCAGGGAGGCCCATGAGGAACCCGGATCCAGTACGACGTGTATGGAAGGCGGATCCGTGACGTGCACGGCAAGATATTGTACCGTAGCTAGGCTATCTGTAATCCGGCTAGGACTCTCCATGTAAACCCTAGATCCGTGCGCCTTTATAAGCCGGATCCCGGGAGCCCTAGAGGCACAACCACAACTCATTGTAACAACGCGAAAGCGCCGGATAATTCCGGACAAGCAGCGGTGAGGCCCTGTCATCGTGCAGGTGTTCCGAAGCTGGGTAACTCGCGTACCACCGTCCCGTGTGCACTCCGCCCTATGGCCCCTACTTCTTCTCCCCCTCGTGAGGATCCCTCCTCCGAGGTACCGTCGATTAGGCAACGACAGTGGGATTCCCACCTCCCATGTGGGGGGGTGGCCGGCCCCCTATGGTGGAGTCCACTTGGGACTCCACCCCCACTAGGGCTGGCCGGCCATGGAGGTGGAGTCCCTTGTGGACTCCACCTTCCTTGGTGGTTTCTTCCGGACTTTTCTAGAACCTTCTAGAACCTTCCATAGAACCTTCCGCGACATTTTATTTCACATAAAATGACATCCTATATATGAATCTTATTCTCAGGACCATTCCGGAACTCCTCGTGATGTCCGGGATCTCATCCGGGACTCCGAACAAATATTCGAACTTCATTCCATAATTCAAGAACTACCATTTCAACATCCAACTTTAAGTGTGTCACCCTACGGTTCGAGAACTATGCGGACATGGTTGAGTACTCACTCCGACCAATAACCAATAGCGGGATCTGGAGATCCATAATGGCTCCCACATATTCAACGATGACTTTAGTGATCGAATGAACCATACACATATATTACCAATTCCCTTTGTCTCGCGATATTTTACTTGTCCGAGGTTTGATCTTCGGTATCACTCTATACCTTGTTCAACCTCGTCTCCTGACAAGTACTCTTTACTCGTACCGTGGTATGTGGTCTCTTATGAACTCATTCATATGCTTGCAAGACATTAGACGACATTCCACCGAGAGGGCCCAGAGTATATCTATCCGTCATCGGGATGGACAAATCCCACAGTTGATCCATATGCCTCAACTCATACTTTCCGGATACTTAATCCCACCTTTATAGCCACCCATTTACGCAGTGGTGTTTGGTGTAATCAAAGTACCTTTCCGGTATAAGTGATTTACATGATCTCATGGTCATAAGGACTAGGTAACTATGTATCGAAAGCTTATAGCAAATAACTTAATGACGAGATCTTATGCTACGCTTAATTGGGTGTGTCCATTACATCATTCACACAATGACATAACCTTGTTATTAATAACATCCAATGTTCATGATTATGAAACTAATCATCCATTAATCAACAAGCTAGTTTAAGAGGCATACTAGGGACTTCTTGTTTGTCTACATATCACACATGTACTAATGTTTCGGTTAATACAATTCTAGCATGATATATAAACATTTATCATAAACATAAAGATATAAATAATAACCACTTTATTATTGCCTCTAGGGCATATCTCCTTCAGTCTCCCACTTGCACTAGAGTCAATAATCTAGATTACATTGTAATATACCTAACACCCATGGCATTCTGGTGTTGGTCATGCTTTGCCCTAGGGAGAGCTTTAGTCAACGGATCTGCTACATTCAGATCAGTGTGTACTTTGCAAATCTTTACTTCTCCATCTTCGATGTACTCGCGAATCGAGTGGTAACGCAGCTTGATATGCTTCAGCCTCTTGTGTGACCTTGGCTCTTGTGCATTGGCGATGGCACCCATGTTATCACAGTAAATGATTAATGGGTCCAATGCACTCGGAACCACACCGAGCTCTACAATGAACCTCTTCATCCATACCGCTTCTGATGAAGCCTCTGAAGCCGCTATGTACTCTGATTCTGTTGAAGACTTCGCCACCGTGCACTGCTTCGAGCTAGAGTCATCAGGATCAGTGTTCCAACTTGCATCGGTGTAACCGTTTACAACGAGCTCTTGGTCACCTCCATAACAAAGAAACATATCCTTAGTTCTTTTCAAGTACTTCAGGATATTCTTGACCGCTGTCCAGTGTTCCATTCCTGGATCACTTTGATATCTGCTAGTCAAACTAACAGCATGTGCTATATCCGGTCTAGTACATAGCATGGCATACATGATAGATCCTACTGCCGAGGCATAGGGGATGTTACACATCCTTTCTCTTTCTTCTGCCGTAGCCGGTCCTTGAGTTTTACTCAATACCTTGCCTGGTAACATAGGTAAGAACCCTTTCTTACTTTCGTCCATTCTAAACTTCTTTAGAATCTTGTCCAGATATGTACTGTGATAGCCCTATTAGACGTCTTGATCTATCTCTATAAATCTTGATGCCTAATATATACGATGCTTCACCAAGGTCTTTCATTGAAAAACTATTATTCAAATAACCCTTAACACTGCTTAATAGTTCTATATCATTCCCGATCAATAATATGTCATCTACATATAATATCAGGAATGCTACAGAGCTCCCACTCACTTTCTTGTAAATACAGGCCTCTCCATGACACTGTATAAACCCGAAGTCTTTGATCACCTTATCAAAGCGTCGGTTCCAACTTCTCGATGCTTGCTTGGTCCATAGATTGAACGCTGAAGTTTGCATACTTTGTCAGCATTTTTAGGATCGACAAAACCTTTGGGTTGTACCATATACAACTCTTCCTCAATGTCTCCATTAAGGAACGCCGTTTTGACATCCATCTGCCAAATCTCATAATCGAAAAATGCAGCTATTGCTAACAAAATCCTCACAGATTTCAGCTTCGCTACAGGTGAGAAAGTCTCATCGTAGTCAACTCCTTGAATTTGTCGGAAACCCTTTGCGACAAGTCGAGCTTTATAGACAGATAATATTACCATCAGCATCTGTTTTTCTCTTGAAGATCCATTTATTTTCGACAGCCTTTCGGCTATCAGGTAAGTCTACCAAAGTCCATACTTTGTTATCATACATGGATCCCATTTCGGATTTCATGGCTTCTTGCCATTTGTTGGAATCTGGGCTCATCATCGCTTCTTCATACGTCGCAGGGTCCTCATCATTGTTATCCACAATCATGACATTTAGACAAGGATCATACCAATCAGGAGTGGCACGTTCCCTTGTCGATCTGCGAGGTTCGCAGTTTCCTCGTTCGAAGTTTCATGATCATTATCATTAGCTTCCTCTCGTTGCCGGTGTAGGCGATGCAGTACAACTTCGATCGCGCTACTCGATCAACGAGTATAGATTCATCAATCTCATCGAGTTCTACTTTTCTTCCAGTCACTTCTTTAGTGAGAAATTCTTTCTCAAGAAAGGTTCCGTTCTTAGCAACAAAGATTTTGCCTTCGGATCTGTGATAGAAAGTGTATCCTATAGTTTCCTTAGGATAACCTATGAAGACGCATTTCTCCGCTTTGGGTTCTAGCTTGTCCGGTTGTAACTTCTTTACATAGGCTTCGCAACCCCAAACTTTCAGGAACGACAGCTTAGGTTTCTTATTAAACCATAATTCATACGGTGTCGTTTCTACGGATTTTGATGGTGCTCTATTTAAAGTGAATGCGGCTGTCTCTAATGCATAACTCCAAAATGATAACGGCAAATCAGTAAGAGACATCATACTACGAACCATATCTAAGAGAGTTCGATTACGACGTTCGGACACACCGTTTCGTTGAGGTGTTCCCGGCGGTGTCAATTGTGAAAGTATTCCGCATTTCTTTAAATGCATGCCAAACTCATAACTCAGATATTCACCTCCACGATCAGATCGTAGAAATTTGATCTTCTTGTTACGTTGATTTTCTACTTCACTTTGAAATTCCTTAAACTTCTCGAAAGTTTCGGATTTATGTTTCATGAAATAGATATACCCATATCTACTCAGATCATCTGTGAAGGTTAGAACATAACGATAACCACCGCGCGATGCTACGCTCATTGGTCCACATACATCGGTATGTATGATTTCCAATAAGTCGGTAGCTCGCTCCATCATACTGAGAGAATGGAGTCTTTGTCATTTTTCCCATTAGACATGCTTCGCATCTATCAAGTGACTCAAAGTCAAGTGATTCAAGTAATCCATCGATGGAGTTTCTTCATGCGTTTCACTCCAATATGACCAAGACGACAGTGCCACATATAAGTAGAATTATCATTTAGTTTAATTCGCTTAGCATCAATGTTATGTATATGTGTATCACTACTATCGAGATCTAACAGAAATAAGCCATTCTTTTGTGGTGCTCGACCATAAAAGATATTATTCATAAAAATAGAACAACCATTATTCTCAGACTTGAATGAATAACCGTCTTGCATTAAACAAGATCCAGATATAATGTTCATGCTCAACGCAGTACATAATAACAATTATTTAGGCTTAAAACTAATCCCGAAGGTAGATGTAGAGGAAGTGTCCCGATTGCGATCACATTGACCTTGGATCCGTTTCCAACGCGCATCGTCACTTCATCTTTCAGCAGTTGTCGTTTATTCTTTAGTTCCTGTTTCGAGTTACAAATATGAGCAACCGAACCAGTATCAAATACCCAGGTACTAGAACGAGAACTTGTGAGATAAACATCTATAACATGTATATCAGATATACCTTCTTTCTTCTTCTTGACAAGGCCGCTCTTTAGATCAGCCAGATACTTGGAGCAATTACGCTTCCAGTGTCCCTTCTCCTTGCGAATAGCACTCAAGATCGTGCTTAGGGCCGTTCTTAGGTTTCATAGGAGGCGTGGCAGCTTTCTTGCCACCCTTCTTGAATTTTCCCTTAGACTTGCCCCTGTTTCTTGAAACTTGGTGGTCTTGTTGACCATCAACACTTGGTGCTCTTTCTTGATCTCTATCTCAGCTGCTTTGAGCATGCCATAGAGTTCAGGTAACTCCTTGTTCATGTTCTGTATATTGTAGTTCATCACAAAGTTCTTGTAACTTGGTGGCAGTGATTGAAGGACACGATTAATCCCCGATCTGTTAGGAATCACTATTCCCAAGTCATCGAGTTTCTTCGCATGCCCGGTCATGGCGAGCATGTGCTCACTAACGGAGCTGCCTTCTTCCATCATACAGTGAAGAAATGTTTCGATGCTTCATAGCATTCCATCGCCGCATGAGTCTCGAATATAGCTTTCAGCTCATTCATCAACTCATGAGGATCATGGTGCTCAAAACGTTTTTGAAGATCGGATTCCAGCATCGCACAGGATGGCACACTGAACTTGAGAGTACCGAGTTTTCCGAGTTGCGTAAACAGCTTTTACTTCATCGGATTCATCTTCTGCAGGAGGGTCACCTAGCGGTGCATCAAGCACAAATTGCAGATTTCCGCCAGAGAGGAAGATCCTCACATGACGGAACCAATCGGTGAAGTTGCTACCGTTGCTCTTAAGTTTCTCTTTCTCTAGGAACTGATTAAAATTGATTGAGGACGCCATCTCTACAACATATATTTGCAATAGTTTAGACTAAGTTTATGACAAATTGAGTTCAAATTTTAATTCAACATAATTAAAACCCTAGGTGAACTCCCACTCAAAACAATATCCCTCGCATTGTCTTAGTGATCACACGAACCAAATCCACCGCACCTAAACCCGATCATCACGAGAAAAGGTGTGATTTCAATGGCGAACACTCATAGTGTTCATCATATCAACCATATGATTCATGCTCTACCTTTCGGTATCACGTGTTCCGAGACCATGTCTCGTACATGCTAGGCTCGTCAAGGCCACCTTAGTATCCGCATGTGCAAAGCTGTCTTGCACCCGTTGTATGTACTTATCGAATCTATCACACCCGATCATCACGAGATGCTTCGAAACGATAAGACTTAATAACGGTGCTACTAAGGATGAACACTTTATTATCTTGAGATTTTAGTGAGGGATCATCTTATAATGCTACCGTCGCGATCTAAGCAAAATAAGATGCATAAAAAGGATTAACATCACATGCAGTTCATATGTGATATGATATGGCCCTTTTGTTCTTGTGCCTTTGATCTTCATCTCCAAAGCACGGATATGATCTCCATCATCTTCGGGCATGATCTCCATCATCGTCGGCGTAGCACCAAGGTCAATGGCACCGTCTTCATGTTTGTCCTCCATGTAGCAACTATTACAACTACTTTGAAATACTACTCAACATGAAATTTAAAGACAACCATAAGGCTCCTGCCGGTTGCCATAATACAATAATGATCATCTCATACATATTCATCATCATATCATGGCCATATCACATCACCAAACCCTGCAAAAACAAGTTAGACGTCTCTAATTTGGTTTGCATATTTTACGTGGTTTAGGGTTTTCGAGAGAGATCTAATCTACCTACGAACATGAACCACAACGTTGATACTAATGTTTTCAATAGAAGAGTAAATTGAATCTTTACTATAGTAGGAGAGACAGACACCCGCAAAGCCTCTTATGCAATACAAGTTGCATGTCGAACGAGGAACAAGTCTCATGAACGCGGTCATGTAAAGTTAGTCCGAGCCACTTCATCCCACTATGCCATAAAGATGCAAAGTACTCAAACTAAAGATAACAAGAGCATCAACGCCCACAAACCATTGTGTTCTACTCGTGCAACCATCTATGCATAGACACGGCTCTGATACCACTGTAGGATAACGTTGCATAGAAAACAAAAATTTTCCTACCGCGAACACGCAATCCAAGCCAAGATGCAATCTAGAAGACGGTAGCAACGAGGGGGTATCGAGTCTCACCCTTGAAGAGATTCCAAAGCCTACAAGATGAGGCTCTTGTTGCTGCGGTAGACGATCACTTGCCGCTTGCAAAAGCGCGTAGAAGATCTTGATCACGATCGGTTCCGGCGCCACGAACGGGCAGCACCTCCGTACTCGGTCACACGTTCGGTTGTTGATGAAGACGACGTCCACCTCCCCGTTCCAGCGGGCAGCGGAAGTAGTAGCTCCTCTTGAATCCGACAGCACGACGGCGTGGTGTCGGTGGCGGTGTAGAAGTCCGGCGGAGCTTCGCTAAGCAAACCGGACAATATGAAGTGGAGGAGCAAAGCTAGGGTTTGGGAGGGGGTGGCCGGCCACTCAAGGGGGGCGGCCAAGCTATGGTCTTGGGGGTGGCCGGCCCCCTCCCTTGGCCCCTCATTATATAGGTGGATCCCAAGTGTTGGTGTCCAAGTCTTCGAATAAGACCCGAAACCAAAACCTTCCATAGGAGGGGGCAAACCTAGCCCAACTAGGACTCCCACCCAAAGGTGGGATTCCCACCTCCCATGTGGGGGTGGCCGGCCCCCTATGGTGGAGTCCACTTGGGACTCCACCCCCACTAGGGCTGGCCGGCCATGGAGGTGGAGTCCCTTGTGGACTCCACCTTCCTTGGTGGTTTCTTCCGGACTTTTCTAGAACCTTCTAGAACCTTCCATAGAACCTTCCGCGACATTTTATTTCACATAAAATGACATCCTATATATGAATCTTATTCTCCGGACCATTCCGGAACTCCTCGTGATGTCCGGGATCTCATCCGGGACTCCGAACAAATATTCGAACTTCATTCCATAATTCAAGAACTACCATTTCAACATCCAACTTTAAGTGTGTCACCCTACGGTTCGAGAACTATGCGGACATGGTTGAGTACTCACTCCGACCAATAACCAATAGCGGGATCTGGAGATCCATAATGGCTCCCACATATTCAACGATGACTTTAGTGATCGAATGAACCATACACATATATTACCAATTCCCTTTGTCTCGCGATATTTTACTTGTCCGAGGTTTGATCTTCGGTATCACTCTATACCTTGTTCAACCTCGTCTCCTGACAAGTACTCTTTACTCGTACCGTGGTATGTGGTCTCTTATGAACTCATTCATATGCTTGCAAGACATTAGACGACATTCCACCGAGAGGGCCCAGAGTATATCTATCCGTCATCGGGATGGACAAATCCCACTGTTGATCCATATGCCTCAACTCATACTTTCCGGATACTTAATCCCACCTTTATAGCCACCCATTTACGCAGTGGTGTTTGGTGTAATCAAAGTACCTTTCCGGTATAAGTGATTTACATGATCTCATGGTCATAAGGACTAGGTAACTATGTATCGAAAGCTTATAGCAAATAACTTAATGACGAGATCTTATGCTACGCTTAATTGGGTGTGTCCATTACATCATTCACACAATGACATAACCTTGTTATTAATAACATCCAATGTTCATGATTATGAAACTAATCATCCATTAATCAACAAGCTAGTTTAAGAGGCATACTAGGGACTTCTTGTTTGTCTACATATCACACATGTACTAATGTTTCGGTTAATACAATTCTAGCATGATATATAAACATTTATCATAAACATAAAGATATAAATAATAACCACTTTATTATTGCCTCTAGGGCATATCTCCTTCAAATGGAAGCCGGCGATGGTGTCGCCAGTGGAGGGTTGGATTGGCCAGCCCGGGATGGTCACCGACGTGGGGGTCCGACCTGTATAAAGGCGGTGGTCCTAGGGCCTCTCTTGCGTGAAGAGGAGTACCTACCAGAGGCCCGGACTCGTGATCTGGCCGGTGGGTTGAGTTCTGGAAGGCTCCTCCGGCGAACGTAACAGTGCTTTGCCTGGAGTTTGCTGGATCGGAGGTTTTCGGTCGTGCGCACCCATGCTTTTATTCCGACCGATTGGTTCTGGAGGGAGCGGCGCGAAGCTCTTTTTCTGCGTTGACATCAAGTGACTATGGATCCATGATGAAAGTTGGAAGAAGAGAATTTCATGAAGGCCGGAGGGGAGGACTAGCTAAGGGAGGTTCAAGTCTCCGCGCTGTTCAGAGACTTGCTTGGTGTTCCGGGCTTCACAATAGCGGTATGAAAGTGGGGACGAAAACATAGGTGAAGTGCAGAGTACTACCTTTCAGGGTGAAAACCCAAGGTCTGGCCTTAACTGGTTATGCCTGGCAATGACCTTGGTGGAGGCATTGTTTTGAGAGTGGGGACTATCTTCAGGGTGAAAACCTAACATCTTTGATTGGGCGATGACGGTGTTTGAGCACTGTTCCCTTTTTGGAGGCGTCGTTTTTTGGAGAGTCTGTAATTCAGGTGTTGTCTTGGCGGTGGATGTATTGTTTTTGTTAGTCCCAAAATACTGTAGCGGGACTTTAGTTTTTTAGTTTTCTTTTCCTTTTTTTTTGGATGTGTGCATCCGTAGTGCCATTAGGGTGGTGCGTTGTTGCAGAGGCTGGGAGTAATATATTTCCTTTATCGAAAAAAGCAGCAACCAGTTTGGTAACAAGGCTCTTGCATTTATGTTTGTCAATTTAATCTATATAATCAAAATTAGGCTAAAAGCTATTATACCATTATTTATGAACGGAGGGCTACTAGAAAGAACTAGAGTTTTGTGTCCATTATTCTCTCTGTTTAACAAAAAAAAAGTAGTTATTCAAGCATGGAATAGTCTTTATTTTACTATACTTTATTTCTGAAAAATATGTTTTTCGATACTATGTTTGTTTTTGTAGATTTTCACATGTAGCATGTGGTTTTTGAAAAAGCACGTTCATGAACCATGATGTATTTCGTTGGTTGGTCGTCCTGGGTGTAATATTTAAATGTTTGGCTGGTCCAGTATGTAATGAATTGTAAAATAGTATATAATATGAGGGAGAAGGACAAAGAGTCTGAAGCTTCTTTTTAAGATACAAAAAGAGTCGACCTGGACCAAAGGGTAAGCGGTATGTTGAGCAGGACTTGTCCTTTTTTATTCTCACACGGCTTCATGTAAATCTGAAACTCTACAACGTTGTGGCTCATCTCGACTCACACACATGACGCCAAGTGGACTTGCGCAGCTAAACTAAAGTGAAGACCAGCATCACCATCAAGTTCCTAGCTCGGTAAGATTGTAAGAACAGTAGGGCGATGGAGTGAGCAACTGGGAGGGTACTTACCGAACAGAGGATGGACTTGACTTGACGGGCGCATGCGCCGCCCGGCTTCACAGCCATAGCCTCGAACTGCTCCTGCAGCGCGGCGTCGGCCGCGGCGTCGCAGCAGCCGACGCCCTCATACTGGCAGAACTTGAGTGTGGCATTCAGCACCACTGGCACCCCTATTAAAGGACGGGAACAAAATGTATCTTAACAAGCAAAGCTTAACATCCTGCGCTATGATGGAATGGAGGTCGGGAGAGGAGAGACTAACTCGAGTCCGTGCAAAGTGGCAAGGCTCCACCATTGATGAGAGGAAGTAAGAAGCTGGAGCAGACGAGGAAGAGCAAGGGAATATGGGTGGTCATCTCTCTCGCTCTCTCTTTCGGTATGTTGTGTTGTGTTGTGTTGTGTTGATGAATCTTCCTTTCAGCCACCTTCGATCGATGATCACCTAATATAGCCTCCGACAACTTAACCGGAGAGAGAGAGAATGGCCTCGATCTATGGTGTACTAGGTGGGTCAGTTCGCGTTTGTTTCCTCAGTTTTGTGCAGTCTCCGAGGAGGTGCAGCAGCGGCCTATAAAGCGCTTTCTACTAGTTTCAATCTACCCACCAGTGCGAAATGGGTTGCTAGTACTACTTGCCAAGGCAGTCAGCTTTAACTTGAACCCAGGTTGAAAGCCCGTTTGTCCTTTCCAACCGTTTTTTATCTGCAAGACTTGTTGTGCCATGGCATGCAGTTGATGGATCGGCCACCTTTAGAAACCACGTTTAACGCGGTCCGACCACCTGAGTCTCACCTTCACCGAAGTCCTCCTTGCAGTGGGGAATGAACGGAGCGCGTAGGTGTTCAAGCACAAAGCGTGTCGCGCTAGAAGCCCCAACGTGGGAACACCCTTTCGTGTACGTTTTTTTGGGGTTTTTTTACTTTTTAATACGGTGCTTTGTTTGGTTTTTTATACACTTTGTTTAGTACACAGTACCAGGTACAAAAAGAAACTTCTCCCATGAAAGTTCATGACTGCAAGTACGGGAAACACAAAATGTGAGTACAGTAAGAATCGAGTGCAACGTACACTAACCAAATACAAGTATAAGAAATGTCGGAGTATAAATAAGGTATGACAAACCCAAAGTACAAAGTACACTAATCAAAGGAGTATTACAAACTTCAAAGTGTGCTAAAACCACAAAGTACAAATATATTAAAACCCGAAGTTCTATAAAATGGAAGTATAGTACTTTTGTAAGCATAAAAAAAAAGTTTATCTAATTCTATCAGCATTGGATCTAGTTCTGAAGATCTTTCCGAAAGAAACGCTATAGTAAAATTATTATTTTTAGATGAAAAGGCCCCGGTTTCATTCATGGAACCATCGAAACATCATTCAGGTTCTATTACAACGCACACCTCCAACACAGCAAAACAAACAAGGGGACATATGTATCATAACACGCATCAGCAAAACACCCCAACGCAACACCATAAACATTCAAGTTCCGAACTATCTACGAGAAGCTACCCTTTTTCGCACCCTCCAAACAGCTTTGCAGATAATCAACGCCTACTCACAATCTTGAATTGCTCACCATCTCCAATCATCGCCAAGCCATTGGCCGCTAGGGTCCTTGCAAGATCTGGAGCTATAATCTTGAGAGCCTCTTCCTCAGCACAACATGCATTCATCATCTCCACATTGTTAGTCATCATCAGCTTCTTGATAGGCATCAGCCAGGATCCGACCACAACAGAGGAGGTGGAGCATGATCCAAGGCCTACAACAAAATCACCTTGGTGTACTGAAATCATTTGTAATATGGACGGATGGTTTTAAAAATTAAAAAATCGCATCCTCCCACCCTTCCGTGTCTTAGTCCGTTACTGACTGGATGTTCGGTGTACCGGAAAGTGACGTACAAAACTCATTTTCTGATTGCCAAAAATCAGTAAGCATGGAAGCTGAACCAGTAAGTGCAATATTTCTTGGCTAAAAAGGGAATTAGATATTGTTGTGCTTTTGCAATCTTTCCGAACTTGCTCACCATACTCCCCTTTGTGGCCCTCAGGAACTGCACGTGCGGTAGACTCATGGCATAATAGTTCTTGCAATGATATTCAGTTTTCATAACGTCACTAGTGGTACATGTTCTCCTTTCTCAAACATGCCTCGGGACGCATCTTTATATTGTGAAGGCGCTAAGAGAGCGCAAACAACAAATTTACAAAGGAGTTATCATAAGCTCTCGTGCACCTGCCAACAACGAGGCCAGAAAAAGAAAAGAAAAAACATGATTGTCCTCACTTAGGCCTTCAAGAAGGTCTTCAGACCAATGCAGGTGCGCTTGATGTGCCATCTTGAATGGGTCATGGAAGCCCGCTGGCTTGTCTCACCCACCGCATGGGGGAGGCCATGATGGGAACTTGAAGAGACAGACAAACATTCTCGAAAAAGGGACGAACAATGCATGTAGGTGTTTCAAACCTTGTTGAAGACATTGGTGATTGTTGGCTCTCTCTCTCTCTCTCTCTCTCCTCGTGTGATGGAAGTTCCTGTGAAAACCATTGTCCCCTCTTTAAAAGCGAACAACATTTCATGAGTCACAGGTACTCTTCGAGGCATTGTATTGGCACTAACTTTGGAGTGGGACCTGACGTGGGATTGTTGCGCGTGGATACCACAACGGCTAAATTGGATCCATTTGGCCGGGAAATATGTTCGGCAACGAGGATAGTGGAAAATTGAGCAGGGTTCTACATGGGTTTTGGTAGCCGATTCTTCATGTACGATAGGCCTTTTGATATCTCGCAAATTGTTTTGCAGTCAAAGCTACCTTTGAGGTCTAGGTGGTGGGGACCAAATGTGTAGGGTGGTCACTACAGAAGGTTTGATTGTCGTAAACCCGACATCTTTTTCATGTGAAAGTCGGTTGTCCTGTTGTTGGCATGTAATCTTTGTTTTCATCCAAATGTTCTTTAATTGACCAGACAACTTATTTCAACTGAAAGATTGAGGCTCTGCCCCCGTTTTTCTTAAATGCAACATACCCTCTAAAGTATTAACATGATTGAAATTGATGGAATCTATACACGCATAACCAGAGGCAGTGCAACTGCAAGGACCCAAGAGACGTGGAATATAAATGTGGTTGCTTTCGAAGCAGCTCCAGACGGCGGTTGCGTTGCACCGCCTTCTTCAGGATTTGTTTTCTCACTACTTCCTTTGTCGTTGTCACCACCCTGGGAAGGTTCAAAAAAAGCAACAAGCACGTATTAGCTATTGTTCAACTTAAGTGTACTCAGAAGTAGTTTTTCTGAAGCAACTGAAGTTGAAGCCCTAAACCGAAAAGTATTTTGGCTGGCCACCATGGTTGGTATGGAGAATTTAAACACAATCTAGAAAGATCTTGGGATAAGATGCAGGGTTGCGAGGTATATCAAAATCTGGTAATAAGAGAATTCTAGTGAAACCATGTTATTCCAGCATATACTAGCTATGAGTTGTTTGGTTTTCTCTAAAATTCTATGTAAGCAAATCACCTCTATTATGTCTAGATTCTGGTGTGGATCTAGCAATGGACAACAAAAGGTCCACTAGGTCAGCTATGAGA
Organism: Lolium perenne; assembly: GCF_019359855.2. Taxonomy (NCBI): domain Eukaryota; kingdom Viridiplantae; phylum Streptophyta; class Magnoliopsida; order Poales; family Poaceae; genus Lolium; species Lolium perenne. The sequence continues at coordinate 7,763,047 of NC_067248.2, read as the reverse complement.
AGATGTAAATGAGGTCTTGTTTGAAAATGACGCGAATGATATTCTGAAGATTAATTAGAATTAGGGAATGGGAAGGAGAAGACTAGTATGGCAAATGGTATTTTCTCGGTCGAAACTTCATACAAAGGGAGGAGATATGATGGTTTTGTTGTTGACAGAGACATGAAATGTGGATCGACATCTTATTCCACTGAATCCCACAAGGGTGGCTCAAATTATGGAGCTGTAATGTTGCTTGAAGCATTACTTTGTAAAGACATATTAATGGAGTGCGAACAAAAAACTCGAGCCTTTCTCTCTAAAAAGGAATAATAACTATACCTCGGCAGCTGCCTCGGACGAGCTGTCATTCGCCGGCTCGCTCTTGGGTGACGACGGAGCCTCCCCTCCTTCTGCCTCCTCCTGCAAATGGATGCAATTGTTCCGTCAAGATCCGAGAGAAGGAAATGAGGTGCAGACTTTCCTTTGGCATCCGGGGCTGCTCTCCTTGGGCGACTCCGGAGGCGAACAAAAAAACCGAGCTCGACTCTATCCTCCTCCCTCCTCCTCGCCACCGCCGTTGGTCGCAACCGGGCCTAGCACGCGCGGTTGACGGCGGTAGCGAGGCCTCCGTTGAAGGCTTATTAATTTAACGTTGGGCTTTTGACATGTTATCTAAAAAAGGGATTTGCTAGTTCTTAGCTAGCTGAGAACTAACTTCGTGCTGAGTCAAGTGTTACACCGTCCGATTTGCATCGTGATTTCTGCTAGTCATGAGTTGTAACATGAGTGCAACTAAAGTTTGATGATATCATTGACTGAGAACGACCCATAAAGAAAATCTGAGAGAAGTGGGCCATCAGCTGGGACGAAGCACAAACCAGTGTCTCATGGGTTGATTCGTCCTCGGATGGAGCCGGAGAGGAGGTCGCGCCGCCGCTCGATCTATCCTCTGTCGGCGCAGGCGCTGATGCTGCCGCGCTGCTGGACCCGTTCGAGTCATGCGCGGGTGCTGTCTTGACCTGCATGGCATGCATGAGAACACAACTTGTCGAGAGCCCTCAGCTCACATCTGTGCTCGTCGTTGCCAAGCTAGCTAGGCATTACGTACCGTGTCTTTCTTCATGATGCCGACGTCGTACATGGGCGTCAAGTCCGGCTGGAACATCCCGAAGTTGCGCTCGGCGACGGGCCCGGGCTTGAGGTCCTCGTTGAAGAGCGCGAAGATGTAGGTCTCGAACGTCCGCTTGGGCATGAGCGGCGTGCCCGACCCGGAGCCGACCTCGCCGATGAGGTACCGGATGTACTCCGCCGCCTCGGCCGGGCTCACGCCGATCTGCCCGTCCATGGCCTTGGTCGGCCACCCGGTTTCCCCGACGAGGATCTCCACGTCCTCGAACCCGAGCTTCTTCATCGCCGAGTACACCGAGTCCAGCTGCGCCTGGAACATGCTCGTGTACGTGATGCCCGTGCCGGCGTCCCGCACGCCGGGGTTCGGCCGCGCCAGCGCGTACGGCAGCGTGTCGCCGTTGTAGCCGAAGTACGGGTACGCGTTCACCACGAGCGGCGAGCTGGTCCTCCGGAGGAACTGGAGCATCGGGGCGAAGACGGCCGCGTCCCAGCCGTCGCGGAACCGAGTCGCGGACGGCGGCTGGGAGTCTACCAGGATGCCGAGCGAGCTCGGCGTCGAGACGCGGATCCGGCGGTAGCCTGCGGCGACCAGCGCTGCCTTGAGCGTCCGCATGGCCGGGACCAGGTTGCCGATGAGGTTCTGGTCGGCCGTGTCCATGATCTCGTTGCCGACGGCCACCAGGGAGATCTCCGTCGCGGGGTAGTAGGGCGCCACGTTGGCCGCGACCCACGCGGCGGCGCCCTCCTTGGTGGCCAGGCTGGGGATGTCGCCGTTGGCAGCCGTCACCATGACCGAGATGCCCGTGCCGGCGAAGGCACGGACGATGTCCGGGTTGTTGTCGAACAGCTTCACGCGGTCGATGATGGTACGGTTCGCGAGGAAAGCCGCCACCGTCGCCGGCGGTGGGAGGTTGTCACCCTTGGTCCCGTAGTTCACGCCGATCGCTGTGGTGAGCGGCGCCGCTATGGCAAGGAAGATACAGATGATGACGAGATCGCCGCCCCACGGCGTCGCCATGGTCGGCCGGTGCCGGCGGTGGAGACACAGGCCAAACATGCACGAGAGGTGTACGTACGGAGATTGTTTAGGGTCCTCTAATCTAATTATAGATACATAGCAAAAAGGTTTCTTTCGGTAAGCAAATCAATATATGGAAATGCTCGGGAGGTGTTAATTTCTAGCGTGCATGCTATATATCCAGCCTACACAAGTTAATTGTGTAGATCTTGAGCGTATCTCTGGTTTTCAATTTGACAAATATAATATAAATTTCATAAAAAATATATCATTGGAAAATATAATATCTGAAGTTTTTAATGATATAAACATTTATAATATATATTTTCTACTATGTTTGCCAAATCAATAACCTTGAAATATGCGTAGGTCCAGACTAATATTACCAATGAAATGTGTTCTTCCTATTGAATACAGATACAGTGTTGTAGGGCCAGACTGCATGTCGAATATAGTCTAGGAAAACAACTGAAATTTAATTCGGCTTTCGGCCCAAAAAACATACTTCTAATTGTGAAAAAAATTAATAAAAAAATCACATGTACATCTCGAAATCTATGTGCGTACGAATAGTTTCACAAAAACCCATTATTTTTTCTGGTCGATGTAAAAACGACAAAATATATCTCACAATAAGGCCTATTTTTAGTACCAAAATTTGCCTTTCCACACAGTCCAAACAACAAGTCGATATTTGACTTTGTGCACACGTAGCATGTGAAGATATACACATGAATTTTTTGTCTGGTTTTTTTGATATTTCAAGATGTATCAAAGATGCATTTGAAAATAAATAGATCATATGCACCAAAAAGTGCTTAAGATTTGATTATTTCACATCTTTCCTTAAGGAGCTTTATAATCAGGAAACGTGAGTTAGAATTCACAAAATACATAAAGATGTGACATTTGAGAGCATCTCCACTCGGCCCTCGATGGAAGATCCGCTCCGCACCTGGTGTTTCGCCCCCTGATGCATGTAAAATGCATACATGAACTTTATCTTTTATTAGAATAAATTCCCACATATTTGCAACATATATGATGATAATACCATAATTTACATTGATTTATGGGGATTTATCAATGATCCCCTTTATTTAGTTTATAACTCTGCAAAACAGGAATTTCCTATTTTGTGTATTTTTCACTTTCACAGACCTATACGGAGTCAAATTGTCATTTTTTCATCGGGAGAAGCACCGGGATGGCTATACAAGCTCTTGGGGCGGCGACGAGCGGCTCGTTAGAGGCGCAGCGATATGGGCGGCGTCTTGGTGGCGGGGTGGCGGTGGTGGTTGCCTCCGGCGGCGGAAGTGCGGGGTGAGACGAGCCGGATTGGGTGCAAACCGTAGGTCGGTCCTCTCCTTGCCCTCTCCGCGGTCCCAGATGTCGACGGTGGAGGGCCCGTTGTTGGACTCTAGGGCGTTGCTCAGGGGTGGGCTTGGGGTCTACGAACTTCGCGATCTACACCTGGTGTCTTCGGTGTTGCCTCGGCCGACCTGGGATGGTCGGCGGTGTTAGGGCCTGACCTGAATAAATGTGGTGGTCCTAGGGTTTCTCTTGTGCGAAGATGAAGACATGCCCAAGACCTGTCCTTCTTGATCTGGTCGGAGTGTTGAGTTTCGAAAGGATCCGCTGGCGAATGTAACAATGCACCTCTTTCCTGGAGTTTGTTGGATTGGGTGGTATTCGCTCGTGCACACCCATGCTTTTATTCTGGCCGTTTGGTTCTGGAGGAAGTGGCGTGAAGATGTGTTCTTTCTTGCCATCAGGTGACTTTTTGGTCCATGATGAAATAAGAGACGGGGAATATCATAAAGGCCAGAGTGAAAGACTAGCAACATAGGTTTAAAGTCTCAATATGAAAGTGGCAGCGGCAATACATGTAAAATTCAGAGTCTAACCTTTCAGCGTGAAAATCCAAGGGTTCTTAATTGGTTGTGCCTGGCAATGATGACCCTGTTAAATCATTGTTCTGGAAATTTAAGATCTTTGATCGGACGATGATGATGTTTGTGCACTGTTCTCTTCTTGGAGACATCTCTTTTAGAGTGTCTGAAGTTCAGGTATTGTTTTGACGGTGGATATATTATTGTTGCTAGGGTCCGTGTAGCGGGATCTTTTTTCTTCTTATTTTTAGCTATGTCTACTACTATTAGGGTATTGAGTTGTTGCAGATGCTGAATGTATTTAGTATGTTTCTTGCTGATATTAATGTATCCGCTTTATCAAAAAGCAAGTACTGTGCGGGCCCAAACATGTACGCGTTTACTGTTGCTTTTGCCGCGTCTGATAGAAGTGGTCTACTCCACAGTCCACACCAAGCGATCCCCAATCCGCCCAGCTGCAACTTCCCTCGCTGCTTCCACCGGCGTCGAACCACCAAGAACAGGCGGCGTTGACCGAGCTTGGAGGCGTCCGGCGGAGTGAAGATGGCGGCGGCACTCGGCCCGGCGGCCACGCTCCTTGGCAAGGTGTTCACGATGCTTTCCGCAGCCCCGGTGGCGGCGTACGTGGACAGCCTCGAGCTCGGCCACAACTCCGAGCAGATCAAGGCCAAGCTCGCGCACACGCGAGGCCTGCTGCACAACGCCCAGGTGAGCGACGCCGGCCACAACCCTGGACTGCAGGACCTGCTGCCGGTGTTGAGCAGGAACGCCGACCAGGCGGAGGACCTGCTGGATGAGCTCCACTACTTCCAGATCCATGACAAGCTCCACGGCACCAGCATCGCAACCACCCAGCCCAATCTTCTCCACCATGGTCGCAATGTTCTCCGCCACACTGCCACTAGCTGGGCCGCATTCTTTTCTTGTGCCAATGATGCTCATACCTTACATTTCCAGCCAGTGATCATGTCCAGGAAGATCAAGTCAGTGTTACAGGACATGCAGACCCAGTGTGATTCCATCTCCGATTTGCTCAGCAGTATCCCAAGCAGCAGCATGGCAGTCGCCCTACTACACCGGCCTCAGATTGGATCCACAATTATGCAAGACACACTGTATGGTAGGAGAGACACGTTTGAGGAAACGGTCAATCGTATCGTCAGCTGCAAACAGACCGTTTCTGTTCTTCCTATAGTTGGTCCAGGGGGTATTGGAAAGACAACTTTCACCCAACACCTCTATAATGATGCAAGGGCTGAAAACCACTTTGAAGTCAGGGTCTGGGTATGTGTATCGACCGATTTTGATGTGCTCAAGCTCACCAGGGAGATCCTTGGCTGCATACTTGCAACTCAAGAAGAAGGAAGCAGCGGTGCTGCAAATGAAACACTCAATTTAGACCAGCTTCAGTTATCCATAGCGTGTCGTCTCAAGTCCAGGAGATTTCTAATTGTCTTGGATGATATATGGAAATGTGATGGAGAGAATCAGTGGAAAACCTTATTAGCTCCCTTCACAAAGGGGGAAACCAAAGGAAGCATGGTACTTGTCACAACTCGATTCCCCAAGGTAGCATGCATGGTGAAAACAGTTGATCCACTTGAACTGCGAGGTTTGGACGCTAATGACTTCTTCACATTCTTTGAAGCATGTATATTTGGTGATTTCAAGCCTCAGGATTACGACGATGAGTTAGCTGGTATTGCAGCAAAAATTGCAAATAAGCTAAAGGGTTCCCCATTGGCAGCCAAAACAGTTGGTAGACTATTGCAGAGGGATCTTTCTCCCGAACATTGGAATGGAGTTCTTACAAAGCATGAGTGGCTAAAGCAAAAAAGCGATCATGATATCATGCCATCTTTAAAAATTAGCTACGACTACCTCCCTTTTGATATGAAGAAATGCTTTCCATATTTTGGCCTTTTCCCTGAAGATTATCGGTTTCATAATTCAGAAATGAACCTCTTTTTTGTTGTGATTGGCATCGCAGACTCTGCTCACCAAGTAGACAGAAATTACTTGGAGGAACTAGCGGACAACGGTTTTCTCATGAAGCAAGTTGATTATAATGGTCGATACTATGTAATGCATGATTTAATGCATGAGCTGTCTAAGAGTGTTTCTGCACAAGAATGCCTCAGTATAAGTGACTTAGATTTCAGAGCTGATCCCATCCCGCAATCTGTTCGACATGTATCTATCACCATAGAGGACAGATATGATGAAAGTTTTGAGAAAGAAATGTGTATACTAATGGGTTGGATAGACATTGCTAATCTGCGGACTTTGATGATTTTTGGAGAATATGAAAAAAGAATGGCCAAGATTTTAAAAGAATGCTTCAAAGAAATAAATAGTCTGCGTGTTCTTTTTATGACAGTGAACTCTTCAGAATCTTTCCCACATAGGTTTTCAAAACTTATCCACCTCCAATACCTCAAAATTAGGTCACCTCACACGGACAAAGTGAGTTTGCCTAGTACACTATCAACATTTTATCACTTGAAATTTTTGGACCTAGATGATTGGCATGGTAATTCTGATTTGCCTGAACACTTTAGCCACCTTGAAAATTTACATGATTTTTGTGCTGGAAGGGAACTCCACTCCAATATTCGAAATGTTGGAAAGATCAAGCATCTGCAGGAACTAAAAGAATTTCGTGTAAAGAAGGAGATCATGGGATTTGAACTGAGAGAACTCGGGGCATTGACAGAGCTTGGAGGAAAACTGATTATATGTGGTCTTCAACACGTGTCAACCAAGGAGGATGCTGTTGCTGCTAAACTGAAGTTGAAAAAGAGTCTGAATGAGTTGAAATTGCTTTGGGACAGAGATCGACCAACTATAGGTGTTGATATTCTTGATGCTTTTCAACCACATTCTAATCTTAGAGTGCTTACAATCGCAAATCCTGGTTGTACCATTGGTCCTAGTTGGCTGTGTCTTGACATCTGCTTAACAAGTTTAGAGACTCTCACTCTAGAAGGCGTATCTTGGAACACCCTTCCACCTTTTTGTAAGATACCAAATCTCAAGGTACTCACTTTGAAGAGAATTTCTGGGATGCATCAGTTTCGATGTGGTGGCACTCCAGGGAAATGTTTTATGCGCTTGAGGACAGTTGTGTTTCTTGAGATGCCAGATCTTGCCGAATGGGCCGCGGAACCAAATTGCCATTGCTTTCCAAGTCTTGAAATAATCGAATGTGTTGGGTGTCCCAATCTGCATGTGATGCCCTTCTCGGAGGTGTTTTGGACCAATTTGTGCAAACTGTATGTTTCTTGGTGCCCCAAGATGTCTCTGCCCTCCATGCCTCACACCTCTACACTGGCAGAATTGGTTGTTAAAGGAGATAATTACCAAAAGTTGAAGATAGTTGCAAAGAGATTGGTTGTTCGTGGGTATGGCGGTGATTTGGACTTCCACAATCTGGGTAAAGTAGAAGATATGACTATTAAAGATGTATCACATATTTCAGTGACAGATATCAAAAAGCTCGAAGTCCTAAAAAAACTAGATATCGGTAGATGTGATGGCTTGTTCCCTGGAGATCTGGATGGCAGTATTGTCCTCCATTCAGTGAGGACCCTCAGTTTAGATGTATCTCATCTTACCAGCAAATCATCGGCAAAAGTGTTAAACTGTTTCCCAGCTCTTTCTGTGTTGAAGATAGAGGGTTCATATCGAGACGATGAGGAATGTGTAATGCAGCTCCCATCATCCAGCTCAATGCAGGAACTTAGCTTTTTTTACTGCAAGAGCCTGGTCCTTGTGCCTGTGGAGAATGGAGGGGCACTTCAGCAGGACAACTCATCGCTCCGGTCATTAGAAATAAGGAATTGTGGCAAACTCTTCTCTCGGTGGCCCATGGGAGAAGCAGGAGGGGGAATTCAGCATGCTTCTCTCGGTGGCCCTTTCCCTGCTTCCCTCAGGGAACTTTATGTTAGAGATGAGCCAAGCATGAAATCAATGGTTATGCTCTCAAACCTCACCTCTCTCACCAGTCTAAGTCTTGTAGATTGCAATAACTTAACAGTGGACGGATTCAATCCTCTCATCACAGTCAACCTCAAAGAACTGAAAGTCAATCGGTTCTTAGAGGTGCCAAAGACCGGCATCACCGTAGGAGCAGTAGATCTGCTCTCAGAGGTGGCAAGGAACAAATTAATGCCTGCAGGTTACATCTCTAGACTGGAGGAACTCACGGTGGATAACATCTCTGGATTGCTTGCTGCTCCTATTTGCAACCTCCTCGCCCCAACCCTCCACACACTCAAATTCATTCATGATAAACAAGCGGAAAGCTTCGCGGAAAAGCAAGAGAAAGCGCTGCAGCTCCTCACCTCCCTCCAGATTCTAGAATTTGGCTGGTGCGAGGGTCTGCAGTCCCTTCCTCAAGGGTTACATCACATTTCTTCTCTCAAGGAGTTACTTGTCCTTGATTGTCCAAAAATCCAATTGATGCCCGAGAAGGGGTTCCCCATTTCACTGAGAAAACTACGCATACATCCTCGCAGCACTGAGATAAATGAGCAAATTGAGAATATCAAAAGAACAAATCCAGATTTAACCGTCCCAGGTTACTGACATACAATAATAAAATCAGAGGATGCATGCCCCTGATTTATTTATATGGTCAACGTAACCCAAGGTAACACTTGCCGCCTCACTGCTTTTTATTTTTTTTCTGAAGCCAGGCTTCTTTGCCATATTTCTTCCTTATCTTAACTTCTCAAATCTTACAGGGTAGCAGGTTCCACTCCACCACTGTTGCAGTCTTTTGGTGCACATAAGTTGTCAAACCTGAACACTAATCAGCTGGTTAGGACACCGAAAGCTGACTTCTGCTCCTTCATTTGTATGATTTCATTCATAGCCAACTCCTGATTCCTGTATTTCCTTATCTACATATTGATATATTAATCAATACTCATGCACCTTACCTTTTTCTAACTACAATTCTTAATTTCTTCGACAGGGTTGCTTGGCAGCCTATTTTCTTTCCCGGGCTACATCACCCTTCTAGAATGACGTATTACTGCATTACAGCTTGCATCGAGAGGCAGACTTGAAGACTAAAGTGATACCAGATGGACCTAGAGGTTTTGTCTATTCTATTTTTATATTTAACTTTTAAAATGATCTCATTAAGTAAACAAGCCATAATCTATTTGAGAAGTGTATGAAAATTTTAAGGCACTGCATTCTGCTATTTCAGAAGTGGAAGCAGATTTTTCGCATGGAATTATCCTTCTGCTGTTTTTTGCATGAAGCAGCAGAACTGAACTGGCAAATACAAGTTGGCACTATTAACAACAAAGAGGAGGTATTTTAACGTTATCCCAAAAGATTTTCTTTTCTTTTCATGAATCGAGTGCCTTTATCTCCTCTTACTTGAATCCTTTGACAGGATGCACCTGATATATCATAAATCTAGCAGAGAAGTTACCTTAGCTGATGGTCCATTTATTTTATAGAATGGCATGAATATATTCTTCCTAGTATCGTCGAATTGATTTTGTGAAGGGCTGTCCTTCAAGAACCTGATATGTCATATATGTAGCAGAGAAGCTATCTTAGCTGATGCTGCATTTATTTTATAGAAATGGTATGAATATGTTCTTCTTACTATCGTGAGATTGATTTGAACCTTGAAAACAAAAATCAGGCCTGGTACTGAATAATTGTTGTAGGAACGAATTGCATCATTTATGCTGGGACAGAGTAAAGTCCGAAACTATTTTACCCAGCTTACTCGCCACAACAAACTACTGTACCCAGCTACAGTCTTGCACGGAGAATGCATACAAGCTTTAGGTTTCATTTGGGATTGATCCTTCGTACTACTAAGGTAATGAACATTTGAGCATTTGAGTTCCCTTCTGCTTTGTTCATATTCTGACCCGAGTTTATTTATTGGATTCTCCAGAACAATGCCAGCCCCAGTAGTGAATTCCGCAGTTGATCCAGGACATAGCACATGTATCCAAACAAATAAACAGGAATGAAGCGATTGTCTTGATATGCTGAAAGGTCAGCAGGTCAGACTTTGTTCTCATTTTTCTATTTTCCCTACTAACGCTCAAAGGTGTCGTGCACTGAAACATTGTAATGTCTGAATTACTCGAATCTGTCGCCAGGATGTTGCTTCGTGATGGCTACATTCCTCAAACACCTGATATAATATCGTATATGTAAGAAAGGAGCTATTTTACAAGATGACACAAATGTAAGTTTCCTACTGTCTCGAAATGATTTGAGTTACACTCTGCACAAATGCTCATCAAGCTATTTGAACCTTGGAAATATTAGGCCTGACACCGATTTATTCTTATAGGACAAAAGTGCAGTATTTCTGAAACAGATTATTATCTGCTCACTGTTTTGATCAGCCTGTCCTACCACAAAGGTTATGCTGGTTGCTGGGGAAAGCACCCAAAGCGTTGTACCCAACTATCATCCTTTACAGAGATTGTAATTGCATATGGTACGAGCTTAGGTTTCACCGGCATTGATTCTTCACTGTAAGGTAATGAATGATTAGCCATTCATACCAGCGAGTTCCTTTTTCCTTGTTCATAGTTTCTGCCCCAAGTTCGTTTACTCGAAATCTTCAGACGAATCACAGCCCAGCAGTGAATTTTGGATTTGGCGTTCAGGACACAGCTCTTCAATACAAACAATAACCGTCCTGACAGGTTGAAGGACCCGTGGAATCCTGCAATGGCTCGTTCAAATTTCAAAGGTCAGCAGGCCATTCCTTCCTCTCATTTTTTTTTCTTATTTCCCTGCTAAAGTTGATAAGTTTAATGTATCATGATCGTCCAGGTGTTCCATGCTGACCGCAATGGGATGTCCTTGGTTCCTTGAGGGCTTTGTTGGGTGACAGCGATGATGTATGCGGCACCGAGCAAGCAGAGCAGGGAGGAGTACATTTTATTTCGCAATTCACATGCAAAGGCTGTCAAGCTGTGAGGCTATTGGATTCCAGCCTTCTCGGACGATCACGGCTACAAAATATTTTGTTTTGCTTGTGCGGATTAGTAGAATTGTGTTCCTTCGTAGAGTATTTACATTCGAGCACGTAGAAACTTGATCTTCCAGTTCCTCTTAGAGTCCGAGGTTGTATATTTTCTTAAACAGCGTTCTGATTGTAATTTTGTTCTGTGACCACGGTCAAACGGATCAAGGATGCTGCCGTTGTTCGGCGTAATTGTTGTTAGCATACTGCTAGCTAGTACATGCCCTGATTGTGAAACTCACTCATGCTTCAGGTAGCACAACTTTTAGCCAGTTAACTCGTTGAGATTGCTTCACCTTGCACATCATCCTGCCTTCAGTTCTTTTTCTTTTCTTCTTCCATAAAACTGTAATAGAAAACTTGGAATCTCACGGTCGTGTCATCAATAGTTCCATGAAAATTTACATGAAAATTTATGAACCCATCACTATAGTTCCATGAAAATTTACAAATTTATTGTGCCAAATTTAAATATTATTTTATTTATAAATGGCTAAAATGGAGAATCTTGTGAAGCAAATACCAGAAATATGATGACAATGACTCTAACATTCTTTTTTTTTGCATACACTACGCGATGTTGTAAGTCATGTGTAGGAGGCTTGGTAAATTTTAATCATTTTTGTTATTTCATTGGTTTATAAAGGAATTTCTAAGCAATCATCGATGCAATTCAAATTTGAACTAGAGATTTTTGAATGATTGTTCAAAAATATAATAAAAACCCAATATTAAATTAGAAAACGTAGGGATGCATGGAAGATCCATCAGAGTGATGAAATTCTAGATTGTGATATGGAAAGGTGTGGTATCTAGTTGCACCTCATATTGAAATAATTCAAATAATATGTAAAAAGGGGACCAATAGATGCCCTACTTGGAAAGGAGTCCTCATATATGGGTACAAGGTGGCACCAAAAAAGTCCTACTAACCCATTTGGATTATTAAAAAAGATACTTCACAAATGGCCTTCCAAGTATCAACATTCATGGAGAACCAACCTGAGGTTGGTGGTTAGGAGGGTGGTTGTACCCCTAGCCCACCAGAGTTGAAACCCCAGGTTTGACATTTGTGTCTCATAAAGACGGAATATTCATTCAGTGGGAGGTGACGTTCCCGTCGACAGCGAGGCGCCTGTGGTAACTTCGTCAATTTCAAGATCCAATCCGCCAGAGTCTTCCGGAGGTGCTCATAGGGGTAGGGTGTGCGTGTATGCGTTCATAGGAATGAGTGTATACGGGTGTATGTGAGCATCTGCGTTTGTACTGTGTTTCTTAAAAAAAAAATGTATCAACATTCATGATTTTCAGCCCAAACGATCAAGTTCATGCCTATTTCACAACAGTTTTCATCATAATGGATTAAAGTTCAGCAGATACCTGCCGTTCACCATGCTAACTACCAATGTTAAAGAACATTTCAACTTTTTGTTAAATCCTTACCCATTCCTCAATGTTAAAAAAAGGGTACCCATTTCAGATTTCGACGCCATGTTTTGACAGGCACTCAGCGGGAAGGCGGAGTCACACTGGGACTACAGAGCCTGAGGTCTGATAGCTTCAGCGTCTCATACAAATTCAGTTCCTTATTTCAGATTCCAAATATATTTATACAACTCTTCAAATGTTTCTCAGAAGTAAATAATAAAAAATAGAAAAGGACGCAACAATGAAATACTACGTATGTACGTACGTGTTGTTCAACGAAAGAACGCTGTAGCTAGCATACACTGATACTCAATACAAACTGGATCGAGACCATAAACAGAGTGTCTATCTAGCGACCTGGACGCTCTTGAGGCTTAGGCATAGCGAATTCAATGTCACCTGGTTTTGCTGCAGGACCATCTCCGTGCATTGTGCTGTTATTGGTCACCTGGACATTCCCGTTGCAGCAAAAGGCTGTGTTGTTGAAGTAACACCTCCAAGCTACCACGCCGGCCACAGCTGCAGCCAAAACCGACAGCACAGAAGCCACCAGTGCTTTCATCGATGCTGACATCCCATTGCTGCCACCGGAAGGTGTCACTCCGTCCGTCGGTGCGGAATTTAGATGAGCATAGCCGCATAGGGTAGGCTGGACAATACGGTAGACGCCTTGGCTGGCCAGGATGAAGACGTCTAGATTGTTATCCTCGCCAAACGAAGATATAGGGCCAAGAGGGCCATTGGCAGATTCATCGCAGAGAATTGGTGTCTTCTTGGAACACCTCGATGGAATGGAAGAAGAGGTATATTTACCATTGTCATCAGTGCCGGTCCACATGGCAGACGTGTACATGTCAGCAAATAAGTACCTGCCATATCATATTAGCCATTAGCATACATGCGAGCTGCACACTGGCCAAGCCCTAAATAAAGTAATTCATTCAGACGATGCAACACAGCACTATGGCGTAAACAATACCTTCCATACAAGCAAGGATCGGCAGACCCACGGTACACATATCCACCAACTATTGATGCAGATTCCATGCTATTCTCAGGGTTAGAAGAAGAAACCTTATAGCCCATTATGGGGAAAACGATGCCTTGTGTAGGTTTGATTACTTGAGCAGCCCACGGTGGATAGCCAACATGCTGGTCCTCATACACACCAATCCACCCATAGTTGCCCCCCTTGGATATCAAATCTACCACTTTGTATTGGTCCTAGATATATGCAAGGTCACATAATTAGGCACTATTTATGATACAGAAAACAGAGCTCAAGCTTGGAGAGGAACTCATTTCTAAGATGCGTATAGGCTATAGCATTCAAATGATACCTGGACATCATCTGCACAGTACAAGTGGAAAGGCCTCCCGGAGTCAAAGCTGCATCTCCAAGGGTTTTCAAGACCCATGGCCCAAATCTCTGGTCGTAAGCTGCTATCATCAGCATTGGGATTGTCCTTTGGTATAGTATAATTACCCCATAAGCTTAGGTTAGCAATTTCATTCAGCTCTGCGAAGCTCAAAAGAAGAAGAAACAGTTCAGGAATGCTTGCCTCTTAGAAAGCAACTGTTTAAGCATTACTATGTTACTGTAAAAGATTGACTGGCTTTTTCAGACCTTCCTAGTACGTTTTGAAGTTGTATGATAAGCAGATCTAACATGATTCTAATTATTCCATCATCAAGAGTGTAATATAACTATCTAAGTGGTTGTACAGCCAAGTGGAACCGACTACTATTCTGGAATTCTATAAAGTTTGAAGTTGTTTCATGAATTTCACTTCGCTCTTTAAACAAGAGAAGACACACTGATGTTCAAAAAGTTTGTCAAATCTTGATGGAACGTACAAGTAACAACATAACATCATACTGTTCTGAGTACTGTTTCTATGCAACAAAAGCACAAATTCCGAAGTACATGGGCCTGATTTTCAACTATCCGCTACTACACTATTAACAATACAGCTTTGTAATTCATGCAATTTGACCTTTTGGAAACTACTCTACTGTTTTATAGTACCACCAATATTGCGACAATATCTACAGATTTATTGTTAGCCTTAGTGAAATCTTGTAGTAACAATAGCAAGATGATACTGATTTGAGAGATGCAGTGGTGCTTCTATGCCCTGGAGGTGAAAAACACAAATTCTAAAGTACACGGCCTGATCCACAGCCACACATAGTCAACTAGACTATTAACAACATCGCTTTATACTTCACACAATTTAACTTTCAACATGCAAAGGAGCACATAGGCCAATGTTGTATGGTACCACTGCAAATGTTTCCATGAGAGTAACTGCACATTATTTTTTGGAAGCCTATCTAACCCTCGAACTAGTGAGTCTACACCCTTTGAGCTGTTGTGCCAGCTTGTACAAATAGCATATTTCCCAATTATGCTGATATAATGCTCATTTAATTGAAAAGGGGAATAGGAATATGTAGACACAAAAGAACACGAAAAGGAGAGAAAATGAACAACATCTCTAAAATGTATGTATCATTTATGTGTCAGTCTTTAACTTACGTGGTAGATCATCAATATTGAGCCTCATGATTTTTCCCAAGAGTGACTTCTTATTCTGGGAGAAGTTGAAAGGGTCTCCTCTTATGCCACCATTTCCCGTGAAAATGTATAGGTATCCATCGGTAGGTCCAAAAAGAAGCTGACCGGCATGGTTAGAAACGTATGGCAGCCCCATTGAAAATACCCTTCTGACTTCTGATGGATCGGCATATGTTGCCTATCAAAGAAGGGTAGAAATACAATATTTACCCAGGAATTATTCGAAATATAAAGGACAGCAAAGAACAGAATTAATCCATAGATACCTCAGAAAAGCTCGATGGTGAACCTTCCGCAGAATACTCTGAGATAAGTAGATGGTACTGGCAAGGGTGTGCACCATTATTATCAGAGCCGAGCTTTGAGGGATCACACTCCACTTCCTGATCACACGAACACCTACCAGCGCAGTTGGGTGACTGAGTTCCATCACAAATGTATGAAACAAAGAAACGCCCATTGTTTGCAAAATCCGGATGAAACGCTACACCCACGAGTCCAAGGTCCGAACTGAGGTGACCTTCAGTCGAAAGATCAAGAAATGGGCTTGTCACGTCAATTTGCAGACCTTCTTGCATTCCTTGTTCAGGAACAGTAGCCAACCATATCTTCCCATCTTGTCTGGAGAAGAAGGCTTTGCTGGAGGACCCATCAGGGTGAGGAACCATATTAAGGTAGGACCCATTACCAATCTTCTCAAGGCAAATCCCAGTAGGAGGTGGCGAAGAGTTCCTCCTAGTGTTAAATGAGACCCCATGCCCATTGAAGCATACTGACTGGTTGTTTGGTGTACCGGAAAGTGACATACAGAAGTCATTTTCTGATTGAAAAAAATCAGTAAGCATTGAAGCTGAACCAGTAAGCGCAGTATTTCTTGGCTGAAAGGGGGAATTAGATATTGGTGTGCTTTTGCAATCTTTCCAAACTTGCTCACAATAGTCCCCTCTGTGGTCCTCAGGTTGAGAATAATTTGGTGCCGAGGAAGAGCTGCACAAGAGAGGAACTGTGCGTGCGGTAGACCCAATGCCAAACAGATCAGCCGAGAACGGATTGCATTTCTGAAAACATGGAAAAAGGAACTGTGTAAGCCTGCAATGATATTAAGTATTCATCATGGCATAATAGTTGTTGCAATAATATTCAGTTTTCATAACGTCACTAGTTCTACATGTTCTTCTTTCTCGAACATGCCCGGGGGCACATCTTTATATTGAGAAGGCGCTAAGAGAGCACAAACTACAAGTTTACAAGGAGTTGCAAAAAAGCTCACACACCCGGCAACGGCGAGACTAGAGGGAAAGAAAAGAAAAAACATGGGTGCCCTCACCAAACAACCTTGACCATGTGAGGATGCGCCACCAACATGAGACCAGAACAACAAAGGTCTTGCCTTGCCCAGCCTCGAGCCATTAACAGCGAGGAGCTAGGCGAGATTCAGTGCCTTAAGGCCATGTCACAACCGCTGCGGGGTGCTTCCATAGATAGCACAACGTACAACATCACCAGGGCTGCCCAGGTCAGCCACCCATGTTTCTAGGAGAGTCGGCGAGTGAGTGGCAGGACCCGGCCGGAGCCAGTGAAGGCATTGTGAGGAAAGCCGGCCGTTGTGTACATTGTGCCCCATCCAGCTGAACACCAGGTAGGAATTCCGCCCCGACCGACCCATGAACATAGACGCCTGAAGACTGCCAAAGCAGGGTCCAGCACAGCAGAGAGGGAAGTCAAGGGATGGTGGCACCGGCCAGAGCCACCGGAGGGCTGCCAAACCAGGCAAGCCACGATTGGAGAGGTGTCGAAGCGAACGGACTACCTGCACCGCGCCGCCGTCGACTAGGATTCGGCGAGGCACAGCCGAGCCACCGCATCACCGCGCTCCGGATCCGGGGGCCGCCACCAATGAACCGTAGGCCCGGAGGCTGCCGACCGTGGGGAGAGATCCCCGCCGCCGCCGGCTTGACGGGGAGTGGTGGGAGGAGGCGCCGGTGTGGGAGAGTGAGGAGGACATCATGTCAAGATGGAAATACTCCGTATATGGTTGGCTCAGAAAAGCCATGGTAGAATATTCCAGAAAATCTGAATAAGGTTTTTTTTTTTTTGCGAAACAGAAAATCTGAATAAGGTTGAGATGGCTAAGTTGCGATATTATGTAACTAAGGTTTTGTGTCCCTCTGACAGGTTTTTTTTTTGAAACAAAAATATATCATGTGCTTGAGTTTCAATTATTAGCCAGTCATATACTCCCTCCTTCTCAGTTTACTAGTCCTCCCCGTATCCCTAGGTCGCCAATTTAACTTATATAATTTAAATTATATAATGCAAAAATTATATCATTAAAAAATAGAACATCTAAACTTTCTAATGATATAATTTTTATAATATATAACTAATGCTAACTTGATCAAATTTGCGACCTAGATGTACGTGCACGCCTTATAAACTGTGAGAGAGGGAGTATGATATATTTTCGTTTAGGCATATGATCTATTAAAGTGGCCCATTTAATCAAGACTATATTACCTCCGTCCGGGTGTGTAGGTCCTGAGCATATCCTAGGTTGTTAATTTAGCAAATATAATACAAATTTTGTAGCATAAAAATTATAAAGAGTGCATAAATGGAGGCCGAGCTACATGTAGCTTTTTATTTTCAAAATTTCGGAAATCATATTTTTATTTTTCAAAAAATTCTGAAAATATATCCTGGATGTAGCCAATTATGAAATCTACAAATGTGTGGATCTGAGAATAGTGAAGAGTGCACATTTCAAAACTACAAAACCTTGTCAGATTTTATCATTTTTTTTGTGTAGTCTACGATACAAAGAATTTCACATTGAGATTTTGCACGTGTGTAGATTTCATCATTGTCTACATCAAGGATTTTTTTTAGATTTTTTTGAAACTTAAAACTATGATTTCCGAATTTTCGAAAATAAAGGGCTACATGTAGCTCGGCCTCCGTTTGCAGTTTTCAAAAAATTATATCATTAGAAAATATAGCATCCGAAGTTTCTAATGATATATATATTTATAATATATATCTTATTTTACGTAAAACTAATAACCTTGAAATACGTGTAGACCCTATACATCTGGATAGAGGGGCTACGATAAAAAGAAACTTAACTAAAAACATACCGGATTTTAAAGACATGTGTTATTCTATTATGAGCGACACGCTACTAGTACCGCAAACATACAAACTAGTATCAATTAAAAATAATGTGTATTTTAAGCTACACAAAAATGATAAGAAGTTAGCATTACGATTTTACATATTTGTACAATATATCATTGACAAAGTCCATACATTGTTTGAAATTTACAGAAAATTTTAATATACAGAGATCAGTAGAGCTAATGTGCTGGAATAACTTTTTGTCTAAATTGAATATAATAAATAGATACATCAACATCAATATCAAAGCCTCTTTCCCTAACAAGCTAGGGAACATAATAAAAAGACAAACTGCCGAAAAAAAAACAGCGCTTCAAGCATAAAGTAGTCTTTAATTGTAGAGCAAATTCCAGTTTTCACCCTCTAGTTTGATATTTTTGACACCAATTGCCCCATTTAACAGTTTTTCATCCGTATTACCCCATTTGGCGAAAGTATTGCCAATTTTTACCCTCCCAAAAATTTTACACGTGATTTGTTATGTGAGTGTATCGTAATTTTTCTCCAATTTCTTTCTGCATCCGAACAAAACCTTGAACCTAAAGTTTTGCCTATAAGTCGAACCTTGTGGGAAATAATCACAACACCCTACAGTGTATGATGCGTCCGAGTTAAGTTATTTTAAACGGCCAATTGAGTAGTAATGTGTTATGGCCTTCCGGTGTAGGTATATAACGGATCAACCTAGCAAATAGCTCTCAGATTTTTAAAAGGGGTAAAAGCTGACAAAACTTCTGCTAAATGGGGTAATATAGATGAATAATTGTTAAATAGGGTAATTACTGTAAAAAATATGAAATTACGGGGTAAAAACCGGAATTTACTTTTAATTGTAATTTAATTATTTTTGGAAAAAAATCATTTTGATAAATTATGATGGATTTTTTTGTTTGGTCCTAGATGTACATTACGTGTCCAATGAACGAAGAGTCAACATGGACCAAAGGAAAGCGGGATCTTGAGGACGGAAATCATCCTCTACATATATGTGGGCGTCCCGGGCCTATCGGGAACATTCAACAATGCTTTAAGATTCGTGCAAAGGCCTTCCGCACTTTGCAAAACACACCCTGACGAATATCAAATTCGTGTCAGGAAGGCCCTCCCCTTTTCCATAACAGACCTCCCATTTTTCACGGTTCATTTTTTGGTCCAATAGTTTAAGAGCATGTACATATCTCCTTCTGCTGATCCGAGGAGACGGACATGAAGCTCTGCGCCTCTGCACACAGATGACGACGAGTGGAAAGGGAAGGGAAGCTAAACTGAAGCAAGGGAACACCATCACAAGTTCCCAACTCGGAAGGGCGGCCTAGCAAAGCAAACCGGAAAAATAGTACAGTAGAACGATCGAACATACGTACCGAACAGATGATGGACTTGAGGTGACGATCGCATGAGCCGCCCGGCTTCACATTCATAGCGTCGAAGCGCTCACGTGCCGCGTCATCGTCGGCGGCGTCGCAGCAGCCGGCGCCGGCGCCGGCGCCGCTGTCCGTCGGGCAGAACTTGACCGTGACATTCCGCACCACGTGGGGCCCTAATCAATGGCAGGCAGCTTAATTTAGGAGAATTGCTCGAGGCAAAACCAGATAGTAAAAGGCAAACATGTCGAGCGGGATCAAGTAACTCGAGTCCGTGCAGAGTGGCAAGACTCCAGGTACGAGGGGAAGCAAAACGCTGGAGCAGAGGAGGAGGGCGAGGACGGGGAGCAGAGCAAGATGCTTCTTCATGTCTCTCTAACCGCGGCTCTGTGTGTGAGTCTGTCTGTTGCGTTGGTTGGTGGGTGATGAGATGAGATGAGAGGAGATGACAGGTATATTTATAGTTTGGGCGGGGGAAGAAGGGACAGGGGAGGAGGGAGCGAAGGCGGGAGGAGAAGGAGGAGGAGGGAGCGAGAGCAGAAGGAGGAGGAGGAGCGAAAGGGACCGGGCCGGAACAGGCTGTTGAAAAGTAATCAAACTTGTCCGGGTCCTAATTGGATTATTTTCAGCAATGTGCCCTAGTTCTTCTAGTTGGAGTCGTTTAGTTTAGTCTAGCTAGGAAAGTCTAGTCGAGTCGGTTTGCTATTTCTATTCCTGTACGTGTCCTAGTTCTTCTAGTTGGAGTCGTATACTTGTGCTCCTTCTCCTCCTTCTGCTCTCGCCCCTCGTCGCCTGTGTTAGCTACGATCCTACCACGCACGTCACGTCGTCTCGCCGGCAACACGCACAAGTAGCTTCCAAGCTGATTCCGGCAAACACTTCTTGTTGTTTTTTTTTCTCTGCTGCTACTTTTTTTGCTTGCCTACTATGGTTACTATAGGGTTTTTAAGTATCTTGGGGATTCTTTCCTCAAGACAGGGAGTGTATGTACAAAAATTCAAAAGTGGCCTGGGGTTTCTGGAGCAAAAAAGTCCTAATAAAAATTGTAAATGGTAATTTAAATTTCGATATAATTCTCAGAAATTTACATCTACCTAGGAATGCGATCTATATACCTACAAATTTATTTTTCATACTAGTTATTTCGATATGTGGCTACATAAAAATACAAAAAATCATCAGAATAATAGCACTATTTAGTACTGATAACGATATCCACAATTTTCCTTATTTATGTAGACTAAAGATTAAAATATTTCACAAAAAAATTACACACGTAGAATAAAACTATATGCATATTTTTTTTTTTGCACAATTCTATTACCATTAAAAATATATTTATTTTTCCTAACATTCAATCTCCGTTGTGGCCGTGTGTCAGTAGATTCCATTTATAAATTATTTTCATATAATATAATTTGACTTTTTTTATGTTGCCTACAGATAATGAAATCCACAAATTTGAATTCTTATGTAGCCTACAGATAACGAAATCCACAAGTTTGACTTTATATGTACAAAAATTCAAAAGTGACCAATGGTAGCAGTGCAAATGTGCAATTCATCCCTGATAGCTACAGGATGGTAAAAGCAAACGAGACCGATCGCGGGAAGTGCAAAGCGCGTGGAAAAGCAACGACCTATCGCGCGGTCACTTCAGAACACAAGTTCAGAAGTCACTTCAGAACAAGTATTGAAATGTTCAAACCAACCACTTAACTTCTTCGTCCAACTAGATAAAATGCACTGTAGAGACCATATATATACTAGTACTTTCTCAAGAGTTTTCTTTCGATAAAATCAATATATTAATATCAAGAAGATATTAATTATATTTCGCATATGTAACTCTTTAATGTTAGTACGGATGCACCCAGCAACAAAATAAAAAATAAAACTAAGAAACAAAAAGTCCCGCTACGGTGTTCCAGCCGTAGCAGTAACAATCCACCACCATGACAACACCAGAAATCTAGGCTCTTTAAAAAGTGACACCTCCAAAAAGGAATCAGTGCACAAGCGTCGTTGTTGCCCGATCAAAAGATCTTATGTTTTCACTATGAAGATAGTCCCCGCTCTCAAATAATGCTTCAATAAGATCATTGTTAGGCACAACCAGTTAAGTACAGACCTTGGATTTTCACGCTGAAAGATAAGACTCCGAATTTCACTTGTGTTGTCGTCCCCACTTGCATATTGCTACTGCGAAACTCAGAATACCAAGCAAGCCCCTCAACAATACAGAGACTCGAACTTCCATTGCTAGTCCTCCAATCCGGCCTTCATGATATTCCCCGCCTCTGATTTCACCATACATCAGAATGTCATCTGATGGCAACACAGAACAGAGCTTCGCGTCGCTCCCTCCAGAACCAAACGGTCGGAATAAAAGCATGGGTGCGTACGATCGAATACCACCCGATCCAGCAAACTCCAGGCAAAAGATGCATTGTTCCATTCACCGTCAAACTTTCCAGAACTCATCACTCCAGCCAGATCAAAACAGACAGGCCTCAGGTAGGTCTTCAACTTCGCATAAGAGAGACCCGAGGACCGCCACCATTATTTAGGTCGGGTCTAGGGCCGCCAACCATCCCAGGCCGGCCGAGGCAACGCGGCGAGACACCTTGCAACCGGCCGACCCTCCACCGGCGACAACCAAGATCACGGAGAGGGAAAGGAGAAGACCAATCTAGGTCTTACACCCATCTGGTCCATCCCACCTCGCACCTCCACCGCCGGCATGGCCCGCCGCCAGCGGCCACCACCACCATCAACACGACGCCGCCCAGACCGGCACCCAGGTCGCCGTCCTGTCACAACCCATTTTTCATAACTTGCATATTTTCAAAACTTGAAAATTTTGAGCCAGCAAAAACTTTTATTTTTGGTAATCATGTGTGTGCTTAGGGTAGATTCTTGCATATGGTTGAGGGTAGAATTCTTTTTGTGTGCTTTTCCAACCAAAACCCTAGCACCTTAGTTTGTCACCTCTTTGTTTTATTAGGGTTTACCACCCCCTCTTGCCAAGTCCACCTCTCATACTTGTTTCCTGGATCAAAACCCTAACCCTAGTTTTCATACCACTCCTAGATAAGAGGGAACACTCCCCTCTCTTGTTTTTGGAGGAGGCACCACCAATTGAGGTGACACCATCATCACCACCACCACACCACCTTTCTCTCTTTTATCCAACACTTGTGCACATGCACTCTTTTTCAAATTTTTGCGCATGCACTAGTGGCATGGCCCTCTCTTTTTTTCTCACCCCTGCCCCTTGTCTTCTCTCTCTCTTTTTCTCTATTTATCTCTGGATGGGAGACAAGAGAGGGGACACCTCCCCTCTCTTTTCTTTTTCTCCCCTCCTCTTTTCTATTTTGGGCCGTGGACACCACCACCCCCCTCTTCTCTTTGCCCTGGCCCAACCCTAGCCCCCTCCCTTCTCCCTTTCGGCCCAAGGCGCCACCAGCACCCCCTCTCCCGCCAGAACCCTAGCCAAAACGCACGCGCGCGCGCTGGCGACGCCATGATGGCGTTGACACCTCGTCTGCCCTGCCATCATCCTCGACACTCCCCCGTGACAACTCGGTGCCCTCCCTCGCTGACGCCACCCAGGCGACGTCACCCCGGCCCCACGAGGTGACGCCAGCCCTCGCCCCTCCATTGGCCGACGCCACCGCCCGCTCCACTCCTGCCCACCTCCCTGCCTATAAAAAGACGCCAAACGCCACCACCTCGCCCTTTCAACCCCCTCCCACTCTCACGCCACCCTCTGCCCCTCTGCCGAGCTGCTCGAGCAGCAGCTCGAGCTGCTACTGCTGCTGCCCGCTCGCCGACGCTCACCGCGGTCACCGCGAGGGTGACGCGCAGGTGGTCACCGCCACGACACCGTCGACGCTCCCCCTCTCCTTCCCTTCATCACCATCGCCATCTGCAGCGCCTAACCGCCCCCTCCTTACCTCCCTGACGCGCAGATCCGTCGAGGAACGACGACGAGCTCGACGCTCCGAGGACATCCGTGACTAAGGCGACGCCACGCGAGGAGGAGGAGACGTGTCGGGACGCCACCAAGCCGTCCACGCGCAGCACCGCCACGCCACCGACCCGCCTACACCGAGCCACGCCTTCCCCAGCCGCCGGTAAGCCGCGCCACCGCTTTTTCCCTCTCTGCCGGCGAGCGCCGCGCGCACGTCGCGGAGACGATGGCCCCAGGCCGTCGGATCCAGATCCTACGGCCGCATGGCCCATGCACGGCCTGGCCCGCCACGGGCCCTTGGCCTATTTTCCTTTTCTTTTTCCCTGCCACCTGGAAACCCTACTGGGCTGGCCCACCTCTGTGCACACGGCACGGCCCAAACCCTCCCGCCAAAACAAAATTCGTTTGAAAATTAAAAATGGCTGTTAAAATTTGAAAAATATCTGTGCACTGTTTTGCGAATAACTTTATTTTGGCATGTCCGATTTAGGTGTTTCAAATTTCAGTACAATCAGTATGAAAATATCTTTCCAATGCCACTGGTCGTGTATTTTTAGGATTTTTGTACGATTTTTAGTGTATTAAACATGTTCACTGTATTCTGCCTAGTATTTCTAATTCCTAAAAATGATGGATTAGCATTTTTGGATGAATCCAATTGTGTTAATCTTGTTTTGTTACTGTCCATCTAGGAAAAATACTGCTAGTCACTGTTCATGCATTTTTGTCTCTGTTAGTATGTGAATGGGTGTTACATGCAATATTGGAACCAAATTTCTTTTAAATCTATTCAAACCCTTGCCACCCCTTTGTTTTAAAATTGGCCAATCCATGTTTTGTTACTGTTAAACAACTCCGCTGCATATTTTCATTTTGTTTTACTTAACCCTTGGTTCATGAACAATGTGTTGATTATATGTGTTATTTATCTTTGCGACGATAGATACGAACGAGGGTGAAGTTGAAGGGGAGGATTTTGGAAAAGGATTTGAAGAAGACCAGGGACAAGCCAACCAAGGCAAGCTATCTATTGATCTCTGAATGTTGTGTCTCGTGTCGTTGACACTTTGTTGTTATTCTTGTCCCTTGATCTATGGTGTGTTATTCTCCTTTTGTGTCATGCATGCTTAATCTTAAGCATGGTAATTCTCTTGGTCATATCTTATGCACCTCTTAGTGAGTGATGTGTAATAGCAATGATCATAGTTATGCTGCCTCACTTGGTTATCATTACATGCTTACTTTGAGCATGTTACTCTATTCGCCAATTCACTCGCATACACCCCCTTTTAGTGAATTGATAGTGTTATCATGATTTTGGTGTACCCTCACCTTGGGATGAGTATGCCTACCTACCTTGGGTATGTCGAGTGTGTTGATCTCCAACACCTCTCCTCTTTTTATGTCGTTTGGTTAATGTCACAAATCTGAAAGTGTTACACCTCTTATGTTGACAACTTACATGCTTACCTTAAGCGTGTTGATCATTCTTGACATCCCACCTACACCCCCTTTAGTGGATTAGTGGTTATTCCGACAAACATGTCGTACCTCTTCAATGGTGATGTCTCGGTACACTTCATGTGAGTATGCCGACCCCCTTTTTTGACACCTCCACACGTCCACTAAGTGGCTTGATGAATAGCATCACGGCCATGTTGTGTTCTAGTTCCATCATGAAACTTTAGGTTGGGAACCCCTCAAGGTTTACCTTGTTGTAAATGTTTTACTAAAACCTTGGGTGAGGTTACTTTACTCAAGTGTGAGTTTTGAAAGGAAAGGATCTTGCCAAAGATGGATGGTAAATTGACAAGTGTGGTTGTACATGGTTTTGGTAAAATGACACATGGTTCTATGTATTCGCCTGGAACAACCAATCCGCGCAACCACATTACCCCAAACGTGGGCATATGGCTTAGCTCGTAGTCCGTTCTTCTTAACAATGGGACACCGCACAACTATACAAGGGTAAGAGTACCCCGAGTCCGGATTGCCGTTGTTGGAGGCAATAGTATAACGGGATGCCTTCGGGGCTACCCGTCCGGAAGACACTATGGGTCTCCTGACGTGGCGGTGGAGTCACGCTCAAAGTGAGGTGAGCTGCCACGGTGCCGGGGAGGTACACTCCATAGGGTAGGATCCTTTGCTAAGTTGAATAGGCGAAAGGCTTTGACTGATTATCCGAGACTCGCATACTCTCGTATGACGAACCGGGGATGATCCCGGCGGATTTATTGGTTCTTGTGGGGAAAGTGCGCACACTCTGCAGAGTTGAATCTATTGGAATAGCCGCGTCCGCGGTCATGGATAGTTGGGATGGCCGTTGCTTAGCTGTGTCGACTTTGTTTTAGAAAGGATTTGCAAAGCAAATGAAAAAGTTGTCTGAAGTACCGGAAGGGTACGAGAAAGTGTGTGTTGACCATATGGAGATGGTCGAGAAGGAGAAAAATAAAATGGGTCACCCCCTCCTAGTGTTTCATGTAGAGGAACTCTTTTGAAGTATCTTCTTCAACAAAGATATAGAGATGTCGTAGATTATCTTTTGAAGTATCTTCTTCAACAAAGATATAGAGATGTCATAGGATCCTCTTAGTGTCCCCTTCAACTGTGATGTTGGGATGCTATATCCACAAGAGAAACTGATTCTCTTCACATGCTATATCCACAAGAGAAACTGATTCTCTTTCACATGCTATAACCACAAGAGAAAACTACCATTCATCTCTTGTCTTCTTTGGTTAGTCTTGTTAGCACCTTCTTGATGGTTTGCGAGTACAATTCCAAATGTACTAACGGCTTTATCCCTGGCTATTAACTTGGCCAGACTATGAGGAGGACTATGAAGACGACGGAGGTTACCAAGACGACTATGCGACCTAGGACGATCTCCAAGTCAGCTGCCTGTAGGTCTAAGGCGTGACTTGGGCCCGACGCTGTTGACGTGTATCCGCTGCTATGTTTGTGATGAACTTGCCCGAAGTGGCACTTATGTAAGACTGGGTCGTGTGACCCGTTTATTGTAAGACTATTTATTCGGTACTTTGTAATGGAGGATGTAAACTCTGGATATTCAGTTCGGTTATGTGCTCACGGCGCACTGATCATGGGATCGTGAGTTGAATGCATAACAGGGTATTTCGGACAGCTAGTCCGGGGTCCCCACAGAGCTGGTATCAGAGCCATCCTGACCTTAGGAGACCTTAGTTAGCATGGACGTTAAGGTAGTACCAAAAACTATTTTCGATATCAAAAACGAGATGACTATATGCTGAAATAATGCCTAGTCTCTCCCCTAAGTTCTCTTAAAATTAAGTGACTTGCATTAATCTTTAAGTTTTTACTTTATGTACTTAAAATTTTGCACACTTCGATCATGTTACTAATTACAACCTTAAATTTTTTGTGTAGATGGGCGACCCTATGTACACCATGAGCCGTCAGCTGGGCTATGAGCATCCCCGCTACCTTTTTGAGTCCGCCCTTATCGAGGTGTCGCGGGCCGTGGGACGCCTGCTTCCCGAGGTAAAGGGAGGACAGATGGAGAGCACCAAGGACGGAGAGCTGTCCTGGATGGTGGTTTGCACGCTCCGGGGTTCGCACGTGAAGAACATCGAGGAGATTGAGGTCCAGATCTTCGACCGCACGTGGGAAGAAGGACTTGTGAGGGTGATGCAGGCAGCCCTCGCACGCCTCGTCTTTCACCACCGTGTTGAGTTGGAGGCCAAGGGGTTTCCCCATGCTCACTTGCGACGCCGCGACGAGGAGGGTTTTCCCACTATGGTGCGCTACGTTTGCCCCCTTGGTCGCCAGGCCACCTAGATGGAGTACTTGCTATACAAGACCCAGCTCAGCCTCGACTCCAACAGGATGGAGAATGAGGTGCTGAAGCACGAGCTTGAGGGACTCAAGATGGACCTGAAGCTGGCCAAGCTCAAGAGTCGCCGCCAGCAGAAGCAGAAGCTCCGAGTCCGTGAGGCCAACTACATGCTGAAGGTCAAGGTGATGCACCTCAAGGCTGCCCTCCGCGAGGCCGAGGACAAGCTTGAGAGTCTCCAGGATGAGGGTGAGGACCTCCGCAAGGAGGATACCGCACTCATCAGCGACGATGAGGACTACATGGAGGATGAGGGGTACAACGGGAACGGGCAGGATGATGATGAGGACGATGAGGATCGCGCCTTCATCAACGACGAGCCCGAGGAACCCGAGCCCCTTCGCACCGTAGAGGCCACCGCTGAGGATGAGGAAGAAGACCCCGAGGAGCCCCCGTTCGAGGACAACACTATCGTCCTCGACGACTTTTAGTTTGAGCACCACCGAGACTTGTGTTATGAGATACTGTCCCCTTTGTAGTGCGACGTACTATGTTGGTCCTTCTGTGACCTTGCTTTGGTTGTGAACTATGCTCTTTTGGTAGCACTTTTGTTATGGTTATGCTTGCATCCTGTATGTGTTTGTTGCCTTTTCGAGTTTTTATTTTGACAAGTTCTTTACATGCATTACATTCCCTCCCCCTTAGAAGAGGCTTGCATGTCAAAGATATCCCCTTTGTCTTACACACTTATCTCGCCAGATGGTTGACACTCGCCGTGGAAGTTCTGGCTCCGAAAACCATCCACCCCCACCGGATCCCAATGTGGCCCAGCTTTTGCGCCTCATGATGGAGGACCGTGAAACCGCCCGCGCAGAAAGCCAAGCCAACATCGCGGCACTTAGGCAGATTGCTCAGATCGCCGCAGGAAACCGTGACAACAACGAAGAAGGAGAGCATGGTGAGGAAGCACCAAGGTCGCGCCTGAGAGACTTTCAGAACACCAATCCCCCTGTGTTCTCTAAGTGCACCGCACCCCTCGACGCGGACGACTGGCTCCGCACCATCGAAAACAACCTGGAGGTAGCTGCAGTTGGAGAGCAGGAGAAGGTGCTTCTAGCCACCCACTTTCTCTCTGGACCTGCGAGAGCATGGTGGGAGAATGTCAAAGCTATGCAAGCCGCCGACCACGTCATCAACTGGGAGGAATTCACCGCTAAGTTTCGCAAGGCCCACATCCCTACGGGACTAATAAAGATAAAGCGGGATGAGTTCTTCAACCTGAAGCAAAACAACTCCAACGTGGTCGAGTATCTCGACAAGTTTAACACTTTGGCAAGGTATGCCCCTCAAGACACCGACACTGATGAGAAGAAGCGAGACCGTTTCCTGAATGGTCTGCACGAGGAGATTCAGAGTATTCTCGTGGATGTTCCCTACCCTGACTTGGAATCGCTTGTGGATGCCGCCATCATGGTGGAGACCAAGCGCAAAGCTGCCTTTGAGACTCGCAAGCGCAAAATGCAACAGCAGCAGAGTGGTCCCAGCAACACCAAGTTCCGCAGCCCGCCCCCTTCAAGACCAGCTTACCAACCCCAGAGAACCCCAGCATCTGCTCCAGCTTATCGCCCCAGCAACAATGTCCCCAATCGTCAACCTATGCAGCATCGCTCCGGAGGAGGAGGTTACAACAACAACCCTCGCCCCAACCCCACTGCTCGCACCCCAGGATATGGTTGTTTTGCTTGTGGGAAGCCTGGACACTTCTCTCGTGACTGCCCCTCGAAGATGAATGCACCTCAGCGTACCAATGCACCCAGGCCCAATCAAGGTCAAGCTCGTGATGCATCTGGTAAAAAGCCCCCTATCAAGAAGCAGGCTAATGCTGCCAGGGGACATCTGAACCACGTCAATGCAGAGGAAGCTGAGGAGACTCCCGACATCGTGATGGGTATGTTCCTAGTCCACTCCACCCCTGCAAGAGTTTTATTTGATTCCGGAGCATCGCATTCTTTCGTTACCGAACCTTTTGTTAAGAAAAGTGGCATGACCCCAACCCTCATGGATAGACTTATGATAGTCCAAATCCCCGGATCCACTGCTAAAACCTGTTTATCTTGCAAACAAGTCCCCATAATCATCCAAGGAGTACCTTTTCAAGCTGAACTTATAGTTCTGTGAGCTAAAGGTTTAGAGGTGATACTTGGGATGGACTGGATTACCAAGTATCAAGGACACATTGATTGTGTTAGAAAATCCATTACCCTATCCAATAGTGACGGAATCTGATGGGATTCGTAGCATAGAAAACAAAAAATTTCCTACCTCAAGAACGAATAACAAGCCAAGATCCAATCAAGAAGACGGTAGCAACGAGGAGATCAAGAGACTAACCCTTGAAGATTCGCAAAGCTTAACGAGATTAGATCTCGTGGTGGATGTAGTCAATCACTTGCCGCTTGCAAAAGCGCGTAGAAGATCTTGACGGTGCCACAATCGGGCAGCACCTCCGTACTCGGTCACACGTACGGTGTTGATGAAGACGACGTCCTCCTCCCCGTTCCAGCGGGCAGCGGAAGTAGTAGATCCTCCTCGGAATCCCGGCAGCACGACGGCGTGGTGGCGGTGGTGGTGGAGAACTCCGGCAGGGCTTCGCCTATGCGCTGCGGGAGTAGTATGTGGAGGAGGGGTGCTAGGGTTTGGGGAGAGGGGGGCGCCGGCCTTGGTGCCTCTAGGGGGTGCGGCCAAGGTGTGGGTTGAAGTGGCCGGCCCCCTCCCCTTGCCCCTCTATTTATAGGTGGAAACCCCCAAGAGTTGGACTCCAAGTCTTCGAATAAGACCCGAACCAAAACTTGCCATAAGCACGAAACCTACCCAAGGTGGGACTCCTACTCAAGGTGGGACTCCCACCCCTTCCTTGGGGGGGCTGGCCGGCCACCACAGGTGGAGCCCACCTGGGACTCTTCCCCTTAGGGTTGGCCGGCCATGCAAGGTGGAGTCCCTCCGGGACTCCACTTTCCATGGTGATTTCTTCCGGACTTTTCTAGAACCTTCTAGAACCTTCCATAAATGCACCGGATCATTTTCAAACTTATAAAATGACTTCCTATATATGAATCTTATTCTCCGGACCATTCCAGAACTCCTCGTGATGTCCTGGATCCCATCCGAGACTCCGAACAAAACTTCGAACTCCATTCCATATTCCATATCTACTCAAACGACATCAAACCTTAAGTGTGTCACCCTACGGTTCGCGAACTATGCAGACATGGTTGAGACTTCTCTCCGTCCAATAACCAATAGCGGGATCTGGAGATCCATAATGGCTCCCACATATTCAACGATGACTTAGTGATCGAATGAACCATTCACATACGATACCGATTCCCTTTGTCACGCGATATTATACTTGTCCGAGGTTTGATCATCGGTATCTCTATACCTTGTTCAACCTCGTTTCCTGACAAGTACTCTTTACTCGTACCATGGTATGTGGTCTCTTATGAACCATTCA
Organism: Lolium perenne; assembly: GCF_019359855.2. NCBI lineage: Eukaryota > Viridiplantae > Streptophyta > Magnoliopsida > Poales > Poaceae > Lolium > Lolium perenne. The sequence continues at coordinate 7,732,149 of NC_067248.2, read as the reverse complement.
TATGCTTGCAAGCTAATTTAGACGACATTCCACCGAGAGGGCCCAGAGTATATCTATCCGTCATCGGGATGGACAAATCCCACTGTTGATCCATATGCCTCAACTCATACTTTCCGAATACCTAATCCCACCTTTATAACCACCCATTTACGCAGTGGCGTTTGATGTAATCAAAGTACCCTTCCGGCATAAGTGATTTATATGATCTCATGGTCGAAAGGACTAGGTAACTATGTATCGAAAGCTTATAGCAAATGAACTTAATGACGTGATCTTATGCTACGCTTAATTGGGTGTGTCCATTACATCATTCATCAATGACATAACCTTGTTATTAATAACATCCAATGTTCATGATCATGAAACGATGATCATCTATTAATCAACAAGCTAGTTATACAAGAGGCTTACTAGGGACTCCTTGTTGTTCACATAACACACATGTATCAATGTTTCGGTTAATACAATTATAGCATGATATGTAAACATTTATCATAAACACAAAGATATATAATAACCATTTTATTATTGCCTCTTGGGCATATCTCCAACAGAATCCCAGTAGAATACACTGCCACTGTTCACTCATCCAAAGCCTTCTACAAGAAGTGTATCTCAGGATCACCCATCGACCAAGTTCCGATCGTCTGTGAATACCCGGATGTGTTCCCGGAAGAGTTACCCGGTATGCCCCCGGATCGGGATATCGAGTTTATCATAGAGTTAATTCCTGGAACCGCACCGATAGCCCAACGACCTTACCGCATGAACCCGCAAGAGCTGATTGAACTCAAGAAGCAGTTGGACGACATGTTGAGTAAAGGTCTGATCCGACCTAGTGCTTCGCCATGGGGATCACCCGTGATCTTTGTGGACAAGCGAGATGGTACTATTCGCCTTTGTGTGGATTACCGGAAGCTCAACGATGTGACCATAAAAAACAAATACCCCCTTCCAAAGATTGAAGATCTATTCGACCAGATGAACGGAGCCCGAGTCTTCTCCAAGATCGATCTCCGTACTGGTTACCATCAGCTCAAAGTAAGAGAGTCAGACATCCCCAAGACTGCTTTCACCACCCGTTACGGACTGTACGAGTACACCGTAATGTCATTTGGACTTACCAATGCCCCAGCCTACTTCATGAACCTCATGAATAAAGTCTTCATGGAGTACCTCGACAAGTTTGTCGTAGTGTTCATTGATGACATCCTAGTTTACTCCAAGACCGAGGAAGAACACGAAGAGCATCTGAGACTTGTTTTGGGTACCCTGAGGGAGCATCAACTCTATGCCAAGTTTAGTAAGTGCCAATTTTGGCTCAAGGAAGTTGGATTTCTTGGCCACGTTCTATCAGCTGGAGGAGTTTCTGTCGACCCCTCTCTGATCAAATCCGTCATGGAAAGAAAACCACCTACCAACCCCACTGAAGTGAGATCCTTTCTCGGATTGGCGGGATATTACCGCAAATTTGTTGAAGGATTCTCGAGCATCGCCAAACCTATGACCTCACAGCTCAAAAAGGGAAAGAAGTTTGAATGGACAGACAAGTGTGAAGAAAGCTTCCAGGAGCTCAAGAGACGACTTGTGTCTGCCCCCATCCTGACCATGCCAGACGTCACCAAAGACTTTGTGATCTATTGCGACGCCTCCAAGCTTGGACTTGGTAGCGTTCTGATGCAAGAAGGGAAGGTTATCGCCTACCTATCCCGACAACTTCGACCCCATGAGATGAACTACCCAACTCACGACCTTGAGTTAGCTGCCATAGTTCATGCTCTCAAAACGTGGCGTCATTACCTTATCGAAAACCGGTGTGATATCTACACCGATCACAAGAGTCTCAAGTATATATTCACTCAGAAGGAGCTGAATATGCGGCAAAGAAGATGGATCGAGATGATAAAGGATTATGATCTCAGCATCCACTATCATCCTGGAAAAGCAAATGTAGTCGCCGATGCCCTCAGTAGGGAGCCTTGCTCTCTAAACGCTCGTTTGAAGATTGAACAACCGATGTTATATCAGGAATATGAAGAATTTGGTTTGGAACTGGTTAGCCATGGGTTCTTAGCCGCAATGGAAGTTAAGCCTACCCTACGTGATCAAATTAGAGAAGCTCACAAAGGCCATGAAAGTATTGAAGGTATCAAACGCCGTATGGGCAAAGAAGAAGTGGCTGGATTCTCCATCAATAAGGAAGGAATATTGTGGTACAATGGACGTCTCTGCGTTTCGAGTATCCCAGACTTGAACAATTTGATTATGGAAGAAGCCCATAATACTCCTTATTCCATTCACCCCGGTGGAACCAAGATGTACCAAGATCTGAATGATACTTTTTGGTGGCACGGAATGAAGCGGGACATCGCATCTTTTATCGCTAGATGTGACATCTGTCAGAAAATTAAGGCAGAGCATCAACGCCCCGCTGGACTTCTCCAACCTTTGCAAATTCCCGTCTGGAAATGGGATGAAGTAGGAATGGACTTCATCACCGGACTTCCAAGATCCAAACGTGGACACGATTCTATATGGGTAATTGTTGACCGTCTCACCAAAGTTGCCCATTTCATCCCGGTCAAGACCACATATAACGGCCGTGAACTAGCTGATCTCTACATCTCTCAGATAGTTAGTCTTCATGGTGTTCCCAAAGCCATCGTATCTGACCGTGGAACCCAATTCACTTCCCGGTTCTGGAAGAAGCTTCATGAGGCTATGGGCACGAAACTATCTTTCAGTACCGCATACCACCCCCAGACAGGAGGACAAACAGAACCTGTGAACCAGATACTTGAAGATATGCTCCGCGCTTGTGTTCTAGCCTACGGAACCAAGTGGGAAGATTGTTTACCTTTCGCAGAGTTCTCGTACAATAATAGCTATCAGACTAGTCTTCAAATGGCACCCTTTGAAGCCCTTTATGGACGCAAGTGTCGCACCCCTCTCAACTGGTCCGAGATAGGAGAAAGCCAAGTGTTTGGACCCGACGTTCTCCGAGAAGCAGAAGAACAAGTCCAACTCATCCGCGATCGTTTAAAAGCCGCACAGTCTCGCCATAAGAGCTATGCCAACACCAAGCGCCGTGAAATGACCTTTAACACCGGAGATTTCGCTTATCTCCGAGTCACACCGCTCAAGGGAATGAAACGTTTCCATGTCAAGGGCAAGCTCGCGCCTAGGTATATTGGACCTTTCAAAGTGTTAGGCCGGCGAGGTGAAGTATCCTATCAGCTGGAATTACCCCCTGAATTATCAGAGTTCCATGATGTCTTCCATGTCTCTCAACTCCGAAGATGTCTTCAAGTACCCAACAAACCAGAAATATTCAAGGACATTTACTATCGCTCCATCAACCTGAATCAAGACTTGACCTACCGAGAGCAACCCCTTCATATTCTCGAAGAAGCTGTAAGAGTTACCCGCCGGAGGAAGATCAAGTTCTTCAAAGTACAGTGGAGTAATCACTCCGTAGAGGAAGCAACTTGGGAACGAGAGGATTATCTCAGAAAGGAGTTTCCCTACCTCTTCATGCTCTTAGCCTTGGAATCTCGGGACAAGATTCTTTTAAGGGGGGAAGGTCTGTCACAACCCATTTTTCATAACTTGCATATTTTCAAAACTTGAAAATTTTGAGCCAACAAAAACTTTTATTTTTGGTAATCATGTGTGTGCTTAGGGTAGATTCTTGCATATGGTTGAGGGTAGAATTCTTTTTGTGTGCTTTTCCAACCAAAACCCTAGCACCTTAGTTTGTCACCTCTTTGTTTTATTAGGGTTTACCACCCCCTCTTGCCAAGTCCACCTCTCATACTTGTTTCCTGGATCAAAACCCTAACCCTAGTTTTCATACCACTCCTAGATAAGACGGAACACTCCCCTCTCTTGTTTTTGGAGGAAGCACCACCAATTGAGGTGACACCATCATCACCACCACCACACCACCTTTCTCTCTTTTATCCAACACTTGTGCACATGCACTCTTTTTCAAATTTTTGCACATGCACTAGTGGCATGGCCCTCTCTTTTTTTCTCACCCCTGCCCCTTGTCTTCTCTCTCTCTCTTTTTCTCTCTTTATCTCTGGATGGGAGACAAGAGAGGGGACACCTCCCCCTCTCTTTTCTTTTTCTCTTTTTCTCCCCTCCTCTTTTCTGTTTTGGGTCGTGGACACCACCACCCCCTCTTCTCTTTGCCCTGGACCAACCCTATCCCCCTCCCTTCTCCCTTTCGGCCCAAGGCGCCACCAGCACCCCCTCTACCGCCAGAACCCTGGCCAAAACGCATGCGCGCGCGCTGGCGTTGCCATGATGGCGTTGACGCCTCGTCTGCGCCGCCATCATCCTCGACACTCCCCCGCGACGCCTCGGTGCCCTCCCTCGCTGACGCCACCCAGGCGACGTCACCCCGGCCCCATGAGGTGACACCAGCCCTCGCCCCTCCATTGGCCGACGCCACCGCCCGCTCCACTCCTGCCCACCTCCCTGCCTATAAAAAGAGGCCAAACGCCACCACCTCGCCCTTTCAACCCCCTCCCACTCTCACGCCACCCTCTACCCCTCTGCCGAGCTGCTCGAGCAGCAGCTCGAGCTGCTACTGCTGCTGCCCGCTCGCCGACGCTCACCGCGGTCACCGCGAGGGTGACGCGCAGGTGGTCACCGCCACGACACCGTCGACGCTCCCCCTCTCCTTCCCTTCATCACCATCGCCATCTACATCGCCTAACCGCCCCCTCCTTACCTCCCTGACACGCAGATCCACCGAGGAATGACGACGAGCTCGACGCTCCGAGGACGTCCGTGACGAAGGCGACACCACGCGAGGAGGAGGAGACGTGTCGGGACGCCACCAAGCCGTCCACGCGCAGCACCGCCACGCCACCGACCCGCCTACACTGAGCCACGCCTTCCCCAGCCGCCAGTAAGCCGCGCCACCGCCTTTTCCCTCTCTGCCGGCGAGCGCCGCGCGCACGTCGCGGAGACGATGGCCCCAGGCCGTCGGATCCAGATCCTACGGCCGCATGGCCCATGCACGGCCTGGCCCGCCACGGGCCCCTGGCCTATTTTCCTTTTCTTTTTCCCCGCCACCTGGAAACCCTACTGGGCTGGCCCACCTCTGTGCACACGGCACAGCCCAAACCCTCCCGCCAAAACGAAATTCGTTTGAAAATTAAAAATGGCTGTTAAAATTTGAAAAATATCTGTGCACTGTTTTGCGAATAACTTTATTTTGGCATGTCCGATTTAGGTGTTTCAAATTGCAGTAGAATCAGTATGAAAATATCTTTCCAATGCCACTGGCCGTGTATTTTTAGGATGTTTGTACGATTTTTAGTGTATTAAACATGTTCTCTGTATTCTGCCTAGTATTTCTAATTCCTAAAAATGATGGATTAGTATTTTTGGATGAATCCAATTGTGTTAATCTTGTTTTGTTACTGGCCATCTAGGAAAAATACTGCTAGTCACTGTTCATGCATTTTTGTCTCTGTTAGTATCTGAATGGGTGTTACATGCAATATTGGAACCAAATTTCTTTTAAATCTATTCAAACCCTTGCCACCCCTTTGTTTTAAAATTGGCCAATCCATGTTTTGTTACTGTTAAACAACTCCGCTGCATATTTTCATTTTGTTTTACTTAACCCTTGGTTCATGAACTATGTGTTGATTGTATGTGTTATTTATCTTTGCGACGATAGATACGAACGAGGGTGAAGTTGAAGGGGAGGATTTTGGAAAAGGATTTGAAGAAGACCAGGGACAAGCCAACGAAGGCAAGCCATCTATTGATCTCTGAATGTTGTGTCTCGTGTCGTTGATACTTTGTTGTTATTCTTGTCCCTTGATCTATGGTGTGTTATTCTCCTTTTGTGTCATGCATGCTTAATCTTAAGCATGGTAATTCTCTTGGTCATATCTTATGCACCTCTTAGTGAGTGATGTGTAATAGCAATGATCATAGTTATGCTGCCTCACTTGGTTATCATTACATGCTTACTTTGAGCATGTTACTCTATTCGCCAATTCACTCGCATACACCCCCTTTTAGTGAATTGATAGTGTTATCATGATTTTGGTGTACCCTCACCTTGGGATGAGTATGCCTACCTACCTTGGGTATGTCGAGTGTGTTGATCTCCAACACCTCTCCTCTTTTTATGTCGTTTGGTTAATGTCACAAATCTGAAAGTGTTACACCTCTTATGTTGACAACTTACATGCTTACCTTAAGCGTGTTGATCATTCTTGACATCCCACCTACACCCCCTTTAGTGGATTAGTGGTTATTCCGACAAACATGTCGTACCTCTTCAATGGTGATGTCTCGGTACACTTCATGTGAGTATGCCGACCCCCTTTTTTGACACCTCCACACGTCCACTAAGTGGTTTGATGAATAGCATCACGGCCATGTTGTGTTCTAGTTCCATCATGAAACTTTAGGTTGGGAACCCCTCAAGGTTTACCTTCTTGTAAATGTTTTACTAAAACCTTGGGTGAGGTTACTTTACTCAAGTGTGAGTTTTGAAAGGAAAGGATCTTGCCAAAGATGGATGGTAAATTGACAAGTGTGGTTGTACATGGTTTTGGTAAAATGACACATGGTTCTATGTATTCGCCTGGAACAACCAATCCGCGCAACCACATTACCCCAAACGTGGGCATAGGGCTTAGCTCGTAGTCCGTTCTTCTTAACAATGGGACACCGCACAACTATACAAGGGTAAGAGTACCCCGAGTCCGGATTGCCGTTGTTGGAGGCAATAGTATAACGGGATGCCTTCGGGACTACCCGTCCGGAAGACACTATGGGTCTCCTGACGTGGCGGTGGAGTCACACTCAAAGTGAGGTGAGCTGCCACGGTGCCGGGGAGGTACACTCCATAGGGTAGGATCCCTTGCTAAGTTGAATAGGCGAAAGGCTTTGACTGATTATCCGAGACTCGCATACTCTCGTATGACGAACCGGGGATGATCCCGGCGGATTTATTGGTTCTTGTGGGGAAAGTGCGCACACTCTGCAGAGTTGAATCTATTGGAATAGCCGCGTCCGCGGTCATGGACAGTTGGGATGACCGTTGCTTAGCTGTGTCGACTTTGTTTTAGAAAGGATTTGCAAAGCAAATGAAAAAGTTGTCTGAAGTACCGGAAGGGTACGAGAAAGTGTGTGTTGACCATATGGAGATGGTCGAGAAGGAGAAAAATAAAATGGGTCACCCCCTCCTAGTGTTTCATGTAGAGGAACTCTTTTGAAGTATCTTCTTCAACAAAGATATAGAGATGTCGTAGATTATCTTTTGAAGTATCTTCTTCAACAAAGATATAGAGATGTCATAGGATCCTCTTAGTGTCCCCTTCAACTGTGATGTTGGGATGCTATATCCACAAGAGAAACTGATTCTCTTTCACATGCTATATCCACAAGAGAAACTGATTCTTTTTCACATGCTATAACCACAAGAGAAAACTACCATTCCTCTCTTGTCTTCTTTGGTTAGTCTTGTTAGCACCTTCTTGATGGTTTGCGAGTACAATTCTAAATGTACTCACGGCTTTGTCCCTGGCTATTAACTTGGCCAGACTATGAGGAGGACTATGAAGACGACGGAGGTTACCAAGACGACTATGCGACCTAGGACGATCTCCAAGTCAGCTGCATGTAGGTCTAAGGCGTGACTTGGGCCCGACGCTGTTGACGTGTATCCGCTGCTATGTTTGTGATGAACTTGCCCGAAGTGGCACTTATGTAAGACTGGGTCGTGTGACCCGTTTATTGTAAGACTATTTATTCGGTACTTTGTAATGGATGATGTAAACTCTGGATATTCAGTTCGGTTATGTGCTCACGGCGCACTGATCATGGGATCGTGAGTTGAATGCATAACAGGGTATTTCGGACAGCTAGTCCGGGGTCCCCACACGTCCGCCGTGCCGCTGATGCCCTAGGCGCGCTGCCGCTCGCGCCGCCGGGCACGCCGCGGCGCATCGAGCAGCCAACACGCCGTGGTGCCCGGCAAGCGCAGCACACCCAACTGAGGAGGATCCTTCCCGCGCCGATCCACCACGCAAGGGGACAAGCAGGCCCCACCGCCACCGGCAACGACCAGGCAGAGCCCGGCCACGCCCCATGGCGGCGGCGGGAGGAGGAAGGAGGAGTGGGGGGTTGGCAACGGCGGTGGCTATCTAGGGTTTCCCCCGTCGCCACGCGGGGCCGAGAGGAGGAAACATGTTCCCAGCTCTTTCTCAAGAGTTAAACGCCTACATCAGGCGGAGGATCGAGTGAGAGACAATCCATGAACACCACCTTGACTGCTTGTTTACACAGAAGATGCAGATATTGTCACCACTGCAATAAGTTTTACAGAAAAGAAGACCATGTATTCGAAATAATCACACAGTTAGAACTCAATTTGACAGTCAAATCAAAATTATACATGATACAATTGTTTTGGTACAAACATGGCCAGCTTGTTTACATAGAAGATGCAATTAAGCACCTTACATAGAGCACAGGAAAAAAGATACATTGACTTGCACATCCCACTCACATGGGCAGTCAAATAAAACATTACTGCCAGTAGTGAATTTTGCAGTTGGCGTTCAGGACATAGCTCTTCAATCAAGGGAAGCAAATAACCTTCTTGGTATGTTGAAGGAGCCATCGAGTCCTGCAATGAGTTGTTCAAATTTCAGAAGGTCAACAGGCCATTCCTTCCTCTTTTATTTTCGATTTCTCTACTAGTATCACACGTCAGAAGTGGCAACTGCATGTTTAAACAACTCCACTCCCATCTGGTGTCGTTCTTACACGTTTGGCACTGACTGGTTTGATACGGCATGATCATCCAGGTGTTCTTCCGCGGCAGAATCCACGCCTGGCACCAGTTCGCAGAATATTGGCGTGACCATAGGAGGATGTCCTTGGTCCCTTGAGGGCTTTGTGGAGCGACGGTGATGCGGTATGTGGCACCAGAGAGAGCAGGGAGGTGTGCATTTTCATCCAAAGGGAAGTGTGGAAATTTATCGGCTATCGAGCATGCCAAGGCGCGCGAGGTTATTAGGGATCCGGCCTCTGAGTGGAAAGGAAGGCGTGGCACTATCGCAATTAGGGTGCCAACCGGCACCTGCATCCATCCACAAAATCCAAAATCACAGCAAAGGGTGTTATGGAATCACATTGGAATTAAAGCAGGCTTAATGAAAACTTCAGTCCAGCATCCCGCGCCAGTTGCCACCTTAACCGCAATGCTTGTGGCCTGATTGATCAGCATGGCTTCATTATTATTTTTTTGCCTGTGTAGAAATTAGTAGAATCATGTTTCTTCATAGAGAGTATTCAGAACATGTAGAAGCTCGATGGGCGATGATCCCATTCCTCATAGAATCGGAGGTTGTATTTCTGTACAGTGTTGTGACTATGATTTTGTTCCTTAACGAACGAAATCATAATTTATTGTATAGCCTGTGTAAATTGGTAGAATTATGTTTCTTCATAAAGTAAATTCGTTCCTCTGCGAATCCGAGGTTGTACTTTTGTCCTTGTGTCCCAAGCTCCCAATCAAGATTTTGTTCCACAACCGAACTGATCAAAATTGGTAGACTTTATGTTTATTCACAGAACTAATGCTGTTATTTCCTGATTGCGAAACTCATTCACATACTTGCATTGTTCAGATCACTTCATTTCACTTGCAGACATCTTCCCAACAGATTTTTCTTCCAAACACTGGAATGGATAAACTAAGAGTTTTAATGCCTTTTTTTATTGATGATTGGAAAAATACGAAAAAAAATCTAATAGGCCAAAGTCATTGCCATACAAATAATATATCCGTACAAAAAATGCCAAATAAGAGACTATCATGCCAGGAGCTTTATAATCCAGGAAAAGCCTCTCCAATCGGAGGATTTGGTAACTTCACATTCAAGAAGAGAAGGGGTGGATTTGACGATAAAAGCACAGGATTTACCGTCTGCATAGAAGATGCAGATATTGTCACCACAGCAAAAACTAGAGTACAAAAAAGAAGACCATGTATTCAAAATAATTGAACACCTCGGAACCCAATTTGACAGTCAAAATCAAAATTATACATGATACAATTGTTTTGGCACAGACATGACTACTTGCAAGCATCTTACATAGAGCACAGGAAAAAAGATACATGACTTGCACATCCCACTCACATGGGCAGTCAAATAAAAATTATACATGACACAATTGTTTTGATACATAAAACAGAGCTCCAAATCTTTCATGAATCGGCACAAAACTACAGTAAACAGACACCCATAGGGCCCCATCTAAATAATATATACAGGAGTCCTATCAACAATTCGCTCAAACGCACCACTCGATTCAGATCAGGGCTCCTATGGGGGGCATATATAAATATAATGCACACAACATCAGCGAGTATCGCGACAATCGTTTCTCTTATTATGGCCGTGACAAGAATGAAAATCGACAGACCTAGAAGGTGATGAGGCTGGCGATAACAAGGAAGCCGACCAGGATGAGCAGCGCCTTGAGATACACGTCTGCCTGCTGCTGTTGTTGCCCGTGCGGCCCATGCCTGGGACCAGCGTGGGCGTGTCCTGCATGCCCTCCATGGAAAGCATGCCCGTGGCCATGACCATGGCCGTATCCATAGGGGAACCCTGCTGGCTGCCCATACGCGGTCGCGTCCGGGAACCCATGCACCTGGAAGCTGAGCAGTGGGAACAGACCACCGAACGCGGCAGAGAATGTGTAATTTCCCCACCTCGCGTTGGCAAGCGGGACGCCGCCGCCTCCGCCCATGAACCACGGGTTCGGGTTCGCGTTGGGGAAGTGGTTGTTAGGATCAGCCTGTGGGGCCGTGGCAGGCCTCTGTCCAGTCGGCCGGTGGGGGATATCGGCTGCCCCGGGCACGTTCTTGGACCTTGGGTCAACGCGGTCTTTGCCGCGGCCGTAGAGCGGGACAAGCTTTTCCTCCTCAACGACGGCCTTGCAGACGGGGCACTCGGGGGAGTGCGAGTGGATGTGCAGCCACTTGTATAGGCATGGCCAGCAGAAGAGGTGCCCGCAGAGCGTCACGATGGGCTCCTGCGGCAGCTCAAAGCATATGTTGCACTCAAAGCTGCCCCCGCCGTCACCCACCACGCTGCTGCTGCTCGTGGACTCCCCAACGTTGGCCGCCATATCGGGCGCACGCTGCTCAGAGCTGCAATGCATGGAAATTGTTACAGATATCGGCAACACAACACGGAGTAGTTATGCTAGGCAATAATGGCGACAGCTTGTCAATTGTAGTGTATCTTTGTAAGTGAAAATAGCCAGACTTTTGTTTTGCCATGTAAGCATGTACTAACGCGCTAACGATTATGGATATGCAGGGCAAGACACTAACTTTGCGTGCTCAGACAGGTTCTCAAATGAAATGTCATCACAAATAAGTCTATGTACGAGGAACGAGTCTGAGATTTCACCATGTTGATATCTGTCCGATGGACCAAGTTCAAAGGAAACGGCTTCTCTACTGCATCAAAAAACCAATCCAAGCCTGAAAAGGAGAGTTGCGGTCGCTGGATACAACATGGCAGGTTTCCATTTCACCATGAACACTACTATGGGTTTGCAGGGAAGGGTACTAACTTTGTGTGCTCAAATCCGTGGCAAGTAAATCTTACACGAAAGCTATGAGTTGAGATTTCTCGGTTAGTTGTAAATTTGTTTAGCAGCAATCAGCAACCAGTATTAAAAACGAAGGAAGCTCAAACGAAAGGCATTAGTAGTTAAAAGGAGGAACAATAACGCTAAATCTACTGCACACAAAAAAAAAATCCCCAACCGCCTGTTTCGGCCACCTAAACGAAGGGAGACAGAGGGTGCCACCGACGAGATCTGAAGCTGAAACAGGGACGGAGCAGCTGCCTCAACGAAGCCTAAGCTCTAGAGTAGTGCTAAAACAAGCCGGCGCCGGCAGCTCAGGGGAGGCGACACGGCTAGAACGGCGACAGCCAGAAACTCCCCGGGCCAAAATCGGACGAAACCGACGGCACAGTGCCACCCCGAAGGAACCACCGCCAGGAAGAGCCATAAACCGTGGACGCGCGCCGAGGAATCTACCCGCCACCACCCACCCCGGCAGATCGCCTGGCTCGATCCCGCCAATCGGGGATGCACGCCCCCGCGATCTGGGCTGAGCTAAGAATCGCGTGGAGGGGGGGGGGGGGGAAATCCGGCGAGCGGATCGGGGAGGCTTACCGGCGGCGGCTGGAGCGAGGGGACGGCGAGGCGCCTCCCGACGACGACGAGAAGCTTCCGGGAAGAAGAAGCAGAGTAAAAAGTCTACTAGTCGCCAGCTGCGAGTTGGCATTAACTTTGATTGGTCACACAAGGCGACTCGCACGCGGACCGGCCTGCTTGCTTTCGGCCCAATACCGGTTCGTCTGTCTGGGCTTTAGGGTTTCGGCCCAATCTCTCACTGGCCGAGCACTCCCTCCATTCAGAATCAAGTTCAGGGTTTAGTCAAAATCAAAACTTGTAAAGTTTTATCAGGAATAGAAGAAAAATGTTAAAATTTATAATATTGAATACATATAGCTTGAAAATATAGTTTGTGAAGATTCGAATACGATAAAGTTTCCCGGTAGCAATGCAGCAACACGAAAGGCCTAAACCCTTCTCAATTCTTCCGGTACAGCCGCGTGACGCGGTCGAACTAATAAACGGAAAATGCAATAGACTATCAGATCGTGACTAAAAGAGGCGCTGAACTGGTGGTAGAAAGAGGCGTCAAATCACCGGTGTTTGCGCCGCTATCCCCTCTGTTCTCGAGCTCGGAATGGAATCCATGGAACATGTTCACCGACGTCTGGATGATGGCCCAGCGCGTCGACGTTGCCTTTTGGATAATCTTCATTGGCTCGTGGTAATCCTTGTCAAGGAACTTGCGCTCGTCGAACTCCGTGGGATCGCGACGGCCGTAGTGGTACACGCGGCCAGCACGGCTTTTTGCTGCGGAAGCGACTTAAAGTAGATTATGAAATGTTCCCCTCTCTTCTCGGAACCCTAAGTTAATTTAGGATAGGTCCAAGTTTATCGCACTCTCGAAACCCTTAATTCTATCTGGTGTCGAGAGAGAAACTTGTTCCCCCTTATGGGTGTAGTTTTATAAATAAGCGCGAAATTTCCCCAGATTTTCTATGCATGAATGCAATGCACACATTTGTTTCTTCTATTTTTGTAACCCCAATACCTGGGACATTACAAGGAACTTGTGCTCATCGAACTCTGCCTTGATCCTCGCCTAGTACTTCTCGTACTTTTGGGTGGCGCCGATGACCGAGTCGAGGCTCACTGTCGCCCACGAGTCGCAGAGGCACTGATCTTCCAGAACTTTTCACTTGGGGCCTCGTAAGCCCGAGTCCGCCTTCTTCTTCCTCACGCCGGTCGCGTCAACCTCGACAAGATCCTCTGCATCCTCCACGGCATCCTCCTCCTCGTCTTCTTCGTCGTCGTCCTCTTCGTCATCCTCGTCGCTGTCCTCCTCCTCGCGCGCTGCCTCCTCCTTCCCGAAGGAAGCAACGGCGCCCTCAAATTGGAGCGGACCCCTACGGCTAGTGAAGGCAACGCCGTCCGCATCGTGGCCTTGTTGGCGCTGCTGCTCGTCGTATTTCGGGGATAACACGACGTTCGGGTTGAAGCCACCGTGCGCCAGAGCATCCTCATACCGCGGCAACAAGCGCGGTGTCAGGCACCCGGGCGTCGCCGCTGCGGCCTCACCAAAGAAACCGGGTGTCGACGGGGACGCCACTCCCAGAATGTACACGCTCGTCGAACAACTCCATGGGCTTGCGGCGGTCGTAGTGGTACACGTGGCCAGCACGACTTTTTGCTGCAGAAGCGATGCCGTCGTCTTCCTCGCTTGCTCCACCATCCGCCGCTCCCTCCGCTTCGCCGTCGATAACTTGCGCTGCACGCAGTTTTCCTGCCACCGTTCTTCGGTCCACTCCTCTTGTTTCACCTTCACCGCCGGCGCCTTCCGCGGCTTCGCGAAGGGCGTCTTTGGCCCCTTCTTCGCTGCCTCCTTGTCCGGTGGCTTGGTGGCCGATTTCTTGGCTAGTTTTTTGGGAACTGCCGGCGCCATGGCTGGGAGAGAGTAGCGGCTGCGGGAGAGAGATAGTAGCGGCGACGGGAGAAAGAGAGTATTTGTGGCGGGGATAAATGAATCGGCGGGAGGGGTGAAATCTTTTGGCAGGGGTAGAGAAATGTGCGACTGCAGCGGGAGCTGGCGGGAGGGGCGTGATGTGATAAAAGACTAATTAAATTTCAATGTGTCACTGACGGGTCGAACCTGCTAGCCGCGGCTCGTTTGCTCGCTCTATCTGGCGCATCTGGACCGTCCCTATGGAGCGGAGACGGTCTCGAAACGCCGGACATCATATTGGATAGTGCGGAACGGACAACACGTTTGAGAACCCTCTGGAGAACCCGACGGAGATGCACTTTTTTTTTGAGGGAATAGGGAGATGCTCTTCTTGTACCGCATCCTTTTGTTCAGGCCGCCGGCCGGCCCATGGATCGAGCCGCCGGTATGGAGAGAAATTGCTGGGCCACGAGTTATAGGCCATACGTAGTACGTATTCCCTTCCGTATACTATTCATATTCACCCAAAAAATTGGAGAATGTCTGCTGCTGTTGTGGGGCCCGTCACACCTCGTGAAACGTGACCAATTTAAGCTCACAGTCCGCCCGCAGCAGGGATCCTATTTTCGGACAGCGCCCCCAGCCCTACCGCCGCCGCCGCCGCATTCGCCTCGCTGCTCGTCCGCCGGTTGCCTACGCCATTTCGGTTCTCTTCGGGCGCGGCACTCCCCCCTCGCGCGCGGAAATGGAGCTCGGCGTCGCCTCCCCCTGCTGCGGCGATCCGCGCCGCTCCGCCGCTCAACAGGCAGGGACCGCGGACCTCGCTCTCACCGTCGCCGCCGTTCCCCCTGTCGCTTCAGGTACGTAGCTGCTTCCTTCCAACATAGCAATGCGTGGTGGGACGGGTTTGTTTTACAGAATATTAGACACCGATTTTGCGCTCTTTCTGAATTCTGATCAACTCTTGTGCTGTACCACTGTCACACCAGTGGGATCTGCAGCTAATAAACAGTCCTCCTTTCCTACTGCCGCAGATACCTCTACCCCGACTCTTCATCACGAGGCCCATGCCACAAACGGATGCCAAGCTTCTCTACCTACTAAACACATGTACGCCAATATGAACAGTGAGCTAGAAAAAAGAACTGTATACTACACGACGTCACCGCGATTCTTTTCAAATAAATTCTTCGGAATACCCAATTTTTATTGTGAGTCATGACTCTGAACCTTGTTCTCATGGTAATGGTTCTTTACAGGGAAACACCTGAGATGGCCGACTTGGACTGGGAAAACCTTGGCTTTACCCTCGTTGATACCGACTTCATGTACATGGCGAAATGTGGGCCGGATGGAAACTTCTCCAAAGGAGAGATGCTGCCGTTTGGACCTATAGCGCTCAGTCCTTCTGCTGGAGTCTTAAACTATGGACAGGTACGTCTGTGAGTGTGTACGTGTTGACGGCTTGGAGCAAGGATAACCTCTGAATTATATATCCCAACTCCCAAGTACTTAAACAATTAATGATTATTTTGGCATGTAGGGATTGTTTGAGGGCCTGAAAGCATACAGGAAAACCGACGGTTCCATCCTGTTATTCCGTCCGGAGGAGAACGCCAGAAGGATGGTAATCGGCGCGGATAGGATGTGCATGCCTGCACCAACTGTTGAGCAATTCATGGATGCAGTGAAACAGACCGTTTTGGCGAATAGAAGATGGGTGAGCGCTTTCTATCCAGTACTAACCCTTGTTGTGCTCATGGTTTCCCAACTTCTTACTTACTTCATGTTCTTTGTTTACTACTAGGTGCCTCCTACTGGTAAAGGTTCCCTGTATATTAGGCCGCTACTGATCGGAAGCGGGGCTATTCTTGGTGTTGCACCTGCTCCTGAGTTCACATTTGTCATTTATGTCTCCCCTGTTGGGAATTATTTCAAGGTTTGAACTGAGCTTTTTATCTTTTGCTCACACAAAATTACTTAGGCATTCATTGAAAATAGAAAACTCGGCCCGTGCAAAATCATCGCTACCAGTGTTCTTACCTTCTCAGTGATATAAGTATAGATGACTGGTAATTGTGTCACAAGTATATTTGCATTAGTACAAGCTCATCATCTGTGATGTAGTATCTAGAATAGCTTTCTCTTTCAAATTAAGGCTACCCTAGATGTTGATTAGTACATTTGTTAACTTTATTCTACAGGAGGGTTTAGCTCCTATTAAGTTGATTATCGAAGATAACTTCCACCGTGCTGCCCCTGGTGGAACTGGAGGCGTGAAAACCATTGGAAACTATGCCTCGGTAACTTTTGCATCTACATATCTGAAGGCTATATTTATCATATATTCATTTTGGGGCATCATTTACTTAATGATTACCACATTTTCTTAGACCCTTGCTTGCTCTTTTCTTATTTTACCTATGCTCATAGGGGATTGCAAATGATGAAATGTACAACCACAATACATAATAACCTTTGGTCAATATCCTTGAAATAGATGATTAAGTGCTCAAAACAGGTACTCCCTCCGTTCTCTTTTAATTGACTCGAATTTAGTACAACTGTATACTAAATTTGAGTCAATTAAAAAAGAACGGAGGGAGTATATAATTACATAACAAATAAATGATTAAACGTATGGCTTAATAACATTGGTCCTTTCATATTAGCTGCTCTTAGTGATTGGCTGGAGTCTATTTTCAGAAAAAAAAAATCTGAGGAACTTACAGTTGACACCCTTTTTCTATCGTTACAGATGCTAGATATCAGATTTATATGAAACACTATTTTATATGGTGCTAAATACTCATCTCACCCATTATTTTTTTGCTTTCTCATTATAATTTATTGTAAAAGTATGCGGGTCAATTTATTACGAATTTGAAGTCAGCGAGTCTGTGAGGGTTGTTAAGTGTACCTTGAACATAACAAGGGTCCTCGTGGTATTATTTCTGAATCTGAAACTGTGGTTACTTAATTTTCACACGTATCATGACCATGTAGGTGTTGAAAGCGCAGCGAACTGCAAAGGAGAAAGGATATTCTGATGTCCTCTATTTGGACGCCGTCCACAACAAATATCTGGAAGAAGCTTCTGCATCCAATATTTTTGTTGTGAAAGTATGATCCTTCGCATAGCAATTCTTGTCTTTTCCGTAAATCTGTTTCAGTGTCTGCACTTCTTCAGTTAGAAATAGTTTTTTTTGTAATCAAAACATATAAGGATGATCCATCAATAGATCACACCATTTGGTCAATATCCTAGTTATGCACAACCTGCCCACTCTTCTATAAAGTAATCAATTAAAAAAACAATGCTTAGCTAGCAGCAGGCTTACACTACGGGAGAGATGGAGTATGCCGACGGCCGCCAGCTGTCGGCACAGCCTAGAAGGCCGTCAGCACAGGCTGTGCCGACGGTGACCGTCGGCATAGCGTCGTCGGCATAGTTCTGGTCGGGGACTGCCCGATCACCGTCGGCACAGACTGGCCGTCGGCATAGATTGTTGTGCCGACGGTAAAACCGTCGGCATAGTATTTCAAAATTTTCAAAATTATTTTCGAAAAAGTATTAAAAAAAAATTGATAAAAAAAATTAAATTTTTTTTCACTTTTCTTCTTCTACTTTTTTACTTGTTAATCTTTCACAATCACACTTGGTACATTTAATCTTAGGTCAAATTGCACTTATGGTCAAACTTCCCAGTTGGTCACCCATCCTCACACTACTCCCGCCCCGGCACGATTAACTTCTTGGTTCTCTTCGGATGAGCTTTCCTAAAAGAAATGACACCTTGATGTTAATATTACCATATCTATCATATTAACCCTTTAACCGTGATGTCACACCTCTATATTTTTAAATTCTAAACAATTATTTAAGTAAACAACAATGAATATATATAAATAATAATAATATAGAATTTGAGAAACAATTAAATGATTTTATTTTTTGTTTTTTATTTAATAAGGAATAATTAATAACAGTAAATGCGAATTTGGCAAATAATATGTCTAAATTGATCAGAAAAATGAGTGGAATACAAATATGACATCCATATCATCTTTTGAACCTACAAAATTAACTTACCCAAAAATCATGAGCATTAGATCAAGTACCTCTAGTTTAAATTTGACTGACTTTATCGAAAATGAGGTGGGAAACGGCCTCGGCATGGCATAGTTTGCTGAAACAAGGTCATATTTGGCACGTGTGTGGGCCCTAGGATGGGAAGTAAGACCCCGGATGCGCATTTCAAATCCGATCCACGGTCGGCCATCTTTTCATTTTTAGCATGCCCAAACGGTTTTTTATTTGTGAAGCAGCTACATGGGGCGCATTTTAGTATGAAGTGAAACATCCGTGCGATGATAGTAGACCACCTACGCACCACCTATCACATGACATGTGCACGCGTTAGCTTTTTGGGAACTCATGCGGCTTCCAGCGGTGTCCCGCCGTATCCGCTGGAAACTGACCGGATTTGAACTAGGGGTCAACTATCCGTCGCTCCAGAAATTCCAGAAAAAAATGTTTTTAGTTCAACGACGCATCATTATATGTGCTAATTTTTGTCCGTTTAGTTTGTTCGCAAATGGGTGCACCCGCATGCCCGGTACGGCGATACCGCATGTCTCGGGGGTCCTGTTTTGGCCAGATGGCAATTTGAACGAAGTCAAAAAATTCCACAGAGTCGCGTGACGTCATTTTATATGTCATAGTAACTATTCCGTTTGTTAAAACTGGGATACGGCAATTATTTTGAAAAACCCTTCACGAAAAGGGCTATCACGTCCGGAGTTCTATGGATTTCAAGGGAAATGAGGTGGGAAACGACCTCGGCATGGCATAGTTTGCCGAAACGAGATCATATTTGGCACGTGTGTGGGCCCTAGGATGGGAAGTAACACCCCAGACGCGCATTTCTAATCCGATCCACGGTCGGCCATCTTTTCATTTCTAGCGTGCCCAAACGATTTTTATTTGTGAAGCAGCTACGTGGGGCGCATTTTAGTATGAAGTGAAACCTCCGTGCGATGATAGTAGACCACCTACGCACCACCTATCAGATGACATGTGCACGCGTTAGCTTTTTGGGAACCCATGCGGCTTCCGGCGGTGTCCCGCCGTATCCGCTGGAAACTGACCGGATTTGAACTAGGGATCAACTATCCGTCGCTCCAGAAATTCCGGGAAAATTGTTTTTAGTTCAACGACACATCATTATATGTGCTAATTTTTTTCCGTTTAGCTTGTTCGCGAATGGGTGCACCCGCACACCCGGTACGGCGATACCGCATGTCCCGGGGGCCCTGTTTTGGCCAGATGGCTTTTTGAACGAAGTCAAAAAATCCCACGGAGCCGGGTGGCGTCATTTTATATGTCATAGTAACTATTCCGTTTGTCAAAACAAGGATACGGAAATTATTTTTAAAAACCCTTCATGAAAAGGGCTATCACGTCCGGAGTTCTATGGATTTCAGGTGAAATGAGGTGGGAAACGGCCTCGGCATGGCATAGTTTGCCGAAACGAGATCATATTTGGCACGTGTGTGGGCCCTAGGATGGGAAGCAAGACCCCGGACGCGGATTTCTAATCCGACCTACGGACGACCATCTTTTCATTTTTAGCGTGCCCAAACGGTTTTTATTTGTGAAGCAGCTACATGGGGCGTATTTTAGTATGACATGAAACCTCTGTGCGATGATAGTAGACCACCTACGCACCACCTATCACAAGACATGTGGACTCGTTAGCATTTTGGGAACCCATACGGCCTCCGGCGGTGTCCAGTCGAATCCGTTGGAAACTGACCAGATTTGAACTAGGGGTGAACTATCCGTCGCTCCAGAAATTCCGGAAAAATTGTTTTAAGTTCTACGACGCATCATTATATGTGCTAATTTTTGTCCGTTTAGTTTGTTCGTGAATGGGTGCACCCGCACGCCCGGTACGGCGATACCGCATGTCCCGGGGGTCCTGTTTTGGCGTCCAAAAATCGTGACGTCATTTTATATGTCATAGTAACTATTCCGTTTGTTAAAACTGGGATATGACAATTATTTTGAAAAACCCTTCACGAAAAGGGGTATCACGTCCGGAGTTCTATGGATTTTAGGGGAAATGAGGTGGGAAACGGCCTCGGCATAGCATAGTTTGCCGAAATAAGATCATGTTTGGCACGTGTGTGGACCCTAGGATGGGAAGCAAGTCCCCGGACGCGGATTTCTAATTCGACCCACGAGCGACAATTTTTTCATTTTTGGCGTGTGTGAAAGCCATGAAACCTCGAACATTATAGCTCATTTCTAAAAAGATTTGTTTAGGTATTTGAAATATTCCATTTTTTATATTTTTCTATGATAGATCTTGTTTTTCTGCAAAATTTGATATATTATACTTATTTTTCTCAATTAGAATGATTTAGTTATGCTTTTTTGAAGACTGTCGTGCAGAAATAGAAAAAAGCTATGCCGACGGTATAACCGTCGGGACAGGTCTGTAGTAAAAAAAAAGAAAAAAAATGTTGTGCCGACGGTCAGACTGGTCCTGTGCTGATGGCCAGAATTGTGCCGACGGTGACCGTTGGCACAACCGGCTTGTGCCGACGGCCATTTTAACGCCGACGGCCATCTTTGTCGCCGCGGTCCGGATGCTTCTGTGCCGACGGCCCCGATATTTGGCCGTCGACACACACGGCGGCCGTCGGCACATCTGTGCTCTCCCGTAGTGTTAGCTCAGTAGCCCACGAAATTCCAGCATTTGTCATCCCCATTAAACCTATCATTTTCTGGCTTCCGAGTAGGGAAGTGGCATGAATATCCTTTAGGATGTGAACCCAGCTGATCTCTCAAAAAAGTTGTTTGCACAATTAGGTTCGTCTAGTTTGTTTCTCATCTTAGTTGCACAGAACATTGCTTGTTACTTTTGTGGGGGATGAATACTCATTCTAATTCTGACTTGTACCTTACTTTGTACTTGTATAGTGTTTATTTTTTGTTGAGGATTTTTTTTCGCCAAGTTAAGGACACTACAGAAATATTATTTACATTTGTTACGACCTCTTGCACCAGGGAAATACTATTTCTACTCCAGCAATAGAAGGAACTATACTGCCTGGTATAACAAGGAAAAGTATTATCGAAGTTGCCGAGAGCAAAGGCTATAAGGTAGATTTTTCATCTTTTTCATGGGTTCCAATTTCCAAAGAATTGTGCCTTAAACTATACATCTTGGTCAAAAAGGCTAGTTGGCCGTAATTATAAGGGGCACACCTTCAACACTGCAGTGTTTTGGCATGGTCAGCACTAGCAGGATCCATGGAGCAGGCTCATCTTTAATTTAAGTTCTTTAACTAGATAGATCCTACTTTCTGCCTCATCTGCTGAGCCTTTAAGAGTTATTGTTAGCTGATCATAGGGTCATTTATCAGATAACGAAAACCGTTAACAATTAACTGTTGATAGAAAGTAGTGTATGCTGCTTCTTATTCTATATGGTTTTAATTAACACAATCGGCTTCTTTTAAGGTGGAGGAACGCCCCGTGTCAGTAGATGAGTTGCTTGTTGCTGATGAAGTTTTCTGCACGGGAACAGCTGTTGTGGTTTCACCTGTGGGGAGCATCACGTATCAGGGGAAAAGGTGAAACACCTTTCTGCGTTGGAATTTTCCATTTTTGTGCCCTTCAGAATGTTTTTATTTGAGCACTGATGAAAATGCCATGTACTACTGCTAGATCTCAGACCCCATGCATTTTTCTGCTTTTCAGGGTAGATTACGAAGGCAACCATGGAGTCGGCGTCGTGTCACAGCAGCTATATGCCTCACTGACGGGCCTCCAGATGGGTCTTTTAGAGGACCGGATGGGCTGGACCGTGCAACTGAACTAGTATGGACTCTGATCTTCTCTCGACAGGTTCCCAGAACACTGCTGCGCACGATGGATGGATCAAACTCTTCAACTGCGGTCTAGTGAACTCTTGTTTACTGTTTGACTGCAAAATGTCAGTGTAACTCATCAATTAGTCACAGATTTGCTGAACACAACACAAGATACCATGTTTATCCTCTTTTGCTTTCAGAAAATAAGTGTTAGAAGGATGTACCGAGTGATGCAAAACTGAAAAATATATATCTTTGTGATGTAGTTTGATAAATTGCATCTTATGTTCATGATGCTGATTACAGCGTTGTTTTACTATCTTGTATAATGAGTGCAGCTTGAATGTGCTGTCGAGTATCGATAGTGGTTCAAAAAAAAAGAGGGTCAACAGCAAACAAACATATTGACTCAGCTTCAGCTCCAAGCCACGCCCCGTCGGCTCTATATCGTTGTGGAAGACGATGGGAAGTCATCGAATAGGACATCGACACTTATACCCAAGTTCACCAACCATAGATACAATGAGGTCGAGATACAATGGAATTCCTTCGGGAGGAAGAGAGAGTGAGACGAGGAAAGTTCTATTTTCTTCCTACCTCGCTACATAAAACCCGGCTGCTTATAACCCCGCACCAGACACAGCGACATGCATGCCACGACCATTTCCTACAGTACGTCTTCAGATGCAGAACCCGTATTCTCATTTGGCACTTCTCCCTTGTCCAGGACACCCTGTGTATCACCATGTGTTAGAGCATCAGGTTTACAGGTTCGGTTTGTAGGCTGTGTTCCGCGACAGCAGCGTCCGAACTTGTATACCAGAATTTTATCGCAGAATCGACATATAATAAAATACCAAGTGCGAAGGATATGGTGTAAAAAGAAAAAGGCGTTGCAACAAGAGCTGACCAATTTGAAGGATCAAATCAAAGAAATTCAATTGAAGCCAGAACAGCAGCAAGATCATACTAAAGAGGCTTCTCTATGCATAAGGTATGAACAAACTTTGACCAAATTAACTGATTCCAATATGCAAAAAGCTAAGAAGCATTGGGTCAGAGATGGTGATAGAAACACTGCCTTCTTCCATAGAGCCATTGTTAAGCGAAGAAGAAAGAATACTATTGTCTCGGTGAAAGATGAAAATAACATTTTACATTATATGCCAGACCAAATCAGTAATACTTTTGTTAACTACTTCCGATCTATATTTGCTTCCACTCAAACTAACAATGGCAGGCCCTTCATACACACTCAGTTACCTCAGGATCTGGATGATTACACTTACACTATCCCTGATGAAAAAGAGATTTTAGATACTCTCAAGGATATGAAGAAAAACGCTTCCCCTGGACCAGATGGCTTTAATGTTGAGTTCTACATAGCTACATGGAGCTGGATTGGACAAGATGTCATCCAACTTGTCAGGACTTTCTTCCAAACAGGTATCATGCCCAGCCATATAAATGACACTCATATTGCGCTTATTCCGAAAAAACTGGTTCCTCTTGTGCCTGCGGATTACAGGCCGATTAGTCTTTGCAATGTAGTTTACAAAATTATAGCCAAATGCATTGCCAATAGACTTAAACCCCATTTGCCTGATTACATCCATCCATCACAGCAAGCTTTTATTGAGGGTAGAAGGATAAGCAACAATATTATCATTGCCCAAGAAATTACTCACTCCTTTGTTATTAGTTCTTGGAAACATAAAGCTTTCATGTTAAAAATTGATCTAGCCAAAGCATTTGATAGATTAGAGTGGAATTTCATTGTCGAGGCACTAACACGCAAAGGGCTGCATGGTCATTTTATAAATCTCATTCATGCCTGTGTCTCTTCTCCTACCTTTTCAGTTGTCATTAATGGTCATGCTTTTGCTAAATTCAAAGGTGGCAGAGGCATACGACAAGGTTGTCCGTTATCGCCGTACTTGTTTGTTCTTGCAATAAATGAACTATCGATTGCTCTGCAGGAAGCTATGGCTACTAATAACTTTGCAGGTATTAAATTGGGTCCAAACTGTCCACCTATTCATTCTCTGTTGTTTGCGGATGATCTTCTGGTGTGCGGACAAGCCACAGAACAAGAAGCGACAAACATGAAACAGGTTCTCCAGGACTTTTGCAATAGATCAGGACAAACTCCAAATTGGACAAAATGGGGAATACTTTTCAGTAAGCATGTTGACAACCAAGTTGCTCATATGATTCGAAATATATTTCCTATCCCAATTATAGATGCAAACTTTATTCATCTTGGACATCCTCTTATCATTCCAGGGAAAGATAGAAATACTGCTTATAACTTTGTCATAGATAAATTCAAAACCAAACTTTCAACTTATAAGGCAGACCAACTTTCTCATGCAGCTAGATTGGAATTAATCAAATCTGTTTTCTCATCCATTCCTGTTTACTACATGTCGAATATTCTTTTCTCGAAATTTTTTATTGCAAAGCTCACCTCCATTATTAGGAACTTCTGGTGGACAGGTATAAGGAAAGACTCAAATTCCAGGAGCTTATGCTTAAGGGCTTGGAAAGACATATGTATGCCAAAAAAAGAAGGAGGTTTAGGTATTAGAAATTTGCAGGCAATCAATCAGGGTCTTATCCTTATGGCTGCCTGGAGATTAGCAGATCAGCCTCACACTTTTCTTCACCAAGTTCTGAAATCAAAATATTTCCCCGATTCTTCTCTTTGGCGCCCAAATTCAAATGTCCCCAAGTCGGCCTTTTGGGCCTCCATCCTTAAAATCCTTCCCATCCTCAAAGCCCATGCTTTCTACCAAATCACTATGGGCCTATTTGGAGCACACCATGGTGTGAAGGGTGGGCTCAGGTGTATGATTCCTTGATAATACAACCTGGAAATTACTCCTATCCAAGCCATGTCAAAGACCTTTGGATACCTGGACAAAAAAATTGGAATGAACAGCTAATTGACACTTTATTTCAGGAACAGATGGCGGAGATAATAAAAAACACTCCAATTATTAATACACAGGATGAAGACTGTCTTTGTTGGAAGCTTACGCCAACAGGCAAGTGCAACTCCAAAAGCGCCTACAGAGTGTGCCTTGAAAAGCTGTTTGAACAAGGGGAACCAAGACCAAGGCAGGTAAGTGCAAATACTAAACATCTCCTTCAATCTATTTGGAAAAACAACAATATAATTCCGAGAATAAAAACTTTTGGTTGGAGAATTATAAGAAAAGCTATCTCTTCAGGAGCAAGAGCCGGTAAATACAGTAAACACATCAGTAAACTTTGCTGTAGATGCAATCTGGAAGAAACAGATCAACACCTTCTTTTTCTTTGTGCTTATGCTAGAGCTGCTTGGTTTATGCATCCCTGGAACCTGAGAATTGATCAAATAGCCTCTCCCTCTGATTCTATAACTCAAATTATTAACAATCTTCTTAGTATGAATCATCCAATGGTACTATTGAAAATATTCTTACTTTCATGTGGTGTTTATGGAAAGCCAGGAACGATTGCCTGTTCAATAAAAAAGATAATACACCATTACAGGTTCATCACATGACTAATGCTATTCAGCAAAATCTAGAACTGCTTGATGTAATGCAAGATTCAATACAAGTGGCACGACCAAGAACAGGCATACAAGACGAGTTAGCATACCCAGGGAGCACAATCAGCACAGATTTGCAGATTAAAGGGATCAAGATCTTCTCGGATGCGACATGGACGAAAAGGAATCCTTCAGGTGATCAAGAAGTTGACAGGACAGGCTTGGGACTTTACTGCCAGATTTTGGAACAAAATAGGGAAGAAACTATCATGATCCAGGCCTCGACAATCCGACCACCTTCGCCACTTCTTGCTGAAGCTGTTGCTCTTCTCCTTGCTTCAAAAGTTGCAGCACAAGTCCAAGCAAAACAAGTCACTTTTCTTACAGATAATCTTACCTTGGCAAAAGCTGCTGCTGCTCCTTCGATTCTGAGATGAGCAAGTGCCATGGGAACTTCGACAGCAAATTGCAGATTACAAGAGAGCATCGGAACACCTTATTCCGAAGATATATCACATCAAGAGAAACCTGAATGGAGTAGCTCATGACTGTGCAAAACAGGCACTTCGACGAACTGAGTCGTTGCCTATATTTTCTTGTCTAAATTCAGCTCACATAAGAGTAGGTTCTTGTCCCTCGGCTATTTCTCTTCAAAACTTTGCTTTACAGGGATTTGTACTTCATGATGTACTTTGCATATGAGCTGAATGGAATATAAGCGCCTCTGGCGCCTGCTTTGTTCAAAAAAAAAGAATAATCGATACATAATTCATAGTTTTACATCAAATCGTGCATAGTTCACCGCAAAAAGTTGCCGTAACTCGTCAACCAAATCAAAGGGGGACAGGACCGTCGCCACCTCCATCGCCACCACCTCCATAGGTAGCCGATGCACCACCGTTTGCCCCTTCACGAGCAAGCCTTTTTCTCTCCATGATCTTCGCCATGGCATCCTTCCACCACTTCAATTGTTGCTCATTCATGTTCTTCGTGGACATCATCATGATCTCCCTCTCTTCGGCCAATAGCTCCTTCATTGCTTTGGCTTTCTTTACATTTATCTTCATCTCCTCCAACTTGGCTTTGTTCCTTGCTTCCTCTTCGGTGTGGCTTCAACATGTGCAAGCTTCACCTCTTTCTTTTTCTCAGTAATGATAAGCTTTGTCTCCAATATCTTCACCGCTATTGACTCCTTCGATTTCATCATTTGATCGAATTTGTCCCTCTACTTTCCTTACCTTCTCATGATGTTCATAATCAAATTGTCTACGCAATCCATGTATAATTACTACTGGCGTGATTGATTCAGACCAAATACTATTTGGCTGCTGACAGAAGCTCGACCATGCCGCCTCGTCACCCCTTGGTAGAGCTCCACACCAGACCGCCTCGTCATGCTCTGGTCAACCTATGTAGATTTCCCTGGATCCACCACAAGGCATCGCCACCAACACCTTTTCCCTTGACACAAAGAATACCCTCAAAGAAAGCCTGGATTTTTTCGATGGCCAACCCAGAGGCTGACAGCAACCATTTCCTTTTTTGACTCATCTTTGACCGTTCGCACGTCCTATCACATTTCCCCTTGCTTTACAACTTCACGTCGTCAAACATGAGTTCCGGCTCTGGTTAATCTTTTTCATTGCTTTTGATTGTAAAATTGATACATTTACATAAATTTTGGTAATTTAAAATATTGTAATATGAGGGAACCTAACTAGTGAGTTTTGATTGTCCTCGTCTTTTTCAGTGAGAAGAAAGAACATCCAATCATCCAAACAAGATTTGTGGGTGTTCGCGTTTCTTCATTGCAATTAAAGAAAATCCAAAAATCTACACTAGTGGCTTGAACTAGCACTTGTCATCTTTGTTGCAAAGAAAGAACACCTCTATACCAAGAATTGATGAACGTTGCCTTTGGCGGAGTCATCGCTATGGTAGTGCTTGCGGCATGATGAGTCGTCGTACACACTGATTCTCATGTCGCCATCACCGTCGTAGTGGCAGAGCAACAAGCATTCGACCTCCAGGTTCTGGGCGTGGGCAAACTTCTCAAAGCCGGCGTCGAGGTACATCTTGTCTTACCCGTCATGAGAATAACCACAAGCTCTAAAATTTCACATGGATAAGTTGCAAATAATAACCAATAAATATAATGCCAATGATGCGAGGGTTTGTGCTCTCTCCGAACGATACAATCAAGTTACTCACTCGAGTGTCCTTTTGATAGTACAACCACCTATCCTACAAACCGGTCTCCCAACTACACAATGTGACTCGTAAGTAAGAAACCCTATCAAGAACAAGCCTTAACCTTGGGCATACCACTTGAGCTAGATGATGACGATCTTGACCGCAACAAGATAAAATGTCTTTCTTGATTGTGCCTGCTTGATGAAATCTTGCGGATTGCTCTCCCATAATTCACTACGGGAGAGCTTCTTCTTAGGCGCATCTTCACGGATCCACGATCACCGTATGGATGGAAATCTTGAAGGATATGACCTCTTCGAGATATCTCATCTTGAACTTGCATACCATTTCTTCTTTCTTCATCTTGTTGATATCTTGAAGATACACATGAGAGCTCACTCAATCTTCTTCTTCAAGACATACTTGTCACTTGATCTTAATTTTCTTCTTCTTGCAACCTTAAAGACAACATATGGTTCAATATATATTACCTATGGACAAATCCTAAAAATATAACTTAATGCAAACATTAGTGCATAGAATTTTCATTAATTACCAAAACCACACGTGGGGCTCCATGCACTTTCCAAAGAGACTTGGGCAGAACGTCACATGAGCTGGGCACGGATTTGGATAATCCATGTGAGGGACTAGGAGGCAAACATGCTCTCCTGGACAAGTAACACCTTCTGCACAATGGTGGCACCCATGATGGCCACGCGGACCACCTCCAAGACGGTAGCGAATAAGAAGCTGAAGGGGATTGTTCATGTATTTCAAAAAATTACATCTACACGAACACCCAAGATCTGTTCTATGTAGTTGCAAAAAGGGATTCGAACGCTATGTAAGTAGTGCGGAAGAGCTCGATGAAGATGATGATTCAAGCGACCTCCCTAGTTAGGAAAATCCTCCCAGTCGCGAGGATATCCCCTCCTTGCTCCAAGAATCGAATGGACAATTCCTCCAGTGTAGTCCATGCGTCCAGTGGTGCAATCCGCGAGGGCTTTGCCGTCTAGTGCTAGGCGACCACGACGAGAGTGGTGCATCCTTTCGGAGTATATGGAGAGGGAGAGATAGAGACACTGCCAACCAAAGGGCCAGAAGAAACTCAAAGATAAAATTGCACAACATGAGGTGGGGTTTGCACCTCTATTTACAGGTGGAGGGGTGGATGCCAACTTGGAGGAGGGGATGGTGACCGCCACCCTATGGCTGGCTGCCTCCTCCTTTGGTCGATCAGCCAAAGCTGGGCTGGCCGTCGCCCCCTCCCCTAGGTCAGTTGCCTAGGTGGGTTGGCCCACCAAACCCCAGGGACATCTTTTCGAAGGGTTCCTAGTTCGGTGGCCTTCTTGGGCCCTTGGAGCCTGGCCAGCTAGCCCTAGCCTGTCCTAGCTAGCTCCTAGACTATTTGGGTGGCCCAGCTACCCTGCACTCCCCTCTCCCCTTCCAGAATTTTTTCCCTCCCTTATTCTGATGACCTCAGCACAATCTAGACTTTATTAGAATGATATCTCCCCAATACGAAATATCATCGGAATAATTCCGAGAATAATTCCACATATATGATACCGTGGAACACTTCTGATGAATCAGTCTCGATAAGCTCACAACGATTTCAAATTTTTCTCACTTAGTCATAAAATCTTCGTAACAATTCTAGACATTGTCGGAACTATTCTAAACATCTTCTCAAATCCACATACCGTAAATAGAACTCTCACAACAGATTTTACAACCTTAAGTGTGTGACCAGATAGGTTCGCTGTAGCGCAGTCAACAGTCTGAATACCGTCGGATCAATAACTAACGTTGGAATCTTGACATCCACGTTGGCTCCTTTGCATACTCGAAGTTTGGAACTTGGACGAACATTCCGTGTTGTTCATATGCTAATCCCTTTGTTACATGGTATGTTGATAAGCCGAGGTGAGACTTCAATATACTCGTGATCAACTCTTTGATCACTATACCTATTATTTTTAATCCGTTATGTCTGCGCATACATGCATGTTACTTAACATCACAATACCGAGAGGTTCTAGTTGGTATCTCTCCTTTGTTGGGAGGAACAAATCCCAGTCTTAAAATATTAAGCTTCCCGTATCTTCAAATATATCCAAGCCTTAACCTTCTCAGCACGTAGGGTTAACCGGCGAGGGATGATAAGATCAAAGCATACCCTCCAATATGAGTAACTGTAAATCAACAGAAAAGAGGAGAAGGAGAGGGACACCAGAAAATCAGGTGTTGCCTCTGGAGGAGCACTAGCAAAATCCAGTGTTGCCTCGGTGAAGGTCCTCAATGACCACCCTTTGTGTTGCATTGTGACTGGTACCAGAAGTAGAAGGAAAAAATCAAAAGTATCTATGATAGGTTCTACTCTAAATTGCAGGGGTGTTGGCAAGAAGGGTATGAGTGTTTTTCTGTCAGATTTTCTTAGAGCCCAGGAGGTTGACTTCATTGGTTTGCAGGAGACAAAAAAGAAATATTATTCTCCTACTTTCTTCAGTAAATTTGATCATATGAATGATTTTGAGTGGAGATGGATTCCTTCTGTTGGCAGGAGTGGTGGGATTTTGGGTGGTTTTAGGTCATCTAGGTTTGACATTTGCAAAACTGATGTTGGTAGATTCTATATCGAAGTTACTCTGTTTGATAAAAAAATACAGGTGAAATGGAATTTGATTATTGTGTATGGAGCTGCTTAATTAGAAGACAAGGAGGATTTTCTGATTGATCTAGGAAATGCTTTTGTGACCAAGAGCTGCCTCTACTCATTGGAGGAGATTTCAATATCATTAGATTCCCCTCGGAGAAAAATAAAACCATGAGGAGAAACAGATGAACTGATATGTTCAATTCCATTATCAACAGTCATGGTCTGAGAGAGCTATACTTATTAGGTGGCAAATATACTTGGTCAAACAATCAGCAAGATCCTACACTGGAAAAACTTGATAGATTCCTGATGAATGACTCTTGGGAAACTTTGTTCCCCCTCACTACTGTTCATAAGCTTGTTAGATAAATGTCAGACCACAATCCTTTGATTCTAGATACTATGGAACAGAGAGATAGAGTTGTCAGAGATTTCAAATTTGAAAAAGCTTGGCTGCAAGAAGAAGATTTCCTAGGCAGAGTATCCGGGACTTGGGAAATTCCAGTAAGAGCTTCTGACAGCTTGGGGAAAATACAACAGAAGTTGAAAAATGTCAAGAAAGACCTGAAGAGCTGGGGGCAAATCTTAGAAGGAGAGATATCAAAAGAAAAAAGTAAATTAATGGGGAGCTGGAAGAGTTAGAAAGATTGGAAGAAAATCAGTCCCTGACTGCCACACAGATAAGAAGAAGAGCCCAGATACATCATGAGTTGCTAGCTATTATTGACAAATAGGAGAGCTACTGGCAGAAGAGATCCTGAGAGAAATGGCTTCTCTAGGGAGACAGTAATACCTCTTTCTTCCATAGAATTTCCAATGGCTGCAAAAGAAAAAGAACTATTTTGTCTATGACTGATCGTGATAATATTATTTAAGGAACCACTGATCTTCTGAATCATGCCACTGCTTTCTACAAAAATCTCTTTGGTCCAGTCACTGATTCTGGCATCAAGTTAAATAATCAGATTTGGTCTGCTGATGAAACAATAAGTAGTGAAGAGAGAGATGTAATGGATAGAAATTTCAGTGAAGAGGAAAAAAATGCCATTGACCAGATGGAAAATAACAAGGCAGCTGAACCTGATGGAATTCCTGCAGAATTCTATAAAAAAATGTTGAGATATTATTAAAACAGATATGATGATTGTCTTCAATGACTTCCACAGACATACAATTGACCTGAAAAGGATCAATTATGACATTATTACCCTTGTGCCAAAGGGGCCAGATGCAGACAAAATACAGAAATACAAGCCAATTTGTCTCCTACAAGTCCTCTTCAAGATTTTCACAAAGGTTTTAACTATTAGAGCAATTCCCATAATGAACAAAGTGATACATCCCTGCCAGAATGCCTTCATAAAAGGGAGGTATATTACTGATGGGGTTGCACTGTTACAAGAAGTGTTGAGAGAAGCAAAATTCAGAAAACAACAGGGGATTGTTTTAAAAATTAACTTTGAAAAAGCTTATGACAAGGTAAATTGGGAGTTTCTGTTTGACTGTTGTAGACAGAAAGATTTCAGTGAAGATTGGCTGATTTGGATAAAGAATGCAATTGCAGAGGGGACACTCAGTGTCAAATTCAATGATAAAGAGGGACCATATTTTGGCAGCCACAAAGGAATCAGACAAGGGGATCCTTTTGCTCCTTTCCTGTTCAATATGGTACCTAACAGCCTTGCTAAGATGGTTTCTGTGGCACAACAAAATAGCCTTGTTGTAGGTTTGGCTAACAATATTATTACTAGAGGGATTGCTATGCTTCAGTATGATGATGATACAATTTTATTGATCCAAGATGATTTGGATCAAGCCAAAAATCTCAAACTGTTACTGTATCTCTTTGAAGCAATGTCTGGACTGAAAATAAACTTTGAAAAGAGTAAAGTTATGATGATTCTTCATGATGATAACAAGATTCAGACATACTTAGATCTTTTCAACTGTCAAAGTGGCACTTGGCCAATAAAATACCTGGGCACCCCCATTTGTGCAAGGAGGCCCACTGTTGCTGAAATGGGCTTCCTAGGGGACAAGACAAAGAAGAAAATTAATGAGTGCATGGGTAGGAAATAATATGTCTATTGGAGGGAGAATAATAAAAATTGGTGCATGTCTGTCCAGTACAGGTGTTTACCAGATGTCCATGAGACTTTTGCACAAAACAACTATAGAGGAAATAGATAAACCTATCAGATACTTCTTCTGGGCTGGAAGTGCAGATAAGAGAAAGTACCACTTTGTCAAATGGAGATGGATCTATAAACCAAAGAAAAAGGTGGCCTGGGCCTGAAAGACCTTACAAAATTCAACATCAGTCTTATGTGCAAGTGGTGGTGGAAAATAGAATCTTCTACCAGCCCTTGGGATGATTTTATGTGCAGAAAATATCTTAGAGGTTCTGGTATCTTCTACTCAAAAAATAGACCAGGTGACTCCCCTGTGTGGACAGATATGCAAAAAATAAAAGATATTTACCGAGCTGGCAGAAGAATGCAAGTGGGAGATGGGAGAATAACAAGTTTCTGGCAGGATGCCTGGTGTGGGAGTATCCCTTTGAGAGATTCTTTCCCTGAAATTTTTCACATTTGCAATGAACAAGATGTCACAGTTGCTGATGCTGCTGTCCTTGGCTAGAATTTTTCCTTTAGAAGATACTTGTCTCCAGATTTAGTTGTTCAAGTGCATGGCCTGCTAGGGATTGTGAGACAAACAGTTCTATCTCAGGCGAAAGACAAACCTTTCTGGAAATGGACAAAAAATGGGATTTATTCTGTGAAATCAATGTACAATCATCTGTGCAGGAATGGGACAGACAAATCCTTCAAACACTTGTGAAAAAGTAAGATTCCTCTGAAAATAAAGACATGCCTGTGGTTAATCTGGCATAATGCAATTGCAACAAAAGATAACCTCTTGAGAAGGAATTGGAATAGGAGTGCCTCCTGCCAGTTTTGTCACCAGAATGAAAGCACATCTCATCTCTTTTTTGATTGTGCTGCAGCAAAATATGTGTGGAGTATTGTTGTTATGTCTATTGGAGCAACTGACAGGCCTGAGAGCTTTACACAATTCTTCTGGTGGTTTCCTCTATTTGTTCCTGCTAGCAGGAATGTCCAGATTGCTGGCTTGGCAGCAATTTGTTGGGCGATATGGAAACTTCGAAATAGAGCTTGCTTTGATATGAAACTAATAAAATCTCCTATTGAATTAATCAATTTGTCTGCTGTCTTTATGAACTACTGGGCAGGTCTCCATAATGCAGTTGATGAAGGAAATATCAAAGCAGGTGCTGATAACTTGCTCCGGCTGGCGGCGGCTGTTGCTGCTACTTCTTCAACCACTGGAGGGAGAACTGGTCGAAGAACTTTGACAATTACTAACGCCACGACAGCTGATCCTGAAGGGGAGGATATGGAGACTGATGATACAAAGACCTAATGCTCTTCTCCACACCGGCTTTTGGTGTTTGTCGACTGATCCCTGGCATTTTGGTTGCTGTTAAAAAGATAGATGGTGATCTAGCTGACCTGAGGGTCCTTTTGTTGCTTACTTTGCTTCGCTAGAAAATTCTACTGATTCTATCGGCTGGTCTGTAACTCTATAACGCTAGCATTAGCGGCGCCTCCCTTCCTGTGATGCAAAACTACTAATGTTTTTTCGTTATCTCTTGGTAATGAAAATCGATCCCCTGAGGGGTGAATCGCTTGGAAAAAAAACATACTACTCCCATGGACAATACGGGCCCCCCTTCCCCGATTTTTTGTGAAATTGACTGCCATGTCGCCGAGGGCCCTCACCGGTAACCCTGACCTTGCTGCTTGCCGTCGTAGCTCCGGCTCCACCTCCCTTCTTCTTCGCACCATCAACCGCATGTGCTCTTAATTGATACGGTGGCGTGTTCCTGTGTTTGTCGGGCCATCTGAATCGTAGTGGCTCATGCGCGAGCAAGCTAGCGCCCGAGCGGAGGCGGCCATCGAGACGTGCTCCAGCAAGCAACCGTGGCTCGAATCACGTGCGAGCATCGGGGCGGCATGATATGGACAGGACAGGAGGCCATCGAGCTTAGAGGTGGCTGAAGAGAGATAAAGTGACATGTGGGCTAGTCAACGAGAGTTGATTTATCTCATTTGTGGTTTTTTTTTGTTAGATAGAAAAGGATGCTCCATCTTGTTGAAGGCTTGGAATTAAGGGTAGACGATGCTGGACGGTGAGTGAACACAGCATTACAGCAAGCTGTAAGTAATCAGGGAAGTTGCAAAATTAAAAAAAAAAGAATGAGGAGATGGAGATGCGGGGGATCGAACCCCGTGCCTCTCGCATGCAAAGCGAGCGCTCTACCATTTGAGCTACATACCCAATTGCATGATTACATGCTAATTGTTTATAATTATCTTGTTATAATGCGTAATTTAGTGACTGGCTATCAACACTAGCTGCGATATTAGTAGATTCGAAAGCATCCAAATGGTGAAGCGAGTCCATCCGATATTATGGCATGAAAATGTTGATAGTAGTTTGTTTCTTACAGGTCAACATGGTTGTGCCTTCTTGTCTGGCAACACCTCTAGATGCTGCAGTCTTTGCTGCTTCCAAGCATTGTGTCAAGCTACTGATTCAGGTATATATGCAGCCGTTATCTACTAATTAATATGTTCTTTGGTTGCAAGAGAGGCTCTGTCTAACTATCTTCTCTTGTACACGCATATATTTGGCAGGCTGGAGCTAATGTGAACGATGTTAATAATAATTCCTTGGCAAGAGCTGCAACCGAAGGCTTAACTGAAATTGTTAAGTGCTTGTTGGAGGCAGGTGCAGACCCAAATCGTCATGATGAGGTGACATTCTCTCTTGTTTTTTCACGATATCATAGTGCGCCGATTAACTTTGCAGCGTATGTGACACTGGTGTGGCACAATTATATAACATAATAATGCCATGTACTGTCTGAAAAAATATGGCAGTAGTTTATATGTGAAGGGAACCGAGGATGGAAGCCAATAAGTCTAATTTTGTCCAAAGTAGTGCTCGAGTCTTGAATCATTGGGCATCAGTTGAATGGGCTTATTTTGACATCAAGACTAATATGTTTGACACTGCTTTATCATATGATTAGTTTGATTACCATCAGTTGCTTTTATAGTTGGAGGCGATCTCGGGATTCTTCCGCGACACGAGGGCGCCCGGGGCACCAGCTGACATGGGTATACCCTTCGGGTACCCATTATTGGTATACCTGGATCGGCTCGGCCCAATATGGAGAAGGCCCAACAAGGCAACTCGAAGAAGTAGTCGACTAGGACTCTTGTAAAACCCTAGGCTGGTTGCATATATAAAGCTAGCCAGGGCACCCGAAATAAGGGGGACAATAGATAGACAACATAGCTCCGCCTACGGCGGCACCATGTAAACACATCTATGATCATATACTGGATTGCTAGCAGCACGTAGGGATCCTCCACCGAGGGGACCCGAAGCTGGGTACGTCGTGTGCCTAATCTCGCTCCCGGAATCTCCATCGTCGCTCTCTCCCGAAATCCAAGTCTACAATACGTAGGCATTGCCGAGGTGTTCCCTCGTCAATTGGCGCCGACCGTGGGGATCGCGACGCTGGATTTTGTTATCCGGGCGAGATCCCTGTATATCATCATCAAGATCATCGTTAGTCGATGCATCTGCATCGGCACCGTCAGCTTCATCACGGCTCCACTGGAAACACGCGGAGACTTCATCATCTTCAAACATTAGATTGCATCTGGCTACTCATCAGCGGGGCGCGTTTGGTTTCGCTCCGCCACGGCTGACCTTTCTTCCGTCTTGGTCGACATGTGCGGACGTTCTCGTCTCAACTGTGGTCTACGTTTTTTACGAAGCTGGAAAGCCTCGTCCCAAAAGAAGATCGATCGATTCAACAGTTGCAGGAGTCTTTGTAAAAGCTACGATGTGGTACTAATCCAGGGAGTTGTCAAAATCCTGAAGAAAGTCAAAGGAGAAGTTCGGATCGGAAATTAAGAAGCTGGTCGGCTCCGTCCTATCACACGAATCGTCAGTTGCCATCAACGGGCAGCAGCGGAGAC
This sequence comes from Lolium perenne, assembly GCF_019359855.2. Lineage (NCBI taxonomy): Eukaryota > Viridiplantae > Streptophyta > Magnoliopsida > Poales > Poaceae > Lolium > Lolium perenne. Next base: position 7,695,649 of record NC_067248.2, on the reverse strand, counting down.
AAGCCAGCTAAACAAACAGCGGCTGCCGTAGTCCAAGTTCCAGAGAAAATAAACCTCATGGACATTATTTGCTCCGTCGGGCTTCTTCCGACCAAATGCCACTCCACTTCGTCTGCGCCGCGCTTCATCACGGATAGATCATCCGACATAAAGATTACCAGGTGCTATATTTCTAGTTACGTAAAGCTTATTTCGCTAAATATTATTTGGCTCTTGCTATTATCTGCGTGCAACTTTGTGCACTACAATATAACTGCAGATTGAAACGAAAGCTTCTACTACTCTGCTCGGTCGATCGTGCCCGCCATCACGCACTCGTCATACTTGGGGGTTTACCCGACATATTCGGATGCTCACCCGTGGTAGATCCGCCACATCGATTGCGTCTCCTTCATCGACTACTTCCGGCCAGGCGCCACGTGACTACATCGACTGAGTCCGCCACATGACTTGCTTCCACGTCGGCTCTACTGCAGCTGATAAAAAAAAGCTAAGTGTTCCTCTTTGAGAGTCAATTATTATTTACTTTCACCACACCCGAATATAAGGGGACTGTAACATTACATCATTACAGCAGATACTCCCGACACTCGTGGCCGTGCCATTACTTCGTTAGCACAAATATACTCGGTTACTTGGTGAATTTATTTTCTTCGGCTCTGGATATATTTTCTCTGGTTCGGTGAAATTATTTTCTCCGGTTCAGTGGAGTTATTCTCTTCGGCTCAGTGGATTAATTTGCTTCGGCTTAGTGAAATTACCTTCTTCGGGTCAGTGGATTCATTTTCTTCGGCTTACTGGATTTTGTTTTCGTCGGATTCATCTTATAAAGTTATCATTGGTTTCCTCTAATATAATACTACCCGATGAGCTTCTGGGTCAATAGATTTATCATCTATGATTATTACTGGATTTAATTTCTTCGGGTCAGTGAATTTATTTTTTCCGGATTCATCTATATGGATACTACTAAGTTTACTCTTATAGAATACTACCCGATGAGCTTCCGGATCAACGGATTCATCTTCTATGGCCATTACTGGATTTATTTTCTTCGGGTCAATGGATTCATCTTCTATGATATCAGCGGATTCATCTTCTATGATTATTACTGGATTCTTCGGGCCAATGAATTCATCCTCTATGAGATCGACGGATTTATCTTCAATATATGCTCTATATTTAATGGCATCTTCAATATGGATTCATCTAAAATACTTCATCTGGGATTCATCTTCGTATATTATTGTCTATGGCTTCATCTTAAATGGCTTAACCAAATATGACGCCGCGACTCCATCAACTTATTTCGACGTCACGCCTAACGCTCGGGGGCTCGACAACGATTTCGCCTCGGGTCATGACGGCGACACAACAATCATGACATCACCGCAGCAACGCTCGGGGGCTCGGTTATTTCTTCATCAACAATTTCGCGGCATCCATTTTTGCTATTTGGTGGTTTCTACTTTGGCTAGATTTCTTATCTACACTCGAAGACTTAATCATGCACCGACTTCGTCGTTTCCAAAAAGCTAAGTGTTCTTTTATTTTGCACAAAGTTGATTATCGTTTACTTTCGTCGCACCCGACAGTTGGGGGCTGCGCGGCATATATTCACTTTACATATCATCGAATCTGAGCATCTGACACCGCATGCGAAAAAGAGAGTCAAGGGAAAGATAGAAAAAGTTTGTTTATTTGTGCAGGAGAAAGCAAAATTCAAAGTATATAAGAGAGAACCCGACGAAATTGTCTACAGGGAGAACTCGACGAAATTGTCTTCAAGAAAGAACAGGACCCGAAGAATTATCTTCAAGGAGGTCCCGAAGAATTATCTTCAAGGAGGTCCCGAAGAATTATCCTCAAGGAGGTCCCGAAAAATTATCCTCAAGGAGGTCTCGAAGAATTATCTTCAAAGAGGACCCGCAGAATTGTCCTCAGGGAGGACCTGAAGAATTGTCCTCAAAGAGGACCCGAAGAAATTTTCGTAAAGGAGGAACTCGACGAAATTTTCATCAAGGAGGAACCAAAAAAAAAAGGTGGACAAATCTTCGGGTTCATTGACTCGTCATATTGTTCCGAACAAGAGCATCGGCGATGTACCCGACAATATAGAATAACCAATATATTCAGCTGTCTCATCAAGCTCGAGAGAAAAATAGAAGAACCCGCAAAATGGGTCATTGCATCAGCCGAACAAGGCACTTGACAAAATATTCTCAGGGCGCCAAAGTTGCGAGTAATCTCTGAATGACGCAAAACTCTGCGAAGGTAAGACCCCGAGATCCGTCCTGTGTGGCGTGGCATCGCCAAAGACTGCGCTCTGCTACTTTTTTCCACATCAACAGATGTGAAGAAATATCCCGGCGGACGCGCTGTGGACCCGATAACATTACTGGAATTCGGATCATGGTAAGTCCTTAAGCGGCACGTGACGAATTACGCCAGGTCCCGAGATCATGTCCAGGGACGTGATCTTGAAGTAGGTTCTTGCGGGATTGCCACAAGAGCAGTTAACTGGTACCTGATCCGTCAGATGAACCAGCCCCATTTACCATTATCCCTGAACAACATAGATAGCAACGGCCTGGAGTCACTAAAACGAGGGGCTGCGCCCAGAAATATAGTCAAATTCTTTATCGAGTAGTACAACTTGAGTCTATGCCCAGGTGCAAGCACCTGCGCATAGGCTTGGGGGCTACTCTTATCAAGAGTATTGTTCACCCTCCCGATAAGATACAAGAAAGAGGAAAAATTGTGGTGTCGATTAAAAGCAAGTTGAGCCTACACCCAAGTGCAAACACTTGGCTGTAACCTCGGGGGCTACTCCCATCGGGAGCGCTGGCCGCGCACCCGATAGAAAAATAACTTCGACAACATCTATGACAATCAAGGTTTGTAAACTCAACTCGATTCTACGACTCGAGTGGAGCCTACTCCCATCGGGAGCACATGGATTTCATCAAGTCCTCCAGAAATATACTTAAGTTCTTCATCGAGTAGTACAACTTGAGTCTATGCCTAAGTGCAAGCACTTACTCATAGACTCGGGGGTTACTCCCATCGGGAGCGCTGTTGAGCACCCGATAGAAAAATAATTTCAAGAATCGTCGACATCATCTACGCTATACATGATATACGACATGGACCTCGCCTTGTATTTCTTAGACTTCGGAGATGATTATGCTTGGAGTCTCTACGTATTGGTATACCTGGATCGGCTCAGCCCAATATGGAGAAGGCCCAACAAGGCAACCCGAAGAAGTAGTCGACTAGGACTCTTGTAAAACCCTAGGCTGGTTGCATATATAAAGCTAGCCAGGGCATGATACGTCCCAAACGTATCTATAATTTCTTATGTTCCATGCTACTTTTATGATGATACTCACATGTTTTATACACATTATATGTCATTATTATGCATTTTCCGGCACTAACCTATTGACGAGATGCCGAAGAGCCGATTCTTTGTTTCTGCTGTTTTTGGTTTCAGAAATCCTAGTAAGGAAATATTCTCGGAATTGGACGAAATCAACGCCCAGGGTCCTATTTTCCACGAAGCTTCCAGAAGTCCGAAGAGGAAACGAAGTGGGGCCACGAGGTGGCGACACACTAGGGCGGCGCGGCCCAAGCCCTGGCCGCGCCGGCCTGTTGTGTGGGCCCCTCGTGACGCCCCCTGACCTGCCCTTCCGCCTACATATAGTCTTCGTCGCAAAACCCCCAGTACCGAGAGCCACGATACGGAAAACCTTCCAGAGACGCCGCCGCCGCCAATCCCATCTCGGGGGATTCAGGAGATCGCCTCCGGCACCCTGCCGGAGAGGGGAATCATCTCCCGGAGGTCTCTTCGTCGCCATGATCGCCTCCGGATCGATGTGTGAGTAGTCCACCCCTGGACTATGGGTCCATAGCAGTAGCTAGATGGTTGTCTTCTCCTCATTGTGCTATCATGTTAGATCTTGTGAGCTGCCTATCATGATCAAGATCATCTATTTGTAATGCTACATGTTGTGTTTGTTGGGATCCGATGAATATTGAATACTATGTCAAGTTGATTATCAATCTATCATATATGTTGTTTATGTTCTTGCATGCTCTCCGTTGCTAGTAGAGGCTCTGGCCAAGTTGATACTTGTGACTCCAAGAGGGAGTATTTATGCTCGATAGTGGGTTCATGCCTCCATTAAATCTGGGACAGTGACAGAAAGTTCTAAGGTTGTGGATGTGCTGTTGCCACTAGGGATAAAACATCGATGCTTTGTCTAAGGATATTTGTGTTGATTACATTACGCACCATACTTAATGCAATTGTCTGTTGCTTGCAACTTAATACCGGAAGGGGTTCGGATGATAACCTGAAAGTGGACTTTTTAGGCATAGATGCATGCTGGATAGCGGTCTATGTACTTTGTCGTAATGCCCTGATTAAATCTCATAGTACTCATCATGATATATGTATGTGCATTGTTATGCCTTCTTTATTTGTCAATTGCCCAACTGTAATTTGTTCACCCAACATCTGTTTATCTTATGGGAGAGACACCACTAGTGAACTGTGGACCCCGGTCCTATTCTTTACATCGGAAATACAATCTACTGCAATTGTTCTTTACTGTTCTTCGCAAACAAACATCATCATCCACGCTATACATCTAATCCTTTGTTTACAGCAAGCCGGTGAGATTGACAACCTCACTGTTACGTTGGGGCAAAGTACTGTGATTGTGTTGTGCAGGTTCCACGTTGGCTCCGGAATCCCTGGTGTTGCGCCGCACTACACTCCGCCACCAACAACCTTCAACGTGCTTCTTGGCTCCTACTGGTTCGATAAACCTTGGTTTCTTTCTGAGGGAAAACTTACTGCTGTGCACATCACACCTTCCTCTTGGGGTTCCCAACGGACGTGTGTCTCACGCGCATCAGGGCACCGAAATAAGGGAGACAATAGATAGACAACATAGCTCCGCCTACGGCGGCACCCTGTAAACACATCTATGATCATATACTGGATTGCTAGCAGCACGTAGGGATCCTCCACCGAGGGGACCCGAAGCTGGTACGTCGTGTGCCTAATCTCGCTCCCTGAATCTCCATCGTCGCTCTCTCCCGAAACCCAAGTCTACAATACATAGGCATTGCCGAGGTGTTCCCTCGTCACCAGCCTTGGGTTCGACGGAGGAGGTGGCCCTCTTCTTCGCTGGAGAGGGTCGGCCTGCGGTTGGTGGTGGTGGATCCTTGATCTATCACCGCGATCCGGCGGTGAGATGGAGGGGCATGGAAGCCGGCGATGGTGTCGCCGGTGGAGGGTTGGATTGGCCAGCCCGGGATGGTCACCGACGTGGGGATCCGACCTGAATAAAGGCGGCGGTCCTAGGGCCTCTCTTGCGTGAAGAGGAGGACCTACCGGAGGCCTGGACTCGTGATCTGGCCGGGGGGTTGAGTTCCGGAAGGCTCCGCCGGCGAATGTAACAGTGCTTTGCCTGGAGTTTGCTGGATCGGAGGTATTCGGTCGTGCGCACCCATGCTTTTATTCCGACCGATTGGTTCCGGAGGGAGCGGTGCGAAGCTCTTTTTCTGTGTTGACATCAAGTGACTATGGATCTATGATGAAAGTCGGAAGAAGAGAATTTCATGAAGACCGGAGGGGAGGACTAGCTAAGGGAGGTTCAAGTCTCCGCGCTGTTGAGGGGCTTGCTTGGTGTTACGGGCTTCACAGCTGCGGTATGAAAGTGGGGGTGACAACACATGTGAAGTGCAGAGTCCTACCTTTCAGGGTGAAAACTCAAGATCTGGCCTTAACTGGTTGTGCCTGGCAATGACCTTGGTGGAGGCATTGTTTTGAGAGCGGGGACTATCTTCAGGGTGAAAACCCAAGATCTTTGATCGGGCGACGACGGTGTTTGAGCACTGTTCCCTTCTTGGAGGCGTCGTTTTTTGAAGAGTCTGTAATTCAGGTGTTGTCATGGCGGTGGATGTATTTGCTGTTGTTAGGCCCGAGATACTGTAGCGGGACTTTTATTTCGTAGTTTTCTTTTCTTTTTTTAGCTGTGTGCATCCGTAGTGTCATTAGGTTGATGCGTTGTTGCAGAAGCTAGGTGTAATTGGTCTCTTGATATTAATATATTCCCTTTATCAAAAAAAAAGTTGCCTTTATAGTTTCTACACAGCATTGCGATGGTTGTATTTTTGCAATCAGTTATGTATAGAAAGTTACAGGATGCGTATGGGCTCTTCTTTTCTAGATCTTGACCTTTGAGCGGTCAATTTGCGGGATAGATTTAGATATAGGTGTGTGATGCATCTAGACCGGAGAGGAAGATTTGGTAAAGAATATCGAACTTCTTTGGTTCAACTAGCTAAATTTGGGGTAGAGATGGGGAAAATTGAGATGGGAAGTGAGGAGGGCCGGGTTTGAGTGTGGGAGGAGTGATGTGGGAGAGGAGTGAGGCATAACGGAAATGTTCTCGCATGTAATAGTGCTCCAGGTTACCGCCGGCGCACCAAAAGACCAACGCGCAGGTGGTAACACATGTACCTTGGCTGTAATTTGCTTGGGCCTAGCCCACGAATTACCGCCGGCACACCAGGTGGAGAATGCGCCGATAATAGAATAATAGCGCCGGCACACGACAGGGCAGGTGCGCCGGCGGTAATTCGTGGACTAGGCCCGGGTCCAATGGAGTCGTGGCCCTCCTTTATCACCGGCGCACCAAGCTTCTTGTGACGCCGATGGTAGCCCATATGTCGCCGGCGGTAGTAAGCACCGACGCGTGTCTATTTGGGTGCGCCGGCAGTAAGCCCTGCGGCTATATGCGTTTCCCTAGTAGTGAGCTCCGCACCCTTATCGACGTGTGCCAGGCGCAGTTGGCGCTGCGGCAGAGCGATGGGCCGATGTGGGCGCGGAGAGGCGGGAATTGGGCGGAGGTGTTTCAGCATGAGCGGGTGGCTGAAATCACGCGGTTAGCCGGTTCAACCGGGTTGGCTAGCGCGCGTGGTGCCACGGGTGAGGCGTCAATGAGACTCTCGCCATGTATGGCTACCGCCCGCGTCGTGTCGGAATCCGTCTCGCCGGTTGGTGTGCTTCCCCGCGGTGCACTCGGGCTCGTCGCGCTCCGGGTCCAACTCTGAAGTCCGATATCGCTTGGCGCCCTACCCGCCGCCGATATGGGGGAGTGGGATCGTCATCTGCGACATCCGCGACGCGTCGCGCGAATCATCTTCGGTGCATGCGCTCCTCCGCCCGAAGAAGGAGGTTCCCCATTCGGCGGCATGTGGGCGCCTTTATCTCGAACGACGACGACGGTGGCGACGGTGCCGACTAGAGCGCATTCCATCATTAGATTAGGGTTTTTTTTATTACCGTCTTGTAGTTTAAATTTGGCCAACACAAATTGGAATGAAAACCGTGGTAGTTTGTATCGGCGGGAGTGGTAACAAACTGCCGCCGGCCGGTAGCACGTACGGTCATTAATTGTGACCGAATTTGGCAAGGAACTCGTTGATATTACGGTCAGAGCTTCCTCCTTGGCTCATTGCACTTTTGGCCTTGGTGCTCCAGCTTGCAGCGTTCTGGGCGTACATGCCGCCTCCTTCCATGACCTCCTTGATACACCTCTCCAGCTCCTCCTTGGTAATAATCAACTCGTCTCCTTCATCCGCCCGCACGCGCACGCGCACGCCGACACGCCATACATCCTCGATGTACTTGGCGTTCATCGTCTGGTCCGACCACTGCGGCATGGCCACCATGGGCACACCGGCGGCCAGCGCCTCGGTCGTGGAGTTCCAGCCGCAGTGCGTGAGGAAGCAGCCGATTGCCGGGTGAGCAAGCACCTCCAGCTGCGGGCTCCATTCCACCACGAGGCCCCTTCCTTGGGCCTTGGCCGTCTCGGCGAACCCCTCGGGCAGCTTAGGGGTCTCTGACGCCCTGACCACCCAGAGGAAGCTCGGCATGGCACCGCCGCACAGCCCCTCGGCCAGCTGGGCCGTCTGAGCCACGGTGAGCGTGACGAGGCTGCCGAAGGAAACGTATACGACAGAGCGCTCCGGCCTCCCGTCGAGCCAGGCCCTGCACGCCGCCGCCATTGGGACGTGCAGCTCCAAGCCGTAGGAGGCGTCGTCCGGCACGCGTTTGTCGAGGTACGCGGACGGCACGGTCGGGCCGACGGTCACGGCCCCCCACGCCAGGGCCATGTACTCCGCCTCCTCCGGCTGAAGCTCGTACAAGGAGTTCACCAGCACGTGGTCCGCCGAGGTGAGCTCCTGGAGCTGCTTCAGCGCGAGCTCCGCGTAGACCGGGAAGTTGCTGCGCTCCTCCGTCAAGTAGGTCGGGAAGTCGCACGGCTTGAGCCCCGCCGGCAGGCCAGGGAGGTCGGCGGTGTCCTCCCCGACGGGCAGCGTCGCAAGCCCTGTCCAAGCGTGGGCGTAGGCCAGGTTGACGGAGCATGCCTGCGTGAAGAAAGCCGCGCAGGGCACGCCGTGCCGGCGGGCCACGCGCGCCGCCCACGGCAACAAAGGGTCGTACACCACGACGCGCACCGGCCGGCCCTCGGCTGACTCTGAGCGGAGGAGGTCATCCACGTCGACCGACCCGAACGATTCGAGGCGGGGCAGATAGGCTGAGATGTCGCCGGCCTCGTCAAGGCCACCGCCGTCGGAGAACCCAGCGATGTGGACGGAACCGGCGGACGGATTAGTAGAGGCGAGGACGGAGCGGGTGGTCGCCAGGGTGCAGCGCACGCCGTCGTGGCTGGCGAGCCGCTTGGCAAACTGGAGCAATGGATTGATGTGGCCTTGGGACGGGTACGAGAGGAGGAGCACGTGAATCATGGCGCTACTGCCCGGCATAGTATGATGTTTGCAGTACCATCCACGAGAGGGACTATACATAATATAAGCCCATCTCCAACACGGAGATCCAAATCGAGGTGCTGGTCATCCGTTTAAATCTGTTTGGATGGATGCCTCGACATGTGTACACTTAGTCCTTAGGCCGGTGCCAATGCATCATAGGTTATAGCCTCGCCACGTCAGCTTTTACCTTCACTCTCACCCCACTCTCACCCCACTCTCACCCCACGGTGCCAGTACACGGGCTATAGTGTCAGCTCTCACTTCTCTCTCCTCCACATCAGCTTTTCTCTCTCCTCCACATCAGCATTCAAAATAATGCAAGAAAATTATTTTATTCAACTAAAATTGTTACCGATTACATTATATAAAAAAATATCACCGCCCGGAATGCACCGATCATATCACCCTCCATTCCGTCGCTCGAACTGCTGCTAGACGAAGACATGGCGTTGAGAGGAGTGGAAATGGAGAGTGGAGGAGATGAAGTGAGGTGTGGAATGAGTGAAACCATATGGGGGGTATTTATAGGGGGTGGGGATGAAATTTTGGGGTTTTTGGCTTTTTTTCGAATTTTTTGAGCCAGCAACGGCTACCCCAACAGCTAGCTAACGTGGACGAATCAGATCGCGCCACCTCAGCTAGCCGTTACCCCCTCCCTCTCGCCCCCGCTCTCGCCCCGACCCGCCACCGCACCGCCTCGCTCTCGCCCCCCTCTCGCCCTTCTCGGGCGCCAATGGCGGCGGCCGGCGGTAGCGGCGCTACCGCCGGGCGGGGGATCCACCGCCCCGCGCTGCCGTCTCGCCCCCCTCTCGCCCCGCTCTCGCCTCCCGGCGGGCGGTACCGCCCCCGCTCCCGCCCGCGTTGGACAGTGGCTGGCGTCCGCCTGGCCGTTTGGGTCACGCGATGCATCCAACGCGGCTAGATATAGATCGCGGCCAAAGTATTTGATATTTGAGCTTTAACTCAATATAGCGGGGCGCCGTTGTCTGGATACCGGAGGCACATCAGGGAAAGTTAGCGACTTCCATTGCTCGCGTCGGGAGGTCAGGGCTGCGGCCATTACGGGCGCCACCAGTTCGAAAAGAAAGGCCATCGTCGGCGGCGGCTTAGGGTCTGGTCAGATCGCCGACACGATGCTCGTGAACTGCATCCTTGAACACGCACGTACGTGTCCGATCTCCATTGGCTAATGTCTGCGTCCAAGCTCCGCCAGCGAGTGTAAGCTGCACTGCAAGACGCTCGTCCGCGAAATATTTAAGTCCACAAAAAGTTCCGTCGCGACCGCCATCGCAGAACCCATCACGGGGGTTCTCAAGCTCTTCCCGGCACCCTGCCGGAGGGGAAATCATCGCCGGAGGCATCTACATCGCCATGCCCGCCTCCGAAGTGATGCGCGAGTAGTTCATCCCTGGACTATAATGGGTCCATCGCAGTAGCTAGATGGTTGTCTTCTCCAATATTTGCCTCATGTTTAGATCTTGTGAGAGCTGCCCTACATGATCAAGATCATCCTTATGTAATGCTACATGTTGTGTTTGCTGAGATCCAATGAATATTGTATACTATGTCGAGATCGATTATATATTCATGTCATATGCTATTTGTGATCTTGCATGCTCTCTGTTGCTAGTAGATACTCTGACCAAGTAGATGCTTGTGACTCCAAGAGGGGGTATTTATGCCTGATAGTAGGTTCATGTCTCTAATTTTCTGGAAGAGTGACAATAACTTCTAAGAATGTAGATGTGTTGTTGCTAATAGGGAGAAAACAACAATGTTTTATACAAGGGTAGTTCTATTGTTTAGTTTACATACATTGCTTAATGCGATAATCTATTGCCTGCAACTTAATACTGGAAGTGGTTCAGACGATAACTGGAAGGTGAATTATTAGTCATAGATGCAGTTGGATTACGATCTATGTATTATGTTGTAATGCCCAAACGAATCTCATAGTAATCATCTTGTTATGTATGATCGATACTCTGTCAATTGCCCAGCTGTAATTTGTTCACCTAGCATGTTATTTATCTTTATGGAGAGACACCTCTAGTGAACTGTGGACCCCGGTCCTTTCCTTTACACTGATAAATTCAACCACTGCAATCCTCTCTGTTTACTTACTGCAAGCTCTGTTCTCTTTATTTACTGCAAACATCTCCTTCCACTCGATACGTCTAATCCTTTGTGTTCAGCAAACCGGTGAGATTGACAACCTCACTGTAAGTTGAGGCAAAGTATTTTGGTTATGTTGTGTGCAGGTTCCACGTTGTTGCTGACGCCGATAGTGCGCCCTGCCACTAGTCAGCTAGCAACACCTTCAGAATTCACGCCTTTCTCCTAGTGGTCGATTAGACATTGGTTTCTTACTGAGGGAAAACATGCTGCTATGCTCATCACACCTTCCTCTTGGGATTTCCCAACCACTTCCACAACAACCGCCACCAACAAACTGCTGAAGTGACGCAGCGGGGCTAGTGACTGGCGCGGCTGAGAAGACGCATCGAGCCTGAGTCGCTACCAGGCGAGCCCAACAAAACGTCTACCAGACGCGAGTGGACACTCGACGCGTCCGCGCAGCGTCCGTGGAGATGCATCTGAGGCACATATTTAGCCTAGGTTTGCGTCTACGCGGATATTCCAGTCAGTATGCGTCGGGCCGCTGGGCTTGATCCGAGACGTATTTTTCGACCGCGCGAAAGCAAAACGGTCGCCCCATTGGAGATGGGCTTGTGATTTGGGATGAAGGTAATATATACTATTTCATATTAGAGCATCTCCACCGGCAGCCCCCAAATAGGCGTCGGAACCTCCGTTTGGGGGACGCCGACACTGCATCCTCTATTTGGGGGAGCTGTTCCAACACCGGCGCCCCAAACATGCGGCCCCGATAGAAGTTTTTTTACACAAACTACATATTATGCTTAGAGATTCATTTTAATGTCATTTAGGATCGAGGAATGAATAATATTTTCGAGCAAATCCGAGTAAAACATTATTCACTCCTCGACCCCGGATGACATTTGAAACCTGCTTATCTCTAGCCTACTACCTACTGGTCACCTGGCTCTGTGGAGGTGAACGATCGACCGGATCTCTCTCCCATGCTCCTCCGTCGTTGATCCCCCGCTGCTCTCCCTGCCACAAACGTCAAGTAGGCGGCTCTGTCCGCGGCCACCGCCCCGTGACGCAGCTGCTGCTCCAGCTCCTCCCGCCGCCGACGGTGATCCAACTCCTGCCTCTGTAGTCGGAGCTGCATCTCTGCCAAACGACCCGCCTCATAGACTTCATCCTGACGCTGCGCCTCCTCCCGCTGGACCCACCGCAGCGCAAGGTCCTCCCACCCCTTCTGTCGTCGTGCCTCCCACCGGTGCATGCTCAGCGCCTCCCGCCGCCGTCGCGCCTCCTGGAACTCCAGCCGCTCTGCCTCCTCGAGCGCTAGCCGGTTCTCCGCCTCCTGGCGCTGCCGCTCCGCCTCCCGCCACGCCTCCCCGCGCTCCCGCCGCTCCGCCTTCTGCGTTGCCAGTGGCCCGCGTCGTAAGCATCTACGGTCGCCGCTAGCGCCGCCTCCTCCCACGCCTCGTACTATGCGAGTTGCGGGTCCGCATCCAACACTTCTACGGCTGCCTCTTGCGCCGCCTCATCCCACGAATCTCACATTGTGCTTTTTTTCTAGGGTTTTTGCAGCAATGGTGGGGGAGGAGGATAATATAGACCGCCGGCGAGGCGGGAAACATCCCGCGCGGTGTCATGCCGGGAGACTTTCCCGCGCGGCACTGTGGCGGGAGAGTTTCCGGCTAGGCGTCGTGGCGGTAAAATATCCCGCGTGGCGCCCTGACATCACTGATAGACGGCTCCCACACCGAAAAATTTCATCCTCGCAAGGCGCCGGCGCACCAGATTCGCGCCCTTGGTGAAGGGGCCGGCACGGGGTTGCCGCGATTCTATTGGGTTCGAAAATTGGCCGATGCCGTTTGAGACGCGCCGATGTTTGCCCATTTTCACCGCTATCGCGCGCGCCGGTGGAGATGCTCTTAATCCATATTAGGGCATCTCCAGCGGCGCGACGCATTTTAGCGTCCGCGCGCGTCCGTTTGCGTCGGCCCTTTTGGTCGAAAACGACCGCGCGTCCGTTTGCGTCGGGGGGTGGCTCCAGCGGCACGGCGCATTTTTTTTTAGGACGAACCATTTTTTTGAACTGAAACATAATTTACAAAAACTGAAACATAACTTACATACTTGAAAACATAAAAAAAAACTAAAACGCCTACTGGTCGCTGTCGTGGCCGTGCTGCTCCTCGTCGCTGTCCAGCACGATGACCTCCGGTATGTCCCACTGCCAGTTGCCATCCGGGGGAGCGTACGCCGGGCGCGATCGCGGTGCTCGAGGTTGACGAGGCTGCGGCTGAGGCGGCGGTGGAGGCGCCCAGGGCTGCGGCTGTGGCGGCGGTGGGGGAGGCGCCCAAGGCTGTGGCGGCGGTGGAGGAGGCGCCCAAGGCTGTGGCGGCGGTGGAGGAGGCGCTGCCGAGTCCAGGAGCGCCTGTCGAAGGGCTTCATCCGCGGACAGGCCCGGCGGCATGACAGCGGTGGCGTAGCGGGGCAACGGCGGCTGCACAGGCGCGTCGTACTCGGAGACGAGGAGGCCGAGCTTGGCCATCTCGTCGTCCGTCATGTTGTCGGGGAACTCGAAGTTCCGGCCCTCCGCCATGGCTCGCTGCCATTCGTGGAAGACGAGGCCGACGAGTCGTCGCCGCTGTCGTCCTTCACCTCCTCGCTATGGTACGCGAGCGCCTCGATGTAGTCATCGCCATCGTCGTAGACGGCGTAGGCTTCGTCGCTGCCGTCCCTCGTCCTCGCGGTCGTTGTGCCGCGGCTGCTCACGTCGCGTCGGCGCCGCCGACGACGAGCCGGCGGTGCAGGCCGAAGGGATAATCCCCTGTCGCCCATGAAGCCAGCCCCGCGTCATCGTCCGTCTCCGTGGACAGTACGTACGCCATTGCTCGGAGTCGATGGCGTACGCCGGATCGGCGCGGAGGTCCGCCGGCAGATACCGCCTCCGCGCCGGATCTCCTTGGTCCGCTCAGGCTCGCGCGCAGGTACTGGAGGGATGGGCACCCGGCGGCAGCTGAGCCGCCAGCCGCCTGGCAGCTGCACGCCGGACCAGGCGTCGCAAGACACCCATTTGTCGTGCATGAGCCTCCCCACCGTGACGGGGAGCGCCACCTTCTTGCTGCCGCTGCCGGAGGCCTCGAAGTCGTTCTTCTTCCCCATGGCGCAACGGCGGTTGTGGTGCGAGTGGAGCTGTGGGCGAAGGAGCAACGCGGCCGCTGGACTTTTAAGGGCGGCCGCGCACGGGATACGATGCCATTGAAGGCGGCGCAGAAGCCCAGCCGCCGCCCGCCAGTGTACGCGCAGAACAGAAAGCTGCGGCATTCATGGCGATGCCCGCGGCGCAGACGCGGAAGCGCTGACCGCGGAAGCGATGGCCGCGGAAGCGATGCCCTCCATGCAGGCTCGCTGCCAGGCGGGCCCGGTGGAGACCGCAGCGGACACTTTGCGCGTCCGCGCAGCGTCCGCCGAGACGCAAACCTGGCGCATATTTGGGCCAGGTTTGCGTCTCCGCGGACGGCCCGGTCACTTTGCGTCGTGCCGCTGGAGAGTGTGCCAGACGCATTTACGACCAAAGCGGCGACCGTTTGCGTCGCGCCGCTGGAGATGCCCTTAATCCATACTCCATAGAGATGACCTGAGCAGGCACGTGGGCCCCTGCTGTGGCAACGACACCTAATGCACGTCATGACGTCGGTCCAGATTCCGATCCGAGAATCGAGCCGCCCCACGTCAGGGCAGTTTTCTCTTCTTTAACAATGCCATGTGCTTGCCCATTTTGCTCACGCTCCCATATGCGCGTAACATGCGGATATTCTGCAAGATCTGCCAAATGCCATATTTGTTTGAACGGAAATGCACAACTCGTGGTCCGATCCTTGTACGATACGTCATCCGGTGGTGTGCTGCACTTGATGTCACCCACGGACGGATTGATTTGCTGTGTCGTACGTGTATCGTATGAACTTTGTCGTGCGTATAGCAGTGCTCTTGTTTGAAAATGTATCAATCTCTATTCTTTCTGTTTATTGTATTTTTATTTCAAGTTTCAGTGACAGTCATATGTACGGAGTATCTAAAAAAACTCGGAGACAGTAGATTCCCACTTAAACTCTAAGTCTTACATGCAGCGCCTATATCGGTTGACACATTTTATCGGGGCTAACCATTTCAGCTGGTTGGCAACATACAAAGAATCCATAATTTTTTTTGAAAACATTGTATAAATAGAGAAATTTATTAAACTAGCAAGGCGGCCCTCGGAAATCCGAGGGAAGCATCTATACTCTTTAATTATTTAGTCTTATTGTTCTTTGATTACATATATAATCTTATATATTCATATTATATCACAATGTGTATTAATATATGATACGGTTTTGTAACCACCGAATAAATTGTGAACAAAATATGATAACTGCATATAACATCAATAATCATATTTTCTTATTCATGCAAATAATCATTGTTTTATTTTAAAAAATGAGACTTATGGTGCTAGGTTTAATTTTTATATGATATTGTATTTCAATTTTAAAAATTTCTATTTGATGTTAATAGATGATCCATCTAAGTGTTATCACCAGATTTTGGCCAAATCAGGAGATGGGCTGTAATTGAGATGGGCTTGGAGGATATGCGCATGAAGTGTTTATAAATCGGCCTTGTATGAGAGTTTGGGCTAGATTGCCCGTGTATCTGTACATTATGGTAGATCGCATCTTAGTTTAGAATTAAGAGATAGAGTTTAGCTCGTACACGGTTAGGTTTATTCCTCAATTAGAAAGTCCCCGGACTATAAATATGTACCTAGGGTTATTAAGAAAGGAGGACGACCACGTTCACAACAAACACAATCCAGGCGTATCGCCACCCCTTGTTTCGAGGGTTTCTTCCGGGTAAGCATCATGCTGCCTAGATCGCATCTTGCGATCTAGGCAGTATCGGTTTATTCGTTATCTGGTGTTGATCGTACCGAAGCCTTGTTGATGGCGATTAACACCCTTATCGTGGATGTTTTGGGGCCTGCATTGATGCTTTTCTGAATATGCTTGCTTAGTTATGCCGCCCCTCGATATCTAGCTGCCTTTACATCTATCTTAGGTGTAAGGGCAGCATCTTGCTTGTTCTTTATTTAGTAGATCCAATCTGTTATAGTTGTTCCTTGTTCTTCAATGATTAGTTTGATATCCGCATGGTTAGGCCTTGCAAACGGGTTGAACGATCCGGTAGTGCGTGAGGCGTGGTTTGCTAGTCCTAGAAGGGATTGTTCCGGGAATTGACTTCATGTTGGTTTTTAGGCCTCTTTTAGGACTAGTTTTCCATCATCTTTCGTATCTGCTAGGCTCAACTACGTGTAGGATGTTCCGGTTATGCGGTGAAAACCCTAAACTGTCGTAGATCGATTTAACTTTGTTTTGATCAAGCAGGATCCCCATGTCATCGTAAATCCAACGTGAACCATGGGGCAATCGGCTCTTTGTGCCGATTCACAGGGCAACCTGAGAGCCGATCAGGCTCGTATTTAATGTTTACGTGTCTACCATGCAGGAAGCTAATCGAAGCAATCCAACACCTTCCTGACCAGGTATAGGTCAGGTGGCACGCCCTTGCGACCGTCAGGACGTGTGCCAGAGCATTGCGGGCCGTTGCCCGAGGGACCAGGGCCCACCAGCAGTCCTGGGAGCCTCCCGGCTCTCTGTGTTGCTCATCGCTGCTCGCCGGTGGGTTTTGGCAGGCAACACATTCTGGCACGCCCGGTGGGACACGTTCACAACAAACACAATCCAGGCGCATCGCCACCCCTTGTTTCGAGGGTTTCTTCCGGGAAGCTAATCGAAGCAATCCAACACCTTCCTGACCAGGTATAGGTCAGGTGGCACGCCCTTGCGACCGTCAGGACGTGTGCCAGAGCATTGCGGGCCGTTGCCCGAGGGACCAGGGCCCACCAGCAGTCCTGGGAGCCTCCCGGCTCTCCGTGTTGCTCGTCGCTGCTCGCCGGTGGGTTTTGGCAGGCAACATATTCGGAAGTAATTGAGATGTTGACCTATCGTCACAACGAATATGTTCGATTTATTGCTGAAAGAAAAGCAGCTGAAGTTACCCGAAGGCCATAAAATCCCTACGGCGCAAGAAATGAACGGGAGACCGTACTGCAAGTGGCATCACTCGTTCACCCATGCCACCAATGACTGCAAAGAGTTACGTCGGCAGATCCAAATGGCGATAGAACAGGGCCGTCTGATCCTCGGTCAGTTTGCCATGAAAGTAGACACGCACCCCTTTCCTGGTGTTAACATGGTGGAACTCAATCACTCCACGGGGTGCGAGCCAGGTTTCTCATTCGAGGTTAACATGGCAGGGCCTGTAGACCGCCATGGCAAGGATAAAGAAGACATCAGTCACTCCCGTGGCAAGGATAAGGAGGAGGCCGTTCCACGCGACCGGCCCCGATATGATGACAGACGGTATCTCACCGAGGAACAAGTGAGAAACGTGCGGTACCAACGACCGCTCTCCGCGCATCTCCTGAATAAATATGAGCATCAGTACGACCGACGTCGGCGGTACGACATGGATGACGAAAGATATCGTCGGTCTGATGTTGACAGCAGAAAATATCGTCGGTATGCTAGAAACGACGAAAGATATGAGCACTGCGCTAAGGAGAAGTCAAGAGAGTAGGAAGACATGGACAGACACTGGGATTGTCCTTTCTTCAAACACTGTTGGGCCTCAGGAATGAGCCGATTGCCTACAATCGACAACTGCCCAGAATGTAGACAGCAGAAGAAGGGCACAAGTGAGGTTTCAGTGTTCAAGCGTCTAGGGCCTCTTCCACCTCAAAACCGACGAGCTGAGTCATCTCGAGAGGAAGACTTCGAAGAGTCAGAAGACGAAGAGGAAGGTAGATACCACCGGCCAAGGTGGTGCCCTGATGGGCTCAGTCATTCCCAAAAGCGGAGGGTTTAGAGGCTGCGTAACTTGGAGGAAGCCGAAGCGAAGTACCTGTACACGTTAAGGAAAGCGCGGCCCGATCTGGCCATAAAAATTCAGCAAACGTTGGAAACGGAGACGCGTCCACATAAGAAAGAATGGCACCCTAAGCAGACAAAAGCCGATGCGAAGACATCGGCTGATACAAACATGGTGTTCATACTCCCGTCAGAGTTTTGTGCTCCAAGAACTGAAGAAGTGCCAGTGGCACAGTTTGACTATGGTCCACGGCCGGTTATCTTTGAAAAGCTACGAGAGAGGAGCTACAGGCACTTGAAGGCCCTATACCTAAGAGGTTATATCAATGGGCAGCCTGTCAACAAGATGTTGGTTGACACGGGAGCGGCAGTCAATATAATGTCGTACTCCATGCTACGGCGTTTGGGACGCTCTAACGAAGATCTGATCAAGACCAACGACACACTAAGTGATTTTAACGGCCAAGCATCAGAAGCGCAAGGCGTTCTGAATGTTGATCTAACCGTGGGTCGAAAAACCATCCCTACGTCATTCTTCATCGTCGACAGCAAAAGCACCTACGCTGTCCTGCTAGGGAGGGATTGGATTCACGCTAACTGCTGCATTCCATCTACGATGCACCAATGCCTGATACAATGGGATGGAGATGAAGTGGAGGTTGTTCATGCAGATGACTCGATCGAGATCTCACTAGCTGGTATGAATATCTGGGATGCAGACGATCAAGAGCCGATCTCTGGAATCAGTTTGGACGGCTGTGAGCGCATCGAAGCTTCAAAAAACGGGGTGAGGCTGGTCTTATCCACCGGCCTGACAGAGTAGCAAGACCAGAGGCAATGGACGTACGTGGAAAGGCCGATCCCTGCGATCGGCCCCAAAAAATAAAAAGCAACGATCTCACTTCAAGCATGTCACGTAGTCGTCATAAAACACCAATAAGTTGTAAACCGTCATTGAGCAATGCAATGAAAAAGGAGGCCGATTCCAGCAATCGGCCCAAAATATCCTCACCATATGTTTTGCCTGTGTTCAGCATCGATCTAGCAGGCGACGGAAAGCTAGGATATGGGTTTACATCGGCTGATGAGCTAGAAGAGATTGACATTGGTCCTGGGGATAAGCCACGACCAACATTTATCAGCAAAAAGTTAGATCCGCAGCTAAGGGGCCTGATGATAGCCTTGTTGAAAGAGTACGCAGACTGCTTTGCATGGGATTACACAGAGATGCCTGGGTTAGACAGGAGCATCATTGAGCATCGGCTCCCTCTGAAGAAAGGATTTTGGCCGTTCCAGCAGCGAGCACGTCAGATGAAGGCCAAAATTTTAGAAGAAGTCAAGAAAGAGATCGAGAAAATGTTGAACGTCGGGTTCATCAGGCCATGTAGGTATGCTGAGTGGATTTCTAACATCGTGCCTGTAGAGAAAAAGGACGGCCGATGGTGCGTCGCCATAGACTTTCGAGATCTCAATAGAGCCACTCCAAAGGATGAGTACCCAATGCCGGTAGCAGAGACGTTAATCAATGCAGCTGCTGGTCATAAGGTTTTGAGTTTCATGGATGGCAATGTTGGTTACAACCAAATTTTTATGGCTCCAGAAGATATACACAAGACTGCATTCAGAGTACCAGGCTCGGTGGGCTTGTTTGAATATGTGGTCATGACATTTGGACTGAAGAATGCTGGCGCGACGTACCAAAGAGCCATGAACTACATCTTTCATGATCTGATCGGCAAGTTGGTGGAGATTTACATCGATGACGTGGTAGTCAAGTCTGTTTCAGTGGAAGGACACTTGGAAGATTTGCGACACGTCCTGGACCGAACTAGAAAGTTCGGACTAAGAATGAATCCAAAGAAGTGTGCTTTTGGTGTGATGGCCGGTCAGTTCTTGGGTTTTTTGGTTCATGAACGCGGAATTGAGATCGGCCTGAAAAGTCAGGAGGCAGTGCGAACAATAAAGCCACCTACCACGAAGAAAGAACTGCAGTGTCTCATTGGCAAAATCAACTTCGTCAGAAGGTTCATCTCCAACTTGTCAGGACGGATCGAGCCGTTCATGGGGTTGGTAAAAATTAAAGCTGATGAGGAGTTTCACTGGGGGCAGAGCATTTGACGAGATTAAGGAATATCTAACGAAGCCACCCGTGTTGGTTCCGCCCCAGCAAGACAGACCATTCTACATTTACTTGTCAGTAGCTGACACTTCCATCGCCTCAGTGGTGGTGCAAGTTTATGATGGCCTGGAGAAAGTGGTTTTCTACCTCAGCAGAAGGATGTTGGATGCAGAAACGAGGTACCCTGAGATCGAGAAGTTGTGCCTCTGTTTATTTTTTACCTGCACCAAGCTTCATCACATCTTGCTGTCAGCGGAAATGGTCGTCATATGCAAATCAGATGTCATCAAACACATGCTGTCGGCTCCTGTGTTGAAAGGCCGACTCGGTAAGTGGATGTTTGCATTATCGGAATTTGATATCCGGTATCAGCCTGCGAGAGCAGTCAAGGGACAGGCGTTGGCCGATCTTATTGCTGAACGAATCAACACTAATATAGCAGCACTGTCTGTGCGTGCATGGGCCATGTTCTTCGATGGATCGGTTTGCGATGGTGGTTGCGGCATCGGCGTTCTACTCGTGTCGCCCCGGGGGGCAACATATTCCTTCTCCATCAGGCTACCTACCCCTTGCACCAACAATGTTGCTGAGTATGAAGCGATATGCAAGGGAATGGAGTTGCTATTGGAAGCCGGGGCAGAAGCAGTGGAACTTTTTGGAGACTCCAAATTGGCGATTTCCCAACTCACGGAGGAATACAAATGTGAGAGCGAGTCGCTCTTCCCATTATGGATGCAATGCCGTGAGCTGATGGCACAGTTCAGGTACATAAACTTCAATTGGATCCCAAGGTCACAAAATACCGAGGCAAACGATCTCGCGCAAATGGCGTCAGGCTACAAGGACATAGCAGATGGGGCTGATGTCCAGGTACATTTCCTAGAGCCAGACGACTGGAGAGCCGATATCTTCAATTACTTGAAAGATTCGGCTCGGGGGGCACCTAAACGGATAAGGTACAAGGCCATGAAGTATGTCCTTATTGGGGATGACATGTTCTACAGAACTTTGGAAGGGTTACTCCTCAAATGTTTGGGAACAGCTGAGGCAAATCGGCTCTTACACGAGGTACATGAAGGCGCCTGTGGAACTCACCAATCGGCTCATAAGATGAAATGGCTGATCAGGCGATCGGGATTTTATTGGCCCACCATGCTTGAGGATTGTTTTAAGTACTATAAAGGGTGTCAAGCATGTCAGAAGTTTGGGAGCATTCAGATGGTACCCGCATCAGCGATGAATCCCATCATCAAACCTTGGCCATTTCGAGGTTGGGGCATGGATATGATCGGCAAAATTAATCCTCCATCGAGCAAAGGCCATGAGTGGGTTCTGGCCATTACAGATTATTTCACTAAATGGGTGGAGGCCGTCCCTATGAAGTCAGTAGCATCGAAAGATGTCATCAACTTCGTGAAGGAGCATGTCATTCATAGATTCAGGATTCCCCAGACTATCACGACCGATGGAAGTTCGGTTTTTGTTTCTCGCGAATTTAGAAAGTTATGCGAGGATATGGGAATTAAGCTGATCCGATCGTCTCCATACTATGCTCAAGCAAATGGGCAGGCCGAAGCGTCCAACAAAAGTCTTATCAAGCTGGTTAAGAGGAAAATCGACGAGCACCCTAGACATTGGCACGAGGTATTGTCAGAGGCTTTGTGGGCTTACCGCATGTCGTGTCATGGAGCAATAAATGTTGGAGATATGCCCAAGAGGCAATAATAAAATGGTTATTATAATATATCTTTGTGTTTATGATAATGTTTACATACCATGCTATAATTGTATTAACCGAAACATTGATACATGTGTGTTATGTGAACAACAAGGAGTCCCTAGTTAGCCTCTTGTATAACTAGCTTGTTGATTAATAGATGATCATGGTTTCGTGATCATGAACATTGGATGTTATTAATAACAAGGTTATGTCATTATATGAATGATGTAATGGACACACCCAATTCACGTCATTAAGTTATTTGCTATAAGCTTTCGATACATAGTTACCTAGTCCTTTCGACCATGAGATCATGTAAATCACTTATACCGGAAAGGTACTTTGATTACATCAAACGCCACTGCGTAAATGGGTGGTTATAAAGGTGGGATTAAGTATCCGGAAAGTATGAGTTGAGGCATATGGATCAACAGTGGGATTTGTCCATCCCGATGACGGATAGATATACTCTGGGCCCTCTCGGTGGAATGTCGTCTAAATAGCTTGCAAGCATATGAATGGTTCATAAGAGACCACATACCATGGTACGAGTAAAGAGTACTTGTCAGGAGACGAGGTTGAACAAGGTATAGAAATACCGATGATCAAACCTCGGACAAGTAAAATATCGCGTGACAAAGGGAATCGGTATCGTATGTGAATGGTTCATTCGATCACTAAAGTCATCGTTGAATATGTGGGAGCCATTATGGATCTCCAGATCCCGCTATTGGTTATTGGTCGGAGAGAGGTCTCAACCATGTCTACATAGTTCACGAACCGTAGGGTGACACACTTAAGGTTTGATGTCGTTTAAGTAGATATGGAATATGGAATGGAGTTCGAAGTTTTGTTCGGAGTCTCGGATGGGATCCAGGACATCACGAGGAGTTCCGGAATGGTCCGGAGAATAAGATTCATATATAGGAAGTCATATTCCAAGTTTGGAAATGATCCGGTGCATTTATGGCAGGTTCTAGAAGGTTCTAGAAAAGTCCGGAAGAAAGGCACTATGGAAGGTGGAGTCCCGGAGGGACTCCACAAGCTTGGCCGGCCAAACCCTAAGGGAGGAGTCCCAGGTGGGCTCCACCTGAGGTGGCCGGCCACCCCACCTAAGGAAAAGGTGGGAGTCCCACCTTGGGTAGGACTCCCCCCTTGAGTAGGTTTCCCACCTTTGGGAAGTTTTAGTGTTGGGGTCTTATTCGAAGACTTGGACTACACCTCTTGGGGCTTCCACCTATATAATGAGGGACAAGGGGAGGGTGGCCGGCCACTCTTGCCTCCAACCTTGGCTGCCCCCTTCATGGCCGGCGCCCAAGGCACCCCTCTCCCCAAACCCTAGCACCCCTCCTCCACATACAACTCCCGCATACGCTTAGGCGAAGCCCTGCCGGAGTTCTCCATCGACACCGCCACCACGCCGTCGTGCTGCCGGGATTCCAAGGAGGATCTACTACTTCCGCTGCCCGCTGGAACGGGGAGAAGGACATTGATGCGCGTATAATTGACACGTTCGTTGGGAACCCCAAGAGGAAGGTGCGATGCGCATAGCAGTAAGTTTTCCCTCAGTAAGAAACCAAGGTTTAATCGAACCAGTAGGAGTCAAGAAGCACGTTGAAGGTTGATGGTGGCGGAATGTAATGCGGCGCAGCACCAGGGATTCCGGCGCCAACGTGGAACCTGCACAACACAACCAAAGTACTTTGCCCCAACGAAACAGTGAGGTTGTCAATCTCACCGGCTTGCTGTAACAAAGGATTAACCGTATTGTGTGGAAGATGATTGTTTGCAGAAAACAGTAAAGAACAATTATTGCAGTAGATTGTATGCGATGTAAAGAATAGGACCGGGGTCCACAGTTCACTAGAGGTGTCTCTCCCATAAGATAAAAGCATGTTGGGTGAACAAATTACAGTCGGGCAATTGACAAATAGAGAGGGCATAACAATGCACATACATGACATGATAAATATAGTGAGATTTAATTGGGCATTACGACAAAGTACATAGACCGCTATCCAGCATGCATCTATGCCTAAAAAGTCCACCTTCAGGTTATCATCCGAACCCCTTCCAGTATTAAGTTGCAAAACAACAGACAATTGCATTAAGTATGGTGCGTAATGTAATCAATAACTACATCCTTAGACATAGCATCAATGTTTTATCCCTAGTGGCAACAAAGACATCCACAACCTTAGAACTTTCTCACATCGTCCTGCATTTAATGGAGGCATGAACCCACTATCGAGCATAAATACTCCCTCTTGGAGTTAAGAGCAAAAACTTGGCCAGGGCCTCTACTAATAACAGAGAGCATGCAAGATCATAAACAACACATAGGTAATAACTTGATAATTAACATAACATAGTATTCTCTATCCATCGGATCCCGACAAACACAACATATAGAATTACAGATAGATGATCTTGATCATGTTAGGCAGCTCACAAGATCCAACAATGAAGCACAATGAGGAGAAGACAACCATCTAGCTACTGCTATGGACCCATAGTACAGGGGTGAACTACTCACTCATCACTCCGGAGGCGACCATGGCGGTGAAGAGTCCTCCGGGAGATGAATCCCCTCTCCGGCAGGGTGCCGGAGGAGATCTCCAGAATCCCCCGAGATGGGATTGGCGGCGGCGGCGTCTCAGTAAGGTTGTCCGTATCGTGGCTCTCGGTACTGGGGGTTTCGCGACGAAGGCTATTTGTAGGCGGAAGGGCAGGTAAAGAGGCGGCACGAGGGCCCACACCATAGGTCGGCGCGGCCAGGGCCCGGGCCGCGCCGCCTCTGGTGTCCGGCCACCTCGTGGCCCCACTTCGAGTCTCCTTCGGTCTTCCGGAAGCTTCGTGGCAAAATAGGACCCCGGGCGTTGATTTCGTCCAATTCCGAGAATATTTCTTTACTAGGATTTCTGAAACCAAAACAGCAGAACAAAGAATCGGCTCTTCGGCATCTTGTTAATAGGTTAGTTCCGTAAAATGCACGAATATGACATAAAGTGTGCATAAAACATGTAGATATCATCAATAATGTAGCATGGAACATAAGAAATTATCGATACGTCGGAGACGTATCAGCATCCCCAAGCTTAGTTCTGCTCGTCCCGAGCAGGTAAACGATAACAAAGATAATTTCTGGAGTGACATGCCATCATAACCTTGATCATACTATTGTAAGCATATGTAATGAATGCAGCGATCAAAACAATGATAATGACATGAGTAAACAAGTGAATCATAAAGCAAAGACTTTTCATGAATAGTACTTAAAGACAAGCATCAATAAGTCTTGCATAAGAGTTAACTCATAAAGCAATAAATCAAAGTAAAGGTATTGAAGCAACACAAAGGAAGATTAAGTTTCAGCGGTTGCTTTCAACTTATAACATGTATATCTCATGGATAATTGTCAACATAGAGTAATATAACAAGTGCAATATGCAAGTATGTAGGAATCAATGCACAGTTCACACAAGTGTTTGCTTCTTGAGGTGGAGAGAAATAGGTGAACTGACTCAACATAAAAGTAAAAGAAAGGTCCTTCAAAGAGGAAAGCATCGATTGCTATATTTGTGCTAGAGCTTTTATTTTGAAAACATGAAAGAATTTTGTCAACGGTAGTAATAAAGCATATGAGTTATGTAAATTATATCTTACAAGTTGCAAGCCTCATGCATAGTATACTAATAGTGCCCGCACCTTGTCCTAATTAGCTTGGACTACCGGATCATCGCAATACACATGTTTTAACCAAGTGTCACAATGGGGTACCTCCATGCCGCCTGTACAAAGGTCTAAGGAGAAAGCTCGCATTTTGGATTTCTCGCTTTTGATTATTCTCAACTTAGACATCCATACAGGGACAACATGGACAACAGATAATGGACTCCTCTTTAGTGCATAAGCATGTGGCAACAATTAGTGTTCTCATATGAGATTGAGGATATATGTCCAAAACTGAAACTTCCACCATGAATCATGGCTTTACTTAGCTGCCCAATGTTCTTCTCTAACAATATGCATGCTCCAACCATTAAGGTGGTAGATCTCTCTTACTTCAGACAAGACGGACATGCATAGCAACTCACATGATATTCAACAAAGAGTAGTTGATGGCGTCCCCAGAAACATGGTTATCGCACAACAAGCAACTTAATAAGAGATAAAGTGCATAAGTACATATTCAATACCACAATAGTTTTTAAGCTATTTGTCCCATGAGCTATATATTGTAAAGGTGAATGATGGAAATTTTAAAGGTAGCACTCAAGCAATTTACTTTGGAATGGCGGAGAAATACCATGCAGTAGGTAGGTATGGTGGACACAAATGGCATAGTGGTTGGCTCAAGGATTTTGGATGCATGAGAAGTATTCCCTCTCGATACAAGGTTTAGGTTAGCAAGTTTATTTGAAACAAACACAAGGATGAACCGGTGCAGCAAAACTCACATAAAAGACATATTGTAAACATTATAAGACTCTACACCGTCTTCCTTGTTGTTCAAAACTCAATACTAGATATTATCTAGACTTTAGAGAGACCAAATATGCAAACCAAATTTAGCAAGCTCTAGGTGTTTCTTCATTAATGGGTGCAAAGTATATGATGCAAGAGCTTAAACATGAGCACAACAATTGCCAAGTATCAAATTATTCAAGACATTTTAGAATTACTACATGTAGCATTTCCCGATTCCAACCATATAACAATTTAACGAAGAAGATTCAACCTTCGCCATGAATACTATGAGTAAAGCCTAAGGACATATTTGTCCATATGCAACAGCGGAGCGTGTCTCTCTCCCACACAATGAATGCTAGGATCCATTTTATTCAAACAAAAACAAAAACAAAAACAAACCGACGCTCCAAGCAAAGCACATAAGATGTGACTGAATAAAAATATAGTTTCAGGGGAGGAACCTGATAATGTTGTCGATGAAGAAGGGGATGCCTTGGGCATCCCCAAGCTTAGACGCTTGAGTCTTCTTAGAATATGTAGGGGTGAACCACCGGGGCATCCCCAAGCTTAGAGCTTTCACTCTCCTTGATCATATTGCATCATACTCCTCTCTTGATCCTTGAAAACTTCCTCCACACCAAACTCGAAACAACTCATTAGAGGGTTAGTGGACAATAAAAATTAACATGTTCAGAGGTGACACAATCATTCTTAACACTTCTGGACATTGCATAAAGCTACTGGACATTAATGGATCAAAGAAATTCATCCAACATAGCAAAAGAGGCAATGCGAAATAAAAGGCAGAATCTGTCAAAACAGAACAGTCCGTAGAGATGGATTTTATTGAGGCACCAGACTTGCTCAAATGAAAATGCCCAAATTTAATGAAAGTTGCGTACATATCTGAGGATCACGCACGTAAATTGGCTTAATTTTCTGAGCTACCTACAGGGAGGCAGGTCGAAATTCGTGACAGCAAAGAAATCTGAAACTGCGCAGTAATCCAAATCTAGTATGAACTTTACTATCAAAGACTTTACTTGGCACAACAAAACACAAAACTAAGATAAGGAGAGGTTGCTACAGTAGTAAACAACTTCCAAGACTCAAATATAAAATAAAGTGCTGTAGCAAAATAAACACATGGGTTATCTCCCAAGAAGTTCTTTCTTTATAGCCATTAAGATGGGCTCAGCAGTTTTAATGGTGCAATCGCAAGAAATGGTATTTGAAGCAAAAGAGAGCATCAAGAGGCAAATTCAAAACAAATTTAAGCCTAACATGCTTCCTATGAAAAGGAATCTTGCAAATAAACAGGTCAATGAAGAACCAATTGAATAGCATAGGAAGACAAAACAAGTGTAACTTCAAGATTCTCAACATAAAGAGGGGAAACTTAATATTATTAAGATGCATATAACCATATTTCCCTCTCTCATAATAACTTTCAGTGGCATCATGAACAAACTCTACAATATAACTATCACATAAAGCATTCTTATTCACATGCATAAAAGTATCATTACTCTCCACATAAGCATAGTCATTCTTATTAATTGTAGTGGGAGCAAATTCAACAAAGTAGCTATCATTATTATTCTCATCATCAAATATAGGAGGCATAGTATCATCAAAGAAAATTTTCTCTTCCGTGCTTGGGGGACTAAAAATATCATGCTCATCAAAGCCAGCTTCCCCAAGCTTAAATTCTTCCATAGCATTAGCAACAATGGTGTTCAAAGCATTCATACTAATAACATTGGCATTATCATGCATATAAAGTTCCATAGGTTTTTTAATTTTCTCTTCAAACACCTCATGTCCTAACTCAAGATAAATACTATAAAGATTTCTAATATTTTTGTTGTTTTCCATTAAGCCTAACTAGTGAAATCACACAACTTAGTATTCTCAACAGTACCCATTTTAACAGTAGTAAATAAAGCAAACTAAGTAAAGTAAATGCAAGTAACTAATTTTTTTGTGTTTTTGATATAGAGAACAAGACAGTAAATAAAGTAAAGCTAGCAACTAATTTTTTTTGTATTTTGATATAATGCAGCAAACAAAGTAGTAAATAAAATAAAGCAAGACAAAAACAAAGTAAAGAGATTGGATTGTGGAGACTCCCCTTGCAGCGTGTCTTGATCTCCCCGGCAACGGCGCCAGAAAACAGTCTTGATGCGCGTATAATTGACACGTTCGTTGGGAACCCCTGTTGCGGTCAAAACCCACCGGCGGGCAGCGACGGGCAACACAGTAGAGCCGGGAACAACTTAGGGCTGCGGCTGGCCCTGGTCCCTCCGAGCGACGGCCCGCAAAGCCTCTGGTACACACGGCCGATGCTAGTGCAAGGGCGTGCCACCTGACCTATACCTGGTCAGGAAGGTGATGGAGATGCCTCGCTTAGTTTCCTGCATGGCATACACGTAAACATTAAATACGAGCCTCGATCGGCTCTCAGGTTATCCTGTGAATCGGCTCAAGGAGCCGATCCACCCATGATTCGTACGAGGTGCACGAATATATGGTGGTCCTGCTTGATCAAGATAAAGCTAATGCGATCTACGACGATTTAGGGTTTTCACCGCATAATCGGATCATCCTACTCACGATTGGGCCTCGCGGTCACGTACGGTGATCGTAAGCCGGTCCTAGACAAGGCCTAAAAACCAACACGAGGTTGATCCTCGGAACATCCTGTCTAGGACTAGCAAACGACACCCTACGCGTCGCTGGATCCTCCAACCCTTTGTAAGGCCTAACTATTGCAGATATTAAACTAATCCTTGAAGAGCAAGGAGCAACCGTAACGGATCGGATCTACTAAATAATGATCAAGCGGGGTGCCGCCCTACACCTAAGATAGGTGTAAGGGCGGCTAAATGTACAAGGGTTGCACTACGACAGCATATGATACGAAGAACAATGCTAACCCTAACACATCTAAGATAACTACGTTGCTCGCCATCAAAAAGGCTTCAGTACGAGCAACGCATGAACAACGAGAATAAGCTTGTGCTGCCTAGATCGCAAGATGCGATCTAGGCAGCATGATGCTTACCGGTAGAAACCCTCGAGACGAAGGAGTTGGCGATGCGCCGAGATTGATTTGTGGTTGAACGTTGGTTGTTGTTTATTCCATAAACCCTAGATACATATTTATAGTCCAGGGGACTTTCTAATTTAGGCGTGCACCTAACCGTGCACGGGTAAAACTCTATCTTTTAATCTAAGATGCGATCTACTATATTACAGATACACGGGCACGCTAGCCCAAACGTTGCGCATAAGGCCGATTCATGTATATTCTTCCATGTATAATCTTTAAGCCCATCTTGATCGAGGCCCACCTCTGACTTGGTCAAAATCTGGTGATAACACATGCCCCCCTGGTTTTGGAATTGATAATTCCAAAATCACTCTGTTTTTCTTCGTCGGGTCATGTCGTGGCAGAGCAGAACCGTTGCAGCACCCTTCATCATGATGCCCTGCCTTCTCAACTATTCCGCGTGATCTGACCGTTGTCTTTGGGCATCGCCTCCTCGGAAACTGCTGTGGCATTGAATCTCTACTATACCCCCTTTATTTAACCGCTCTGAGCAGTTTGCCACTTCACCCCTTTTGCTCTGTTCCGGCCATCGGTACCCAAAAAACCCTCAATCTCCCGTAGCCATGTCCTCCTCTTCTTCCTCCTCCGCCTCGTCGGTCTTCTCCGACTCTTCTTCATCTCGCGAGCCGACGCCGGAGTGGGGCTCGTTGGCGGCACATGACATTCTCGCCCCAACGTCGTGGGACAAGGAGGAACACGATTCCTTCGTTTGGTCCGAGGATGACAAATCCTTGACCGACGGAGAGGGCGACCTTCAATTCCTCGTCGACGGGGAAGAGGAGGCAGAGAGCGAGGACGACCGCTTCTCCTGGGACGATTTCACCTCCTCCGAGGAAGAAGCGGAGGAGGACGACGACGACTCCCTCGAAGGTTACCCACCAGCGAAGCGCCTCCGCACCTGGTGGGACGACGACAGCGATGACGACGATGAGGAAGATGAGGCTCCGGTAGAAGGTTACGGGAGTTCCGATGAGGAGCCTATCAGCAGCTGCGCCGGCGGCAGCGACGACGAGGGCAGCAACGGCCCTTAGATTAGGGACTAGTAGTAGTAGTCAGCTTTTGTCCTCTTCTTTTCTGAACAATCGGCTCTTTCTTTGTAAGAAATCCCTCTATTAATGAAGAAAATGTTCCTCAATTAATTTCGCTTCCTTGTTAACTTTGCCGATCGTAGAACGAAGTCGTCGTATAGGGAGCCGATAGCAGGACATCGGCTCGCAGTACAAACGCGATCTGAGGCCAAGCCGTCGCCCAAACACGCGGTCCAACAGGTCTAACTCTCGTCCAAACCACGTCCAAACTATCAGATTGAACTCCTCAGCAAGCCACTAGGAGATTCATCCCAAATATCATGATTTCTGGCCTGTACCGATCCCATTAACTTGTTAATCTGAGCTTATCCCTCTAGAGTCGATAGCAATATATCGGCTTTATTATTCTGAAGTCGATGCCCGTACATCGGCTGTACTCTGCTGTCTCCGCATGTTTTCTCAAGTCGATGTCTGCGCATCGTCTGTGATTTTTTTTTTACTGGCCGATTTAAAATCGGCCTCCATACCTTACTGCCCATCATCCCACATGCTTGGGAAATACTTCTTGAGGTGTTGACCATTGACGGCTACTGGGAACTTCTCGCCGTCCAACTCTTCCAACATGTATGCATTACCCTTCAAGGCCTAGACGACTTTGTACGGACCGTGCCAATTAGGAGACCATTTGCCATATGCCTTGTCCCTGGTTCCTAACGGCAACACAGCTTCCTATACTAGATCACCAACTTGAAACTCCTTTGGTCTAACCTTCTTATTGTAGGCACGAGCTACTGATGTCTACGTTCCCCCTCCTTTCCTGTAGACAGTGTTGGGCCTCCAAGAGCAGAGGTTTGTAGAACAGCAGCAAGTTTTCCCTTAAGTGGATCACCCAAGGTTTATCGAACTCAGGGAGGAAGAGGTCAAAGATATCCCTCTCATGCAACCCTGCAACCACAAAGCAAGAAGTCTCTTGTGTCCCCAACACACCTAATAGGTGCACTAGTTCGGCGAAGAGATAGTGAAATACAGGTGGTATGAATATATATAAGCAGTAGCAACGGTGCCAGAAAATAGCTTGCTGGCGTGTAGTTGATGGTGGTGGTATTGCAGCAGTAGTAACACAGTGAAACAGTAAACAAGCAGTAGTAACGCAGCAGTATTTAGGAACAAGGCCTAGGGATCAGACTTTCACTAGTGGACACTCTCAACATTGATCACATAACAGAATAGATAAATGCATACTCTACACTTTTGTTGGATGATGAACACATTGCGTAGGATTACACGAACCCTCAATGCCGGAGTTAACAAGCTCCACAATTAATGTTCATATTTTAGTAACCTTATAGTGTAAGATAGATCAATACAACTAAACCAAGTACTAATATAGCATGCACACTGTCACCTTCATGCATATGTAGGAGGAATAGATCACATCAATACCATCATAGCAATAATTAACTTCATAATCTACAAGAGATCATGATCATAGCATAAACCAAGTACTAACACGGTGCACACACTGTCACCTTTACACACGTGCAGGAGGAATAGAACTACTTTAATAACTTTGCTAGAGTAGCACATAGATAAATTGTGATACAAACTCATATGAATCTCAATCATGTAAAGCAGCTCATGAGATTATTGTATTGAGGTACATGGGAGAGAGATGAACCACATAGCTACAGCGGAGCCCTCAGCCTCGGAGGTGGATTACTCCCTCCTCATCATGGAAGCAGCGATGGCGGTGAAGATGGCGGTGGAGATGGCAGCGGTGTCGATGGAGAAGCCTTCCGGGGGCACTTCCCCGCTCCGGCGGCGTGCCGGAACAGAGACTCCTGTCCCCCAGATCTTGGCCTCGCGATGGCGGCGGCTCTGGAAGGTTTCTGTGGTTTTCGTCAATCGTATCAGGGTTTTTAGGTCAGGGGCTTTATATAGGCGAAGAGGCGGCGCAGGAGGGTCGAAGGGCTGGCCAAACCATAGGGGGGCGCGGGCCCCCCCTAGGCCGCGCCAGGGTATGGTGTGGTGGGCCTGTGCCCCCCCTCTGGTCCCTCTCGTGTGTTCTGGATGCTTCTGGGGATTCTAAGATCTTTGGCGTTGATTTCGTCCGATTCCGAGAATATTTCGTTACTAGGATTTCTGAAACCAAAAACAGCAGAAAACAGGAACTGGCACTTTGGCATCTTGTTAATAGGTTAGTTCCAGAAAATGCACGAATATGACATAAAGTGTGCATAAAACATGTAGATAACATCAATAATGTGGCATGGAACATAAGAAATTATCGATACATCGGAGACGTATCAGCATCCCCAAGCTTAGTTCTGCTCGTCCCGAGCAGGTAAAACGATAACACGTATAATTTACGGAGTGACATGCCATCATAACCTTGATCATACTATTTGTAAAGCATATGTAGTGAATGCAGCGATCAAAACAATGTATATGACATGAGTAAACAAGTGAATCATAAAGCAAAGACTTTTCATGAATAGCACTTCAAGACAAGCATCAATAAGTCTTGCATAAGAGTTAACTCATAAAGCAATAATTCAAAGTAAAGGCATTGAAGCAACACAAAAGAAGATTAAGTTTCAGCGGTTGCTTTCAACTTGCAACATGTATATCTCATGGATATTGTCAACATAGAGTAATATAATAAGTGCAATAAGCAAATATGTAGGAATCAATGCACAGTTCACACAAGTGTTTGCTTCTTGAGGTGGAGAGAAATAGGTGAACTGACTCAACATTGAAAGTAAAAGAATGGTCCTCCATAGAGGAAAAGCATCGATTGCTATATTTGTGCTAGAGCTTTTATTTTGAAAACATGAAACAATTTTGTCAACGGTAGTAATAAAGCATATGTATCATGTAAATTATATCTTATAAGTTGCAAGCCTCATGCATAGTATACTAATAGTGCCCGCACCTTGTCCTAATTAGCTTGGACTACCGGATCATCACAATGCACATGTTTTAACCAAGTGTCACAAAGGGGTACCTCTATGCCGCCTGTACAAAGGTCTAAGGAGAAAGCTCGCATTGGATTTCTCGCTATTGATTATTCTCAACTTAGACATCCATACCGGGACAACATAGACAACAGATAATGGACTCCTCTTTTATGCATAAGCATGTAACAACAATTAATAATTTTCTCATATGAGATTGAGGATATATGTCCAAAACTGAAACTTCCACCATGAATCATGGCTTTAGTTAGCGGCCCAATGTTCTTCTCTAACAATATGCATGCTTAACCATAAGGTGGTAGATCTCTCTTACTTCAGACAAGACGAACATGCATAGCAACTCACATGATATTCAACAAAGAGTAGTTGATGGCGTCCCCAGGAACATGGTTATCGCACAACGAGCAACTTAATAAGAGATAAAGTGCATAAGTACATATTCAATACCACAATAGTTTTTAAGGCTATTTTGTCCCATGAGCTATATATTGCAAAGGTGAATGATGGAATTTTAAAGGTAGCACTCAAGCAATTTACTTTGGAATGGCGGAAAATACCATGTAGTAGGTAGGTATGGTGGACACAAATGGCATAGTGGTTGGCTCAAGTATTTTGGATGCATGAGAAGTATTCCCTCTCGATACAAGGTTTAGGCTAGCAAGGCTTATTTGAAACAAACACAAGGATGAACCGGTGCAGCAAAACTCACATAAAAGACATATTGAAAACATTATAAGACTCTACACCGTCTTCCTTGTTGTTCAAACTCAATACTAGAAATTATCTAGACCTTAGGGAAACCAAATATGCAAACCAAATTTTAGCATGCTCTATGTATTTCTTCATTAATGGGTGCAAAGCATATGATGCAAGAGCTTAAACATGAGCACAACAATTGCCAAGTATCACATTACCCAAGACATTTATAGCAATTACTACATGTATCATTTTCCAATTCCAACCATATAACAATTTAACGAAGAGGAAACTTCGCCATGAATATTATGAGCTAAGAACACATGTGTTCATACGAACCAGCGGAGCGTGTCTCTCTCCCACACAAGCATGATGTAATCCAATTTATTGAAACACAAACAAAAATAGAAACAAACAAACAGACGCTCCAAGTAAAGCACATAAGATGTGACTGAATAAAAATATAGTTTCAAGAGAAGGAACCTGATAATGTTGTCGATGAAGAAGGGGATACCTTGGGCATCCCCAAGCTTAGACGCTTGAGTCTTCTTGATATATGCAGGGGTGAACCACCGGGGCATCCCCAAGCTTAGAGCTTTCACTCTTCTTGATCATAGTATATCATCCTCCTCTCTTGACCCTTGAAAACTTCCTTCACACCAAACTTCTCATAAACTTCATTAGAGGGGTTAGTACATAATCAAAAACTCACATGTTCAGAGGTGACACAATCATTCTTAACACTTCTGGACATTGCTCAAAGCTACTGGAAGGTAATGGAACAAAGAAATCCACCCAATACAGCGAAAGAAGCAATGCGAAATAAAAGGCAGAATCTGTCAAAACAGAACAGTCCGTAAAGACGAATTTCTAATAAATACTTCCGTTGCTCAAATCAGAAAACTCAAAACTAATGAAAGTTGCATACATATCTGAGGAACACGCACGTAAATTGGCATATTTTTCTGATTTTTCTACAGAGAAAACAGCCCAGATTCATGACAGATAGAAATCTGTTTCTGCGCAGAAATCCAAATCTAGTATCAACCTTCGATTAGAGGCTTCACTTGGCACAACAAAACACAAAACTAAGATAAGGAGAGGTTGCTACAGTAGTAAACAACTTCCAAGACACAAATATAAAACAAAGTACTGTAGCAAAATAACACATGGGTTATCTCCCAAGAAGTTCTTTTCTTTATAGCCATTAAGATGGGCTCAGCAGTTTTAATGATGCACTCGCAAGAAATAGTATTTGAAGCAAAAGAGAGCATCAAGAGGCAAATACAAAACACATTTAAGTCTAACATGCTTCCTATGCATAGGAATCTTGTAAAGAAACAAGTTCATGAAGAGCAAAGTAATAAGCATAGGAAGATAAAACAAGTGTAGCTTCAAAAATTTCAGCACATAGAGAGGTGTTTTAGTAACATGAAAATTTCTACAACCATATTTTCCTCTCTCATAATAACTTTCAGTAGCATCATGAGCAAACTCAACAATATAACTATCACATAAAGCATTCTTATCATGAGTCTCATGCATAAAATTATTACTCTCCACATAAGCATAATCAATTTTATTAGTAATAGTGGGAGCAAATTCAACAAAGTAGCTATCATTATTATTCTCATCAAGTGTTGGAGGTATAGTATTATCATCATAAAAATTACTCTCCATAGTAGGCGGCACTAAAAGACCAATATCATTATAATCATCATAAATAGGAGGCAAAGTATCGTCAAAGTAAATTTTCTCCTCAATGCTTGGCGGACTAAAAAGATCATGCTCATCAAAACCAGCTTCCCCAAGCTTAGAATTTTCCATATCATTAGCAACAATGGTGTTCAAAGTGTTCATACTAATATCATTGCTACTAGCATGCAAATAAGGTTCCATAGGTTTTTTAATTTTCACATTAAACCATTCATGTCTTGACTCAGGAAATAGTACAAAGAGCTCACAGATGTTTTCCATTATGCCTTACTAGTGTAAACAAGAAACAAAAAGATGCAATTGCAGGATCTAAAGGAAATAGCTTCGAGTACTTACGGCGCCGGGAAATAGCTTAGTAGCCGAGATCCGGAGTGTGAGTACCTTTTACCTTTCCTCCCCGGCAACGGCGCCAGAAAAGTGCTTGATGTCTACGTTCCCCCTCCTTTCCTGTAGACAGTGTTGGGCCTCCAAGAGCAGAGGTTTGTAGAACAGCAGCAAGTTTTCCCTTAAGTGGATCACCCAAGGTTTATCGAACTCAGGGAGGAAGAGGTCAAAGATATCCCTCTCATGCAACCCTGCAACCACAAAGCAAGAAATCTCTTGTGTCCCCAACACACCTAATAGGTGCACTAGTTCGGCGAAGAGATAGTGAAATACAGGTGGTATGAATATATATGAGCAGTAGCAACGGTGCCAGAAAATAGCTTGCTGGCGTGTAGTTGATGGTGGTGGTATTGCAGCAGTAGTAACACAGTGAAACAGTAAACAAGCAGTAGTAACGCAGCAGTATTTAGGAACAAGGCCTAGGGATCAGACTTTCACTAGTGGACACTCTCAACATTGATCACATAACAGAATAGATAAATGCATACTCTACACTTTTGTTGGATGATGAACACATTGCGTAGGATTACACGAACCCTCAATGCCGGAGTTAACAAGCTCCACAATTAATGTTCATATTTTAGTAACCTTATAGTGTAAGATAGATCAATACAACTAAACCAAGTACTAACATAGCATGCACACTGTCACCTTCATGCATATGTAGGAGGAATAGATCACATCAATACCATCATAGCAATAATTAACTTCATAATCTACAAGAGATCATGATCATAGCATAAACCAAGTACTAACACGGTGCACACACTGTCACCTTTACACACGTGCAGGAGGAATAGAACTACTTTAATAACTTTGCTAGAGTAGCACATAGATAAATTGTGATACAAACTCATATGAATCTCAATCATGTAAAGCAGCTCATGAGATTATTGTATTGAGGTACATGGGAGAGAGATGAACCACATAGCTACAGCGGAGCCCTCAGCCTCGGAGGTGGATTACTCCCTCCTCATCATGGAAGCAGCGATGGCGGTGAAGATGGCGGTGGAGATGGCAGCGGTGTCGATGGAGAAGCCTTCCGGGGGCACTTCCCCGCTCCGGCGGCGTGCCGGAACAGAGACTCCTGTCCCCCAGATCTTGGCCTCGCGATGGCGGCGGCTCTGGAAGGTTTCTGTGGTTTTCGTCAATCGTATCAGGGTTTTTAGGTCAGGGGCTTTATATAGGCGAAGAGGCGGCGCAGGAGGGTCGAAGGGCTGGCCAAACCATAGGGGGGCGCGGGCCCCCCCTAGGCCGCGCCAGGGTATGGTGTGGTGGGCCTGTGCCCCCCCTCTGGTCCCTCTCGTGTGTTCTGGATGCTTCTGGGGATTCTAAGATCTTTGGCGTTGATTTCGTCCGATTCCGAGAATATTTCGTTACTAGGATTTCTGAAACCAAAAACAGCAGAAAACAGGAACTGGCACTTTGGCATCTTGTTAATAGGTTAGTTCCAGAAAATGCACGAATATGACATAAAGTGTGCATAAAACATGTAGATAACATCAATAATGTGGCATGGAACATAAGAAATTATCGATACATCGGAGACGTATCAGCTACCCTGGCTTTGTTCTCCTTAATCTTCTCCAACGACCAAAGCCTAAGTTCTGTTGCGTCCTCAATAGTGTCACTCATCAAAGCTGCATATTCTTCAGCTGTCAGATCATTCTGAAACGTGACACGTCTTGATCCAGCCATAATTTCCCAAGGTAATACGGCTTCCTGCCCGTAGACAAGCTGGTACGGCGAAGTCTTTATAGCTCCATGGCACGACATGCGGTAGGCCCATAACGCTTCTGATAACTTCTCATCCCAATCCCTAGGGTTCTCGTCAATTTTTCTCTTGATCAGCTTGATTAAGCTCTGATTGGACGCTTCAGCTTGCCCATTAGCTTGAGCATAGTACGGAGATGATCGGATCAGTTTAATCCCCACGTCATCGCAGAACTTCCTGAATTCTTTAGAAACAAAGACCGAACCTCCATCGGTCGTGATAGTTTGGGGAATCCCGAACCTATGAATGACGTGTTCTTTCACAAACTTGATCACATCTTCTGATTCATTCTTAGTCCGAACTTCCGTGTTCGGTCTAGGACGCGCCGTAAATCATCCAAGTGTCCCTCCATGGAGACAGATTTGACTACCACGTCGTCGATATAGATTTCCACCAACTTGCTGATCAGATCATGAAATATATAATTCATGGCTCGTTGGTACATCGCACCAGCATTCTTCAACCCAAAGGTCATGACTACATATTCAAACAAGCCTACTGCCCCTGGTACTCTGAATGCGGTCTTGTGTATATCTTCCGGAGCCATGAAGATTTGGTTATAGCTGACGTTGCCATCCATGAAGCTCAACACCTTGTGGCCAGCAGCTGCATTGATCAATGTTTCTGCCACAGGCATCGGATACTCGTCTTTTGGAGTGGCTCTGTTGAGATCTCGGAAATCGATGGCCACACGCCATCGGCCGTCCTTCTTCTCTACAGGAACGATACTGGAGATCCACTCAGCGTACCTGCATGGCCTAATGAACCCGGCGGCCAACATCTTCTCGATCTCTTTTTTGACTTCTTCCAGAATTTCGGCCCTCATCTGACGTGCTCGTTGTTGGAACGGCCGAAATCCTTTCTTAAGGGGGAGCCGATGTTCAATGATGCTCCTGTCCAACCCAGGCATCTCTG
Source organism: Lolium perenne (assembly GCF_019359855.2). Taxonomy (NCBI): domain Eukaryota; kingdom Viridiplantae; phylum Streptophyta; class Magnoliopsida; order Poales; family Poaceae; genus Lolium; species Lolium perenne. The sequence goes on along the minus strand of NC_067248.2, from coordinate 7,656,792 downwards.
TGTAATCCCATGCAAAGCAATCTGGGTATTCTTTTAACAGAGCTATCATCTGACCCCTGAGCTGTGGATCTAACTTCTTGCTGATAAAAGTCGGTCGCGGCTTATCCCCAGGACCGATGTCGACTTCCTCTAGCTCATCAGCCGATGTAAACCCATACCCTAGCTTTCCATCACCTGTGAGGTCGACGCCGCATACTGGGAGAGCAGGTGGTACGGATAATACGGGCCGGTCGCTAGAATCGGCCTTCATCTTAATCATCACCAGGATCTTTTGGCAGTGTCGGGGCCGATCGCGTGGAGCAGCCTCCTCCTTATCTTCGCTATGAGAGCAGCTGCCCTCGTCTCTACCCTTATCAGGGTGGTGCCCCAGTTCTACCATGTTGATGTTGAACGAGTATCTTGGCTGGCACCTCCCAGGGTAAGTGCCCTCAACTCTGTCAACGGCGCATGCCGGTGAATTCGGCACTTCTGGTGCCGCCAATGCGAATGGCAACGGTGGGCTGGACTGGAGTGGCGCTTCTCCTTGGTAGGTCCCGAGAGCTGGTCCTAATAGAGAGTACTGATGCTTCATGATTTCCTGGATCATCCGAAAGGCGACATGCTCCAAAGTATTCACCAGGCTGTCAGAATGGCGATGCAGCGAGTGGGTCACCATGTAGCTAATCTCCTGACGCAGGGACCTGGTACGTTCTTCTGACGGGACAGATAGGTCCACTCCATCGAGCGCGCCTTCCGGTGAGAACCCCTTCCACCTGATGCCATGTGAACGGGTTCTGTGAAAAGAGCCGATGAGGTCGGCTTCGAGGATTGCTTTGACCTCGTCATACTTCTTCTTGAGTCGTCGGTCAGATCCTCGTACATGACTGGTGTGCCGTCCGCCATCTCAGATGTAGATGGCGATGTGGTTGATGTCGAAGCTTGTCCCACCGGGCGTGCCAGAATGTGTTGCGGTCAAAACCCACCGGCGGGCAGCGACGGGCAACACAGTAGAGCCGGCAACAACTTAGGGTTGCGGCTGGCCCTGGTCCCTCCGAGGGACGGCCCGCAAAGCCTCTGGTACACACGTCCGATGCTAGTGCAAGGGCGTGCCACCTGACCTATACCTGGTCAGGAAGGTGATGGAGATGCCTCGCTTAGTTTCCTGCATGGCATACACGTAAACATTAAATACGAGCCTCGATCGGCTCTCAGGTTATCCTGTGAATCGGCTCAAGGAGCCGATCCACCCATGATTCGTACGAGGTGCACGAATATATGGTGGTCCTGCTTGATCAAGATAAAGCTAATGCGATCTACGACGATTTAGGGTTTTCACCGCATAATCGGATCATCCTACTCACGATTGGGCCTCGCGGTCACGTACGGTGATCGTAAGCCGGTCCTAGACAAGGCCTAAAAACCAACACGAGGTTGATCCTCGGAACATCCTGTCTAGGACTAGCAAACGACACCCTACGCGTCGCTGGATCCTCCAACCCTTTGCAAGGCCTAACTATTGCAGATATTAAACTAATCCTTGAAGAGCAAGGAGCAACCGTAACGGATCGGATCTACTAAATAATGATCAAGCGGGGTGCCGCCCCTATAGCTAAGATAGGTGTAAGGGCGGCTAGATGTACAAGGGTTGCACTACGACAGCATATGATACGAAGAACAATGCTAACCCTAACACATCTAAGATAACTACGTTGCTCGCCATCAAAAAGGCTTCAGTACGAGCAACGCATGAACAACGAGAATAAGCTTGTGCTGCCTAGATCGCAAGATGCGATCTAGGCAGCATGATGCTTACCGGTAGAAACCCTCGAGACGAAGGAGTTGGCGATGCGCCGAGATTGATTTGTGGTTGAACGTTGGTTGTTGTTTATTCCATAAACCCTAGATACATATTTATAGTCCAGGGGACTTTCTAATTTAGGCGTGCACCTAACCGTGCACGGGTAAAACTCTATCTTTTAATCTAAGATGCGATCTACTATATTACAGATACACGGGCACGCTAGCCCAAACGTTGCGCATAAGGCCGATTCATGTATATTCTTCCATGTATAATCTTTAAGCCCATCTTGATCGCGGCCCACCTCTGACTTGGTCAAAATCTGGTGATAACAACCCCAAGAGGAAGGTGCGATGCGCATAGCAGTAAGTTTTCCCTCAGTAAGAAACCAAGGTTTAATCGAACCAGTAGGAGTCAAGAAGCACGTTGAAGGTTGATGGTGGCGGAATGTAATGCGGCGCAACACCAGGGATTCCGGCGCCAACATGGAACCTGCACAACACAACCAAAGTACTTTGCCCCAACGAAACAGTGAGGTTGTCAATCTCACCGGCTTGCTGTAACAAAGGATTAACCGTATTGTGTGGAAGATGATTGTTTGCAGAAAACAGTAAAGAACAATTATTGCAGTAGATTGTATGCGATGTAAAGAATAGGACCGGGGTCCACAGTTCACTAGAGGTGTCTCTCCCATAAGATAAAAGCATATTGGGTGAACAAATTACAGTCGGGCAATTGACAAATAGAGAGGGCATAACAATGCACATACATGACATGATAAATATAGTGAGATTTAATTGGGCATTACGACAAAGTACATAGACCGCTATCCAGCATGCATCTATGCCTAAAAAGTCCACCTTCAGGTTATCATCCGAACCCCTTCCAGTATTAAGTTGCAAAACAACAGACAATTGCATTAAGTATGGTGCGTAATGTAATCAATAACTACACCTTTAGACATAGCATCAATGTTTTATCCCTAGTGGCAACAGCACATCCACAACCTTAGAACTTTCTGTCACTGTCCCAGATTTAATGGAGGCATGAACCCACTATCGAGCATAAATACTCCCTCTTGGAGTTAAGAGCAAAACCTTGGCCAGAGCCTCTACTAATAACGGAGAGCATGCAAGATCATAAACAACATATAGGTAATAACTTGATAATTAACATAACATAGTATTCTCTATCCATCGGATCCCGATAAGCACAACATATAGAATTACAGATAGATGATCTTGATCATGTTAGGCAGCTCACAAGATCCAACAATGAAGCACAATGAGGAGAAGACAACCATCTAGCTACTGCTATGGAACCATAGTCCAGGGGTGAACTACTCACTCATCACTCCGGAGGCGACCATGGCGGTGAAGAGTCTTCAGGGAGATGAATCCCCTCTCCGGCAGGGTGCCGGAGGAGATCTCCAGAATCCCCCGAGATGGGATTGGCGGCGGCGGCGTCTCAGTAAGGTTTTCCGTATCGTGGCTCTCGGTACTGGGGTTTCGCGACGAAGGCTATTTGTAGGCGGAAGGGCAGGTAAAGAGGCGGCACGAGGGGCCCACACCATAGGTCGGCGCGGCCAGGGCCTGGGCCGCGCCGCCCTAGTGTCTGGCCACCTCATGGCCCCACTTCGACTCTCCTTCGGTCTTCTGGAAGCTTCGTGGCAAAATAGGACCCTGGGCGTTGATTTCGTCCAATTCCGAGAATATTTCTTTACTAGGATTTCTGAAACCAAAAACAGCAGAAAAACAAAGAATCGGCTCTTCGGCATCTTGTTAATAGGTTAGTTCCAGAAAATGCACGAATATGACATAAAGTGTGCATAAAACATGTAGATATCATCAATAATGTAGCATGGAACATAAGAAATTATCGATACGTCGGAGACGTATCAGACGTCGTCATCAACACCGAACGTGTGACCGAGTACGGAGGTGCTGCCCGATTGTGGCACCGTCAAGATCTTCTACGCGCTTTTGAAAGCGGCAAGTGATCGTCTACCGTAGCAACGAGAGCCTCCTCTTGTAGGCTTTGGAAATCTTCAAGGGTTAGTCTCGTTCATCCCCTCGTTGCTCCCATCTTCTAGATTGCATCTTGGCTTGGATTGCGTTCTCGCGGTAGGAAATTTTTTGTTTTCTATGCTATGAATCCCTACAGTGGTATCAGAGCCGTGTCTATGCATAGATGGTTGCACGAGTAGAACACAATTGTTTTGTGGGCGTTGATGCTTATGTTGTCTTTAGTTCGAGTACTTTGCATCTTTGTGGCATGGTGGGATGAAGCGGCTCGGGCTAACTTTACATGACCGCGTTCATGAGACTTGCTCCACGTTCGACATGCAACTTGTATTGCATAAGTGGCTTTGCGGGTGTCTGTCTCTCCCACCATAGTGAAGATTCAATTTACTCTTTCTATTGACAATACTAGTATCACCGTTGTGGTTCATGTTCGTAGGTAGATTAGATCTTACTCGAAAACCCTAAACCACTTAAATATGCAAACCAAATTAGAGGCGTCTAACTTGTTTTTGCAGGGGTTTGGTGATGTGATATGGCCATGATGTGATGATGAATATGTATGAGATGATCATTATTGTATTGTGGCAACCGGCAGGAGCCTTATGGTTGTCTTTAAATTTCATGATTAGTAGTATTTCAAAGTAGTTGTAATAGTTGCTACATGAGGTGAACAATCATGAAGACGGCGCCATGGATCTTGACGCTACGCCGACGATGATGGAGATCATGCCCGTTGATGATGGAGATCATGTCCGTGCTTTGGAGATGAAGATCGAAGGCGCAAAGACTAAAGGGCCATATCATATCACATATGAATTGCACGTGATGTTAATCCTTTATGCATCTTATTTTGCTTAGATCGCGACGGTAGCATTATAAGATGATCCCTCACATTAATATCAAGATAATAAAGTGTTCTCCCCTCGTATGCACCGTTGCACAGTTCGTCGTTTCGAAGCATCTCGTGTAAACCATGTTGCACACGCGGAATACTTGGGTTTGCTTGACGAGCCTAGCATGTACAGACATGGCCTCGGGACAACGGAAACCGAAAGGTTGAACACGAGTCATATGGATGATATGATCAACATGTTGGTGTTCACCATTGAAGCTACATCATCTCACGTGATGATCGGTTTTGGTGTAGTGGATGTGGATCGTGTACCACTTAACAACTATGAGGGATGTTGTATTAAGTGGGAGTTCATTAGTAATTAGATTAAAACATGAACTAATTATCATAAACATAGTCTGAGTAGTATTTTGAATTAATTTTGTAGTATTGGCATCCGTTTTCTACCAAGCGCTAGTCTTGTAATTGAGATAGAAATACTGTTAAAATCTGACAAGAAACTTTACGGACTGGTACCGTATTGTTAAAGAATCAAGAAATGATTAAGTCCTATTGCAAACTTTTAGTAAACCTCACATTGTTGATTCAAAGAGCTATGGTTTCAATTAGTACCTAAAGTTATCTTGTCTCCGTGAAACTTGAAGTTCAAATCTGTTTGAAAAGTAAGGAGCTGAAAATTTTGTTTTCAAAAATAATCAAGGTATGAGATATATGTGATATCTAAGACCTTATTGCAAGATGATAGAATATAATTTGGTGAGACTACATAAACTCATAAGTTTTATGGGAATGTAGGAAGGTTGAAGACGCAAGGCGTCCCAATCCTCCAACTATTGGGGCACTAACGATATTCGCATATCCATGAAGTGATCGTCCTTAGTATGCACCGTTGCTAAGACTCGTCGTTTCGTAGCATCACGTGATGATCGGGTGTTATAGATTCTACGTGTGCATACAACGGGTGCAAGCCAGATTTGCACATGTGAATACTGAGGTTAAACTTTACGAGCCTAGCATGTACAGACATGGTCTCGGAAAAGTCGTCATGATATGATGGATAAAATTATGAGTGAAATTGTTCATCATATTACAAAGTTACTAATAGTGAAATCTGAAACACTTGTCATATGATGATCAACTTCAAAGTAAGAACCTCAAGGTTATTGGTATTTGACCAACAAACCTAGAAGTTATTGAAGGTGAAGTATTTTCTGAATAATGAGGAAAGCTAAAAGAGAAACTACAAAAGATATTTTGGCAGAAAGAAAAGAGAAGACTAGAAAGTCTAGCTCAGGTGTATATACATGATATACATGTTATGGTTGTATTCCTAGTTTGGTCACACAATGAAATTCTTGGGTATTAGTACCATATTGGTTGGTATGAAATGTCATACAAAACAACGCAATACAAGAATACAATGGCCTAAGTGACTGACAAGGAATATGATAGGAATGCACTTCTGGAACAAAAATAAAGTGTTATTATGTTCGTCATTGGCATCCTATCTAGCCCTTAGAATTTATAATAAAGAACTTAATAATTGTTATTTTGCTCTGGTCAAATGAAAACAATGAGTTGTTCAAATTATGACATTACTCCATGTACGATGGATAAGTTATTATAAATCTTAATGGTGAAACACACATACATAATACTGACGCTAAAATGCTATAAGGCAAATGATTTGAATTCCACTTATTTGTGGAACCGCAATTTAGGTCATATTAGAAAGGAACGCATGAAGGAACTCCATGCAAATGGATTTTTGGAGTCATTCGATTTTTGAATCGTTTGGCGCTTGCAAATCTTTTCTAAAGAGAATGACTGAAATACCGTTCATAGGCCAAGAGTTGAACGGGCAACTAACTTAGTGAAAAATACATGATGATGTATGTGGTTCGCTGGGCATAGGTTGTGCGGGAGATTCTGCTACTTCATAAAAACTTCCAACAATGAATTGAGTATATATATGTGGATATATTCGATAAGGAAGAAGTTTGAAACATTTGAATGGATTCAAATAAATTTCAGCATGAGGTGGAAATCATCATAATAGAAAATTCAAATATCTATGATTGGATCATAGTGGAAATATTTGAATTACGAGTTTTAGCGAACATCTAAGAGAGTTATGAAATTGTTCTACAACTCACGTTTCTTGGAGTATCATAGTGATGATGGAGTATCCGAGAGATGTATCCAAACCTTGTTGGGTCAATGATGAGATAAAATATTGATGCTATTATATTTTTGTGGATTATGCTTTAGTGACTACCGCTTTTACACTAAATAGAGCATCATCATGATCCGTTGAAATGACACCATACGAGTTATGGCATGGGTATGAACCCTAATAGTCCTTTCTTAAATTTTGGAATGCATAGCATAAAGTAAATAAGTTTACAACCAAAATCGGATGAATGTCTTTGTTGGTTATCCCACAGAATTGATTGGGAATTTTTTCCACTATGGAGACAAAGACAAAAGTGTTTGTCGATGTTTCTTACTTATTTCCAAGAAATTGTTTTTAGCGAAGTATTTGAGTGGGAGGACAATAAAACTTGATAAGGTTTATGAACCTGAGCATAATGATCAGAGTAGCGCAGCATCGGAATTGGTTCTGGAAGCGGCCACGACGATCATGGCTCCCATGTCTACAAAATGTTATAGTCATGGAGATCGAAGTACTTATTGAACCTTGTAGGTATGGTTTACTTTGTGTTCAAATAAATGATTTGTGAACAAAGGATTGTTTTTGAACAATGATAAACCAACTACATACAAAGAAGTTATGATGGGCCCTGACTCCGTTAAAATGGCTATACGTCATGAAATCCAAGATAGATGAATACTTTTTGAAAGTAAACGGATCTATAAAATTGATGGACTTGGATGGAATATCCTTGAATAAGCTCGACTTGTTTAAAAGTTGTTTACGACAAAGTTCAAAGAGTTGACTACGATAAGATTATAGTCTATGTGGATTATTCTAGTAATCGCTACATATTTCTTTCATGAGATATGATAGTAGGATGGCAAAATACATTACTTAACAGAAGTGTGTATTAAAGGTGTATACAAGATAAAACCAATTGTTTTGCTAGTCCGTGGAATACTAGATAGGTAAACGAACTTCAATTGGATGAAGTGAGTATCACGGAGTTGGAATCTTCACCGGATGAAATAGTCAAAGAGTTTTTGATTTCATCAGAAACGATGAAGAGGCTTGCATTTGCAAGAAATTAAGTGGGAGCGCTGAGACATATTTATAATACTTTATGTAGATACATATAGTTGGTTATAAATGATGTAATTATATACTTGATTATAAAAGGTTTCATTGAGAATTAACTTCAATGAAAGGATATGGACTGAAACATATTTAGTGTCAAGATCTATGAAGATAGATTGAAACACATAATAAGTTTAAGTCGAAGTACATAGAAAGGATATTGAAGAAGTTCAATATAGAAATATTAAGAAAATGTTCTTGTCATGTGAAGTTTTAACAAAACTTGAGTGTATCTGACACTCAATGAGTAAAAACACATGAGTGATATAGATCACCATTAATATGTACACAATCAGATGTCCTGTGCTCTAAAATGTTAGGAGCATATACCAGAATGATTCATGTGATAATCATTGGACAAACAGTAAGAATATCCCTGTGTACTTTAGAAGAACCAAGGATATATAAATAGTTTTCTATGGAGAAATGACAAACAAATCGCTGTAAGGTGTTGCACCGATATTGGTTTTGTCACATATAAAAATAAAATTTCAATCTCAAAATTAGGCTAAGTGTTGTTTAGAAGGTAGCACAATGCTAGATTTAGAAGAGTTCTAAATGTTGTGACGGATTCTACAAACGAAGGCAGAATATATCGTTGTTTTGACAATGACTGAGGATGTTAAGTCAAGAGGTTCTTTGAGAACTTGGTGTAGTTCCGATAGTGTCAGAACTTTGAAGCTATATTGTGTATGACAATATTAGTGACATATTTCAGACCGCGGAATTAAGGTTCCACCAGAAGACCAAACATATTTAATGCCGACTCATTTGGAAAATGATTGATGCGTGAAGACGCAAATGAATTGCAAAATACATACGTTTCTGAGTGTGTCAGAACCGTTGACTAAAGCTCTCCCTAAGGCAAAGTATAACCAACACCAGAATGCCATGGGTGTTAGGTACATTACAATGTAATCTAGATTATTGACTCTAGTGCAAGTGGGAGACTGTTGGAGATATGCCCAAGAGGCAATAATAAAATGGTTATTATAATATATCTTTGTGTTTATGATAATGTTTACATACCATGCTATAATTGTATTAACCGAAACATTGATACATGTGTGTTATGTGAACAACAAGGAGTCCCTAGTTAGCCTCTTGTATAACTAGCTTGTTGATTAATAGATGATCATGGTTTCGTGATCATGAACATTGGATGTTATTAATAACAAGGTTATTTCATTATATGAATGATGTAATGGACACACCCAATTAAGCGTAGCATAAGATCACGTCATTAAGTTATTTGCTATAAGCTTTCGATACATAGTTACCTAGTCCTTTCGACCATGAGATCATGTAAATCACTTATACCGGAAAGGTACTTTGATTACATCAAACGCCACTGCGTAAATGGGTGGTTATAAAGGTGGGATTAAGTATCCGGAAAGTATGAGTTGAGGCATATGGATCAACAGTGGGATTTGTCCATCCCGATGACGGATAGATATACTCTGGGCCCTCTCGGTGGAATGTCGTCTAAATAGCTTGCAAGCATATGAATGGTTCATAAGAGACCACATACCACGGTACGAGTAAAGAGTACTTGTCAGGAGACGAGGTTGAACAAGGTATAGAGATACCGATGATCAAACCTCGGACAAGTAAAATATCGCGTGACAAAGGGAATTGGTATCGTATGTGAATGGTTCGTTCGATCACTAAAGTCATCGTTGAATATGTGGGAGCCATTATGGATCTCCAGATCCCGCTATTGGTTATTGGTCGGAGAGAGGTCTCAACCATGTCTACATAGTTCGCGAACCGTAGGGTGACACACTTAAGGTTTGATGTCGTTTAAGTAGATATGGAATATGGAATGGAGGTCGAAGTTTTGTTCGGAGTCTCGGATGGGTTCCAGGACATCACGAGGAGTTCTGGAATGGTCCGGAGAATAAGATTCATATATAGGAAGTCATATTCCAAGTTTGGAAATGATCCGGTGCATTTATGGCAGGTTCTAGAAGGTTCTAGAAAAGTCCGGAAGAAAGACACTATGGAAGGTGGAGTCCCGGAGGGACTCCACAAGCTTGGCCGGCCAAACCCTAAGGGAGGAGTCCCAGGTGGGCTCCACCTGAGGTGGCCGGCCACCCCACCTAAGGAAAAGGTGGGAGTCCCACCTTGGGTAGGACTCCCCCCTTGAGTAGGTTTCCCACCTTTGGGAAGTTTTTGTGTTGGGGTCTTATTCGAAGACTTGGACTACAACTCTTGGGGTTTCCACCTATATAATGAGGGACAAGGGGAGGGTGGCCGGCCACTCTTGCCTCCAACCTTGGCTGCCCCCTTCATGGCCGGCGCCCAAGGCACCCCTCTCCCCAAACCCTAGCACCCCTCCTCCACATACAACTCCCGCATACGCTTAGGCGAAGCCCTGCCGGAGTTCTCCATCGACACCGCCAACCTCGCCATACCATCTGGTCTACGGACAAGAAGCTGTGTTGCCCTGGGAAATCACGGCTGGTTCGAGACGGATTACGTTTCAGAATGATTTAATAACTGAAGAATATGCATCCCTGATGAGTGACAGCATTGAGGATGTAACGGAACTCAGACTATGGTCGCTTGAGAAAATCAAGGAGAACAAAGCCAAGGTAGCTCGCGCGTATAATAAGAAGGTGAGACCAAAGGAGTTCCACGTTGGTGATCTGGTATGGGAAGCTGTGTTGCCGTTGGGGACTAAGGATAAAGTGTATGGTAAATGGTCTCCAAATTGGCACGGGCCGTACAGAGTCGACCAAGTTTTAAAGGGTAACGCATACATGCTCAAGGAGCTGAGCGGCGTGAAGTTCCCAGTGGCTGTCAATGGCCAGCATCTCAAGAAGTATTTCCCAAGTATGTGGGATGATGGACAGTAAAATATGGGGGCCGATGTGTGATGTCTACGTTCCCCCTCCTTTCCTGTAGACAGTGTTGGGCCTCCAAGAGCAGAGGTTTGTAGAACAGCAGCAAGTTTTCCCTTAAGTGGATCACCCAAGGTTTATCGAACTCAGGGAGGAAGAGGTCAAAGATATCCCTCTCATGCAACCCTGCAACCACAAAGCAAGAAGTCTCTTGTGTCCCCAACACACCTAATAGGTGCACTAGTTCGGCGAAGAGATAGTGAAATACAGGTGGTATGAATAAGTATGAGCAGTAGCAACGGTGCCAGAAAATAGCTTGCTGGCGTGTAGTTGATGGTGGTAATATTGCAGCAGTAGTAACGCAGTAAAACAGTAAACAAGCAGCGATAGCAGTATTTAGGAACAAGGCCTAGGGATTACACTTTCACTAGTGGACACTCTCAACATTGATCACTTAACAGAATAGATAAATGCATACTCTACACTTTTGTTGGATGATGAACACATTGCGTAGGATTACACAAACCCTCAATGCCGGAGTTAACAAGCTCCACAATAATGCTCATATTTTAGTAACCTTTAGTGTAAGATAGATCAAAAGACTAAACCAAGTACTAGCATAGCATGCACACTGTCACCTTCATGCATATGTAGGAGGAATAGATCACATCAATATTGTCATAGCAATAGTTAACTTCGCAATCTACAAGAGATCATGATCATAGCATAAACCAAGTACTAACACGGTGCACACACTGTCACCTTTACACACGTGTAGGAGGAATAGAACTACTTTAATAACTTTGCTAGAGTAGCACATAGATAGTAGTGATACAAAACTCATATGAATCTCAATCATGTAAAGCAGCTCATGAGATCATTGTATTGAGGTACATAGGAGAGAGATGAACCACATAGCTACCGGTACAGCCCCGAGCCTCGATGGAGAACTACTCCCTCCTCATGGGAGCAGTAGCGGTGATGAAGATGGCGGTGGAGATGGCAGCGGTGTCGATGGAGAAGCCTTCCGGGGGCACTTCCCCGCTCCGGCAGGGTACCGGAACAGAGACTCCTGTCCCCCAGATCTTGGCGTCGCGATGGCAGCGGCTCTGGAAGGTTTCTGTGGTTTTCGCCAATCGTGTCGAGGTTTTTAGGTCAGGGGCTTTATATAGGCGAAGAGGCGGCGCAGGAGGGCTTCTGGGGTGGCCACACCATAGGGGGGCGCGGGCCCCCCCTAGGCCGCGCCAGGGTGTGGTTTGGTGGGCCTGTGGCCCCCCTCTGACCTCTCTGGTGTGTTCTGGATGCTTCCGGGGATTCTAAGATCTTTGGCGTTGATTTCGTCCGATTCCGAGAATATTTCGTTACTAGGATTTCTGAAACCAAAAACAGCAGAAAAACAGAACCGGCACTTCGGCATCTTGTTAATAGGTTAGTTCCAGAAAATGCACGAATATGACATAAAGTGTGCATAAAACATGTAGATAACATCAATAATGTGGCATGGAACATAAGAAATTATCGATACGTCGGAGACGTATCAGCATCCCCAAGCTTAGTTCTGCTCGTCCCGAGCAGGTAAAACGATAACAAAGATAATTTCTGGAGTGACATGCCATCATAACCTTGATCATACTATTTGTAAAGCATATGTAATGAATGCAGCAATCCAAGACAATGGTAATGACATGAGTAAACAACTGAATCATAAAGCAAAGACTTTTCATGAATAGCACTTCAAGACAAGCATCAATAAGTCTTGCATAAGAGTTGACTCATAAAGCAATAATTCAAAGTAAAAGCATTGAAGCAACACAAAAGAAGATTAAGTTTCAGCGGTTGCTTTCAACTTGTAACATGTATATCTCATGGATATTGTCAACATAGAGTAATATAATAAGTGCAATAAGCAAGTATGTAAGAATCAATGCAAAGTTCACACAAGTGTTTGCTTCTTGAGATGGAGAGAAATAGGTGAACTGACTCAACATAAAAGTAAAAGAATGGTCCTTCAAAGAGGAAAGCATCGATTGCTATATTTGTGCTAGAGCTTTTATTTTGAAAACATGAAACAATTTTGTCAACGGTAGTAATAAAGCATATGTATCATGTAAATTATATCTTATAAGTTGCAAGCCTCATGCATAGTATACTAATAGTGCCCGCACCTTGTCCTAATTAGCTTGGACTACCGGATCATCACAATGCACATGTTTTAACCAATTGTCACAAAGGGGTACCTCTACGCCGCCTGTACAAAGGTCTAAGGAGAAGGCTCGCATTGGATTTCTCGCTATTGATTATTCTCAACTTAGACATCCATACCGGGACAACATAGACAACAGATAATGGACTCCTCTTTTATGCATAAGCATGTAACAACAATTAATAAGTTTCTCATTTGAGATTGAGGATATATGTCCAAAACTGAAACTTCCACCATGGATCATGGCTTTAGTTAGCGGCCCAATGTTCTTCTCTAACAATATGCATGCTTAACCATAAGGTGGTAGATCGCTCTTACTTCAGACAAGACGAACATGCATAGCAACTCACATTAAATTCAACAAAGAGTAGTTGATGGCGTCCCCAGTGAACATGGTTATCGCATAACAAGCAACTTAATAAGAGATAAAGTGCATAATTACATATTCAATACCACAATTGTTTTTTAAGCTATTTGTCCCATGAGCTATATATTGCAAAGGTGAATGATGGAATTTTAAAGGTAGCACTCAAGCAATTTACTTTGGAATGGCGGAAATACCATGTAGTAGGTAGGTATGGTGGACACAAATGGCATAGTGTTGTTTGGCTCAAGGATTTGGATGCATGAGAAGTATTCCCTCTCGATACAAGGTTTAGGCTAGCAAGGTTGTTTGAAGCAAACACAAGCATGAACTAGTACAGCAAAACTCACATAAAAGACATATTACAAGCATTATAAAACTATACATCGTCTTCCTTGTTGTTCAAACATCTTACTAGAAAATATCTAGACTCTAGAGAAACCACTCATGCAAACCAAATTTTAACAAGCTCTATGTATTTCTTCACTAATGGGTGCAAGGTATATGATGCAAGAGCTTAAACAAGAGCACAACAATTGCCAAATATCAAGTTATTCAAGACATCATACCAATTACTACATGTAGCATTTTCTGTTTCCAACCATATAATAATTAACGAAGCAGTTTCAACCTTCCCCATGAAAATTAAAAGCTAAGAACACATGTGTTCATACGAACCAGCGGAGCGTGTCTCTCTCCCACACAAGCATTTATTCAAATAAAAACAGAAACAAAAGCACACAGACGCTCCAAGTAAAGTACATAAGATGTGACCGAATAAAAATATAGTTTCAAGAGAAGGAACCTGATAATTTGTCGATGAAGAAGGGGATGCCTTGGGCATCCCCAAGCTTAGACGCTTGAGTCTTCTTGATATATGCAGGGGTGAATCACCGGGGCATCCCCAAGCTTAGAGCTTTCACTCTTCTTGATCATAGTATATCATCCTCCTCTCTTGACCCTTGAAAACTTCCTTCACACCAAACTTCTCATAAACTTCATTAGAGGGGTTAGTACATAATCAAAAACTCACATGTTCAGAGGTGACACAATCATTCTTAACACTTCTGGACATTGCTCAAAGCTACTGGAAGGTAATGGAACAAAGAAATCCACCCAACACAGCGAAAGAAGCAATGCGAAATAAAAGGCAGAATCTGTCAAAACAGAACAGTCTGTAAAGACGAATTTCTAATAAATACTTCTGTTGCTCAGATCAGACAACTCAAAACTAATGAAAGTTGCGTACATATCTGAGGAACACGCACGTAAATTGGCATATTTTTCTGATTTTTCTACAGAGAAAACAGCCCAGATTCGTGACAGATAGAAATCTGTTTCTGCGCAGAAATCCAAATCTAGTATCAACCTTCGATTAGAGGCTTTACTTGGCACAACAAAACACAAAACTAAGATAAGGAGAGGTTGCTATAGTAGTAAACAACTTCCAAGACACAAAATAAAAAAAAATTACTGTAGCAAAATAACACATGGGTTATCTCCCAAGAAGTTCTTTCTTTATAGCCATTAAGATGGGCTCAGCAGTTTTAATAATCCATTCGCGGGAAATAGTATTTGAAGCAAAAGAGAGCTTCAAGAGGCAAATTCAAAACAAATTTAAGTCTAACATGCTTCCTATGAAGAGGAATCTTGTACACAAATGAATTCATGAAGAACAAAGTGACAAGCATAAGAGGATAAAACACGAGTAACTTCAAGATTCTCAACATAAAGAGGGGAAACTTAATATTATTAAGATGCATATAACCATATTTCCCTCTCTCATAATAACTTTCAGTAGCATCATTGATGAAATCCACAATATACCCATCACTTAAAACATGCTTATCATGGTTCATATGCATAGAAGTATCATTAATTTTGGCATAAGAAGAGTTATTCTCGTTAATAGTAATTGGAGCAAGATTATTATCAAGAATTTGAACATGGTAAACAAGTTGCATATTAAAAGAATTATTTTTGGTAATCTAATCATGACTATGATAAGTTTCATAAGGATAATTATAACCTATATCATAGCATTCTTTATAATAATCATCGAAGATCGGAGGCACAGTGTCATCATAAGAAATAGAATAGTTATCTTTCACAGTCGGTTTATCTATGACCATACCATCATTGTTATTAGAAGGAGATGTATCAAACACATAATGATCAGTAGCAAAAGGATTTTCAAACACCTCTTCCCCAAGTTTACAACTTTCTATATTATTATGGGAGGAAGCATGGATAGCACTGACACTATGGCAATTATTATCATCTTCAGAATTAGTTTCCCAGAGATTTGTAATATCAAAAGTAGTGTGCTCATTCAAATCATGATCGCTAATGTATGTAAAGGGCATAGGAAGATCATCATATTCAGATTCATTATCACAATAATCATTAGGAGCAACATACTTACGGTTACCTAGCGTTATCTCATTCACGCGGGGATACGCCGTTACCTCTTTCTTTTTCTTCTTCTTCTTCTTTGTTCCTGTAACATCCCTGTTTTGCTAAACCCTAATTAGGAGTTGTTTGTGCATCATGAGCATCATATAAAATGCATTAGGGAAATTTTGCAAATAAATTAAAATGGAAACCCTAGGTTTATGCAAGTCTTTGTCTTTTTGAAATGTGTTCAAATGTTTGAAAACCCCAAAATAAAAATATGTGGACTTTCAACTATTATTAGGAAGGCCACTAAATATTTTCCCTAAAGTGTTTGAGTTATTTCAAATCTTCAAAAGGTTACCAAATAGCAAAATACAAATGGTTTTGTCCCTGTTTTGAAGTTTTCTGGAAAAATATGCAAAACCAGGGGGGTATTTGAAAGATGTGGGCGTTGTCTTCTTCCTGGTGCCCAGGCAGGCACCTGCGTGGCCGTGCCCGCGCCGGCCACCTCCTGCTCGCCGCCCTCCTGGACGAGGAGGCGTCCTGGAGGCCCCCTCTCCCTCTCCCTCGTCCCTATCTTCCCCCTGGCGCCCTCCTTCCTCTCCCTTTCTCTCTGTGAGCGCGAGCAAACCCTGGCCCCGACCAATGCTCGTCGTCGCCGCCGTTCCGGCCACCCCCGCGGCCAACCAACACCGCCATCGGCTCCGCCTCGCCTCCCTGAGATTCCCCGTCAAAGGAATCGGCCGGGGAGGGCTCGAATCGCCCCCGGCGCCTCCATCTTCTCCGCGGCCGGCGAGGACGCCGACGGCCGCCGCGGCGCCTGCAGGTCTCCCCCGGCCTCGCTGAGCCTACCATGACGCTCCTGGTGAGCTGCTGGTGCTCCTGCACCCCATCACCCTCTCCCTCTTCCCCTGTGCTAGCCCCGCACCGTGCGCCCACTTCCGCCGCCGCGGTGCTCGCCGTAGTCGCCGCTCCGGCGACCATCTCGGGGCGGCGCCGCCTCCCAGAGGTCGCCCGCGTCGAGGCGCTCCTAACGCGCCCGCTCACGCTGCCCCGCGCGCCTCCAAACGCCTAGGCCGTGCCCGACCTGGCCGGCCAGGCCATGGGTGACGTCACGTTGACGTCATAATGACGTCGACCTCCCTTTTCTTTTCTGTAATTCATTTACTGAAATTGTATAAAATTGGTAAATTCAATAACTATTTCATTTTAAATCAGAAAATGATGTATAATATGTCAAAATGTTCAGAAAAATGAAACCTATCTACTTATGCTATCATCATGCATAGTTAAGCAACTTCAATTAACACTTTTGTTAGAACAATGAAATACCACTTTATGGAAGTCCTCGAAATGCAATGTTTTATGCATTCGAATTCCATTTAATTTGACAATGATGGCTTAGGGTTAGTTTCAATAACATTAATATGACATATCATTCATACTTGTATGCGCATTGCATCGATGCCATGTGTTGATTGTTATTTCTCTATTTCTAGTATTTGCTTCTTCGCGATCGATAGAGCACGAGTCCGAGACGACGAAGATCGACATCACCGAAGGTCAATACTTGTCCACCGACAAACAAGTCAAGCATGGGATCTCCGAAGATCCACATTGGTTTGTCAGGGACAAAGGCAAGCCCTAGCCTGGTTCATATATGATTTCGAAATGCTTTTACTCTGGTTCCTACATATTGCATACGATTCAACTGTCTTTTATCGATAGGTAGAGTTATCCTATCTATTGCATGTTTCACCCTTGTAGCCTCAAATACCCGATCCACTGCTCCTAGCATAACTAGGTTTGGCATGTGTGCGTCGCGAGAGCCTTTATCTCTTTATGCTTAGCCATGCTTAGCTTGTAACGCTACTACTCCGGTCTTCAGACTGGAGCCTTACAATCAGATGAATCTAGTATGACAGGTTGATGTGGTAAGTGTAGAAATGTTGATAAACATGATTAAAGGCTCAGACGAGAGGCCACATTGGGATGTGGTGGGTTGTTTCGTTTCTGCCGACCCTAGGAACCGAGTTCTCGCCTCTTGAACCAAGACCGAGCGTACAACCACACGAGGCCCTATTATGGTACCCTCTCGACTCACTAACTTGCCTAGTAGATTCCATGAGTCACATAGTTTGCGCGTTACATGGACATATGCATTGCATTTTTGCTTGGGGGAAAAGGTACATAACAGGCAGGTAAGCGTGGTCGTGGTGGCTGGGGGTTGCGGCCTCTGGGGAAACCCACCTCGGCTCACATCGTTAAGGACCGACTTCGGGACTTGACCCGTTACGGCGGAATAATCCTTAGCGCGTGACTCATGGTCTCGGCGACAGCAAGGTAAAGGTCGTGGTCAACCACCCTCTGCCGGCTTTCCAAGGAAGAGAGCTAATGATTCTGGCATTAAGAGTCGGTTGGTACGTGTGGGTAAAGTTGTGCACCCCTGCAGGGTTAAATCTTTACGAAAAGCCGTGTCCACGGTTACGGACGACTTGGGAACGGACGTGGAGATCATAGAGAACTTTAACCTGATCGTAAAACTTGGCAATCAATGTGTGTTTACGGACACCTTCTCCGGATGTTGAGGGGGTGATCCGAGGATAGTGGTTCGAGATGATGAATATTGGTGGATACAATATGATGATCAATAGGGATAGAGATATCGCTCTCTTATCCCCTTTTAAAGATTCTGAGTAGTCGAGCTTCTCCTCTCTCTTGTCTTACAAAGGAAAACTAGCTTTACGCAAAAGAAGCTCCACAGAAAGCCCGTATAACCGCTTTGCTAAAAGGTTGTACTAAGTCTTGCTGAGTCCCTGTACTCAGCTTTGCATGCTTTTGTTTCAGAAGAAGTTGCTCCAACAGATGGTGGTTTCTAGTCGACATCGACGAGTAGCTTGGGGTTCCCAGGTGGCAGCCTGGAATCTATGGGCTGGGACGTCGCCGTTATGCTCCTGGCCTCTTAGGCCTTTTGCTATCTTGCTATGTCTAATAGCATAACTTTGCTTCCGTTGATTGATGGATGTCAGGTCAGTGACCTCTGCTTGTAATGCTTTGGTTCTTCGCTCAGTTATGAGCTTGTATTACTTTTTGAGTCGTAGAGTCACTGTTGTGTTACCGATTCTCTCACTGTAGTCTCTCGAGCTCTAGGTTAGGCTTATGTCAGACGAAGATCTGGTATTTGTCTAACCCTGATCCCGGGGGTGCCACAGGTTTTGGTATCAGAGCAGGACTGCCTGTAGGAAAACCATTTCTACTGGTCGATGTTGAGTCGAGTGTTTGCGAAAACTATTTGGAAGCTAAAAGTATTTGTGAAAATCTTATTAGGCTTCTTTTTACTCCTTATCTGGGATCGCTCTATTTCTAAGGTGCCTTACCTTGTGTTTATTTGAAAGTTTTCCTATCTCTTCTAGTCTTTCAAACTTAGGTGCCTCAAGGGCATGTCGTTCTAAACCAGTTGACCTAGTGAAGAGTTCTCTAGAGTCGTGTGTGTGTTGTGCACCTCCTCATTTTGTTTTAATAGAGAGATCTCCTTCCATCATGATCTTTCTAGTTTGTGGGTTCCACAAAATTCTGTTCTAGGCTTCGAGGTTTCCTTTCGCCTTGTATGCCTCCTTCTTATTTTCTTGGGTACTTCGGAAGCTAATTATGGCTTCTAGATGCTACATCGTGATTACTAAATCGCAGTGTCCTTTGTGTCACTCATCTAGTAGTTACTCCTTTCTCGGGTTTTAACCCTTGGACTTGAACCTAAGGTCCCCGATTGTGCTGGATTCTAATGAATCTTAGTACATGAAGCTGGCCTTTAACCCAAGATTCATGCCATTGAACACTGGTGTTAATGTTCAAACATTACATCTGGATGGCTAAATTCAAATTAAGCTAGCCTTCAAGATTGTGGTTATTGTCGTGTTGAACTGCGGCAATAAAGGTCTTTCCCTTTCACTAGCTATCGCAGAAGTTCTTTCATCGAACCAAACAGATCATGACAAGAGTGCTCTTTGAGAGTCTCATATCTATGCCTGTAACTCCGCCACACCTCCCTTTTTGAGCATGAGTTTCACAAAAGTGTTAACTTGTGCATCCACCTCTCAGGAATTATGTTCCTGATTGTGTTCCTCCTCTTTAGTCGCTTTCCGATCTTTGTTTGCTAGTGAGAAGACAAGTTCTAAATGTGCATTGGTGTTTACCAATGTATGTTACTCTTGTGGTTCTTCAAGACATTCCACTTCAGTATGTCAGGAGAAACAAACTCCAGTACCTCGTCCGTTTCTAAGACTTGGTCAAAGTGTTGTAATCCGCAGATTAAGAGGCCTCGTTAGCTTCTGTTCTGTTCTACCTTGGAGTATCACCCTCTTCCATGTCATGAGGTCGTGTTGTGTATCATGGCCTTATTGACGAAGTGATTCTCTTGCACGTCTTTACTCGCCCTTCCTTCGAGCTGGTGCTTGGGAATGTTGGGGTGTACTTATTGATGTGGCCATCCGAAATTCTTAGCAATTTTAATTGCTTTGAAATCCAAGGACAATTGTGTCATCCCTAGCACGATTGGTTAACCAATCACTACGCAAAGTTTGACTGTGATGCCAAGTCCATTCGTTCAGGCACACATCTTCGGTCCTAGAGTTAGGTTTATGCCGAAGCTCTCAAGACCATATCATATTGCTTTGTAAAGCAAGATCCCCTCTCGAATTCAGTGATATACCGGTGGTTCGTGATATTCTAGTTGTCTTTCTAGAAGTATCGTCATGTTGCCACATGACTGTGTTATCGAGTTCATGAGTACGTTGGTTCCTTGAACTACTCCTTCTCTAAGAACCGTGTTGGATAACCCTGGACTATTTGGTTGAGCTTAAACAACAACTTGGAGAGTTGAAAGGCAAAAGCTCTATCTAACTTTGTTCCTTCATAAAGGGATGTCTAGTTTTGTTCGTGTTGAAGTCAGGAAATATCTCTTCCATGGATATGCTATCTTCCCCATAATTGATTTGAGTTTGGCTTATCGTCAAATCAAACTCAGTTCCAAGGACTATCTTGATGATGCTTATACTCATGGTGTCTCGTCTGAGTATACCCCCATGTCCGTTGGTCTGACCAATACTTTTGCCGAGTCCATATAGAATATGAGTCCCTCATTGGAGTATTTTGATAAGATTGTTGTTGAGCCCATCTATGACATCCTTATTTTCTCCATGTTTAAAGAGATTCATATTGAAAAGTTGGCACTAATGTTGGAAACTTTTGAGAACCATCTTTGTGTCATCATGAAGTATGTGTTCTGGATGTTGGAAGTGACCTTCTCTGGTTCACGTGCACTTGCTGAAAGATGTCACCGTGGATCTGAGTCGAGTTCCCTTTGTTTTCCTCAGAAATCATTGCAAGTCGGTCAGGTATGTGCGAAGTATTCTTGAAATGGAAGGTTGTTACCTCCATTTGCTTGAAAATTTCCTTTGTGCACACTAAGCCATTGATTGGTTTGTTCAAGAAAGAGAAGAAGCTTAAAAGCTTCAATATCTTCTACGATGTACCCACTAGGACTCACTTGTGTTACATTGCAAGTTCATAGGCACGCAATTATCTTTGACAGTTGCAACCATATGTATTATGCAATTAGCTCAATCCTTTGGAGCTTGACATTGTAGTCAATATCTTGAGAATCTATCGACTTTACCTTGGTGGTAACTGTTGAAATTTTTCTAATTGGACATGCTGAGTCCGAATTATCTTTCCACATAACCTAAGCTGAATCTCAAGCGGCGATGATGGTTAGTGTTTCTCAAGGATTTTTGACATAGGGTGTTTGTAAATCCGGCAAGATTGATGTCGTGGTTAACACAATCAGTCGGAATGCCTAATGCCATAATCTCTTGAATCATCAAGAATAACCACTCTTCCTAAGGATATTGTGCGGCGTATTCTAGTTCCCTCATAGCGTCTTTTCAATTCCGAAGTACGACCTTCACTTGATGACTTATGGAAGGCTCGTTAATAGCTTAGAATTGGTGTCTATAACCTCAAGGAGAACATTATAAGCAGAGTTGTTACATGTCTCTCGGTCATTCCCTTGAAATCATTGCTTCAGTGACAACAACTTCGCTCGAAGAAAATTCACTCCCCGTTGATCCTACTACGTCGATCGACGATGCTTTTCTCCTTCCTTTGGCTTATACCTGAAGTTCCAAGCAATTCGCACGTTGTGTGAATTCGTCAGTCATTTAGGCCCCAACCTTTTTAGTAGACAACAATCATTTCATGTACCCATGCCAGAAAAGTAACTAAGATTATTAAATCCAAAGTTGCTATGGTTGGATAATCATTTGTGCTTCCACGAGTCACCCTCTCTAAGAGTGCCTCGTCATGGTATCAAAGGCAGTTTAACTCATCGCTACCTTGTCCTTCGTGTTCTTGTCAAGCGTGGAGCAATTGCCTACCAAATTTGAAACTTCTTCAGTCCCCTCCTTTATCTTGACGTGTTTCATGTTTGTTAGCTCAAGAGTTGTTTCTAAACACTCCTTCCATGAGTTGACCATGAAATACCCGATCTTTGTGAAGATCTACCATCCAGTGTCATTCCCTCTTTCCTTTAGAGTGAAGAAAGCAAAATGAAGACCTCTTCATAGTGTTAAAGATCAACCTCTTCATGGTGTTGTGGATCAACGTCATTCATGATGCCATGAATCAACTTCCTCAACAAAGAAGATCGTCGTGGCATCGACAAGCTCGTTGAAGACCGTTGTAGTCTTTGTTACCTTCTCTTTTCCTACCTTAGGAATCTCGGGGACGAGATTCTTGTAAGGGGGGTAGAGTTGTAACATCCCTGTTTTGCTAAACCCTAATTAGGAGTTGTTTGTGCATCATGAGCATCATATAAAATGCATTAGGGAAATTTTGCAAATAAATTAAAATGGAAACCCTAGGTTTATGCAAGTCTTTGTCTTTTTGAAATGTGTTCAAATGTTTGAAAACCCCAAAATAAAAATATGTGGACTTTCAACTATTATTAGGAAGGCCACTAAATATTTTCCCTAAAGTGTTTGAGTTATTTCAAATCTTCAAAAGGTTAACAAATAGCAAAATACAAATGGTTTTGTCCCTGTTTTGAAGTTTTCTGGAAAAATATGCAAAACCAGGGGGGTATTTGAAAGATGTGGGCGTTGTCTTCTTCCTGGTGCCCAGGCAGGCACCTGCGTGGCCGTGCCCGCGCCGGCCACCTCCTGCTCGCCGCCCTCCTGGACGAGGAGGCGTCCTGGAGGCCCCCTCTCCCTCTCCCTCGTCCCTATCTTCCCCCTGGCGCCCTCCTTCCTCTCCCTTTCTCTCTGTGAGCGCGAGCAAACCCTGGCCCCGACCAACGCTCGTCGTCGCCGCCGTTCCGGCCACCCCCGCGGCCAACCAACACCGCCATCGGCTCCGCCTCGCCTCCCTGAGATTCCCCGTCAAAGGAATCGGCCGGGGAGGGCTCGAATCGCCCCCGGCGCCTCCATCTTCTCCGCGGCCGGCGAGGACGCCGACGGCCGCCGCGGCGCCTGCAGGTCTCCCCCGGCCTCGCTGAGCCTACCATGACGCTCTTGGTGAGCTGCTGGTGCTCCTGCACCCCATCACCCTCTCCCTCTTCCCCTGTGCTAGCCCCGCACCGTGCGCCCACTTCCGGCCGCCGCGCTGCTCGCCGTAGTCGCCGCTCCGGCGACCATCTCGGGGCGGCGCCGCCTCCCAGAGGTCGCCCGCGTCGAGGCGCTCCTAACGCGCCCGCTCACGCTGCCCCGCGCGCCTCCAAACGCCTAGGCCGTGCCCGACCTGGCCGGCCAGGCCATGGGTGACGTCACGTTGACGTCATAATGACGTCAGCCTCCCTTTTCTTTTTCTGTAATTCATTTCTGAAATTGTATAAAATTGGTAAATTCAATAACTATTTCATTTTAAATCAGAAAATGATGTATAATATGTCAAAATGTTCAGAAAAATGAAACCTATCTACTTATGCTATCATCATGCATAGTTAAGCAACTTCAATTAACACTTTTGTTAGAACAATGAAATACCACTTTATGGAAGTCCTCGAAATGCAATGTTTTATGCATTCGAATTCCATTTAATTTGACAATGATGGCTTAGGGTTAGTTTCAATAACATTAATATGACATATCATTCATACTTGTATGCGCATTGCATCGATGCCATGTGTTGATTGTTATTTCTCTATTTCTAGTATTTGCTTCTTCGCGATCGATAGAGCACGAGTCCGAGACGACGAAGATCGACATCACCGAAGGTCAATACTTGTCCACCGACAAACAAGTCAAGCATGGGATCTCCGAAGATCCACATTGGTTTGTCAGGGACAAAGGCAAGCCCTAGCCTGGTTCATATATGATTTCGAAATGCTTTTACTCTGGTTCCTACATATTGCATACGATTCAACTGTCTTTTATCGATAGGTAGAGTTATCCTATCTATTGCATGTTTCACCCTTGTAGCCTCAAATACCCGATCCACTGCTCCTAGCATAACTAGGTTTGGCATGTGTGCGTCGCGAGAGCCTTTATCTCTTTATGCTTAGCCATGCTTAGCTTGTAACGCTACTACTCCGGTCTTGGTGGAGCCTTACAATCAGATGAATCTAGTATGACAGGTTGATGTGGTAAGTGTAGAAATGTTGATAAACATGATTAAAGGCTCAGACGAGAGGCCACATTGGGATGTGGTGGGTTGTTTCGTTTCTGCCGACCCTAGGAACCGAGTTCTCGCCTCTTGAACCAAGACCGAGCGTACAACCACACGAGGCCCTATTATGGTACCCTCTCGACTCACTAACTTGCCTAGTAGATTCCATGAGTCACATAGTTTGCGCGTTACCTGGACATATGCATTGCATTTTTGCTTGGGGGAAAAGGTACATAACAGGCAGGTAAGCGTGGTCGTGGTGGCTGGGGGTTGCGGCCTCTGGGGAAACCCACCTCGGCTCACATCGTTAAGGACCGACTTCGGGACTTGACCCGTTACGGCGGAATAATCCTTAGCGCGTGACTCATGGTCTCGGCGACAGCAAGGTAAAGGTCGTGGTCAACCACCCTCTGCCGGCTTTCCAAGGAAGAGAGCTAATGATTCTGGCATTAAGAGTCGGTTGGTACGTGTGGGTAAAGTTGTGCACCCCTGCAGGGTTAAATCTTTTCGAAAAGCCGTGTCCACGGTTACGGACAACTTGGGAACGGACGTGGAGATCATAGAGAACTTTAACCTGATCGTAAAACTTGGCAATCAATGTCTGTTTACGGACACCTTCTCCGGATGTTGAGGGGGTGATCCGAGGATAGTGGTTCGAGATGATGAATATTGGTGGATACAATATGATGATCAATAGGGATAGAGATATCGCTCTCTTATCCCCTTTTAAAGATTCTGAGTAGTCGAGCTTCTCCTCTCTCTTGTCTTACAAAGGAAAACTAGCTTTACGCAAAAGAAGCTCCACAGAAAGCCCGCATAACCGCTTTGCTAAAAGGTTGTACTAAGTCTTGCTGAGTCCCTGTACTCAGCTTTGCATGCTTTTGTTTCAGAAGAAGTTGCTCCAACAGATGGTGGTTTCTAGTCGACATCGACGAGTAGCTTGGGATTCCCAGGTGGCAGCCTGGAATCTATGGGCTGGGACGTCGCCGTTATGCTCCTGGCCTCTTAGGCCTTTTGCTATCTTGCTATGTCTAATAGCATAACTTTGCTTCCGTTGATTGATGGATGTCAGGTCAGTGACCTCTGCTTGTAATGCTTTGGTTCTTCGCTCAGTTATGAGCTTGTATTACTTTTTGAGTCGTAGAGTCACTGTTGTGTTACCGATTCTCTCACTGTAGTCTCTCGAGCTCTAGGTTAGGCTTATGTCAGACGAAGATCTGGTATTTGTCTAACCCTGATCCCGGGGGTGCCACAGTTCCCTTCTTCTTCTTCTTCTTCTTCTTCTTCTTCTTCTCTTCCTTCTCCTCGTTCCCTTCTTTAGGAGGAAGAGGCTTGAAGGGTGGCTTGTCCGCATAACCTGATTTACTTTCAGAAACAATAGAAGAAACTTGGGAGGATCCCTCCTTTTCATTAATTAGTTGAAAACACACAGCGGTCCTATCATATTTTGGCAAGGTGTCATCTTCTAAAATATTTTGTATGTAAGTATTTGTATGGCTATTATCAATGCAATAAGAAAAACACCCATGCAGGACATCATCAATATCAAGATCATTAATATTTAACAAAGAAATTTTCCTTGATAACTCTTCACACCACACAAATAAAGTGAGTTCATCATGCTGATTAGGAGTAATTTCATCATCACAATACAAATTTGCAGCACTCATTGGCTTCAAATTATCATTGGAGGAGCATTGCAAATTAAAATGACCCACTTCATGGCAAACTTCACAAATAAAAGGATAGAGGGCACAAACTTTTTTACCAAGATCATCTAGAGTCCTAGCCCACTTTCTAGTTTTTTCATTAGTGTGATGGATGCAATATTCATCTTTGGCTTGATTAATTCCACAAGGTCTATGTATTCCACAAAAATTAACATGCTTATAGGAAATAGCATTTTTAGGAGTTTGAGCATGCTTATTGCAATAATTAACAACAATTTCATTCTTCATGCAAACCTCTTTAAAAGGTTCATGATACTTATCAAAATTATTTTTAGGCAATTCAAAATGAGAAGCAAAGGCTTTATAAAGATTTGCAGCAACTTGAGAGTCAAGACCATAAGTAGCACTCATATTTCGAAATTTATCGGTATCCATAAAAGCTTCAATGCATTCATAATCATAATTTATACCTGACTCTTTACCTTCATTGTTCTCCCATCCTTCAGCGTTGTCCTCAATCCGATCAAGAAGATCCCACCTAGCTTCAACCTCTTTGCTTGTGAAAGATCCTTCCGAACACGCGTCCAGATAGTCCTTGTGTTGTCCTGAAAGCCTCGCATAAAAATTATTAACAATAACATTACGGGGGAGCTCATGAATGGGACATTTGAGCATTAGAGATTTCAATCTCCCCCACGCTTGAGAAATACTCTCTCCATCACGAGGATAAAAGTTATAAATATAATTCCTATCAATATGCACTTCATGCGGAGGATAAAATTTAGAATAAAAGAGAGATGCAATTTCCTCCCAACCAAGAGAATGCCTATTCTCCAACAATTTATACCAATGCGCCGCTTTACCGGACAACAAACGGAGAATAGCTTCTTCTTCACTTCATCCATAGAGATACCTGCACACTTGAATAACCCGCATAATTCGTGCAAAAACAGTAAATGATCTCTAGGATGGACAGTTCCATCCCCTTTATAGTGATTGTCCATAACACGTTCAATAATTTTCATAGGTATTTTATACGGAATACTTTCAGCAGGTGGATTCAAAATATCAGAAGCATCATTAGAGTTATCGCATATGGGAGATAAAGCATTATCAGAACAAATTTTCTCCCCTAAAGATGGGAAGCTAAAAAGATCACAAAAACTAGCTTCCCCAAGCTTAGACTTCTTCATAGCATTAGCAGTAATTGCGTTCATACTAATAACATCGCTACTAGCATGCAAATAAGGTTCCATAGGTTTTTTAATTTTCGCATCAAACAATTCTAAATCAGGAAAAAGACTAAAAAGCTCACCAATTTTGTTGTTGTTTTCCATTATGCCTAACTAGTGTAAACAAGAAACAAAAAGTTGCAATTGCAGGATCTAAAGGAAATAGCTTTGAGTACTTACAATGGCGGAAAATAGCTTGGTAGCCGAGGTCCGGAGTGTGAGTACCTTTTACCTTTCCTCCCCGGCAACGGCGCCAGAAAATAGCTTGATGTCTACGTTCCCCCTCCTTTCCTGTAGACAGTGTTGGACCTCCAAGAGCAGAGGTTTGTAGAACAGCAGCAAGTTTTCCCTTAAGTGGATCACCCAAGGTTTATCGAACTCAGGGAGGAAGAGGTCAAAGATATCCCTCTCATGCAACCCTGCAACCACAAAGCAAGAAGTCTCTTGTGTCCCCAACACACCTAATAGGTGCACTAGTTCGGTGAAGAGATAGTGAAATACATGTGGTATGAAATACAGGTGGTATGAATACAGGTGATAGTGAAATAGGTGCACTAGCCCTTGGCGGGAGCTTCGTCTTCATCTTTGATACGTTTCCGACATATCGATAATTTCTTATGTTCCATGCCACATTATTGATGATATCTAGATGTTTTATGCATACTTTATGTCGTATTTATGCATTTTCCGGCACTAACCTATTAACAAGATGCCGAAGAGCCGATTCTTTGTTTCTGCTGTTTTTGGTTTCAGAAATCCTACAAAGGAAATATTCTCGGAATTGGACGAAATCAACGCCCAGGGTCCTATTTTGCCACGAAGCTTCCAGAAGACCGAAGAGGAGACGAAGTGGGGTCACGAGGCGCCGCCACAACAGGGCGGCGCGGCCTAGGCCTTGGCCGCGCGGCCCTGGCGTGTGGGGCCCTCGTGTGGCCCCCTGACCTGCCCTTCCGCCTACTTAAAGCCTCCGTCGCGAAACCCCCAGTACCGAGAGCCACGATACGGAAAACCTTACTGAGACGCCGCCGCCGCCAATCCCATCTCGGGGGATTCAGGAGATCGCCTCCGGCACCCTGCCGGAGAGGGGAATCATCTCCCGGAGGACTCTTCACCGCCATGATCGCCTCCGGAGTGATGAGTGAGTAGTTCACCCCTGGACTATGGGTCCATAGCAGTAGCTAGATGGTCATCTTCTCCTTATGTGCTTCATTGTCGGATCTTGTGAGCTGCCTAACATGATCAAGATCATCTATCTGTAATGCTATATGTTGTGTTTGTCGGGATCCGATGGATAGAGAATACTATGTTATGTTGATTATCAATCTATTACCTATGTGTTGTTTATGATCTTGCATGCTCTCTGTTATTAGTAGAGGCTCTGGCCAAGTTTTTACTCTTAACTCCAAGAGGGAGTATTTATGCTCGATAGTGGGTTCATGCCTTCATTAAATCTTGGACAGTGACAGAAAGTTCTAAGGTTGTGGATGTGCTATTGCCACTAGGGATAAAACATTGATGCTATGTCCGAGGATGTAGTTATTGATTACATTACGCACCATACTTAATGCAATTGTCTGTTGTTTGCAACTTAATACTGGAAGGGGTTCGGATGATAACCTGAAGGTGGAATTTTTAGGCATAGATGCATGCTGGATAGCGGTCTATGTACTTTGTCGTAATGCCCAATTAAATCTCACTATACTTATCATATCATGTATGTGCATTGTCATGCTCTCTCTATTTGTCAATTGCCCGACTGTAATTTGTTCACCCAACATGCTATTTATCTTATGAGAGAGACACCTCTAGTGAACTGTGGACCCCGGTCCATTCTTTTACATTGAATACAATCTACTGCAATACTTGTTCTACTGTTTTCTGCAAACAATCATCATCCACACTATACATCTAATCCTTTGTTACAGCAAGCCGGTGAGATTGACAACCTCACTGTTTCGTTGGGGCAAAGTACTTTGGTTGTGTTGTGCAGGTTCCATGTTGGCGCCGGAATCCCTGGTGTTGCGCTGCACTATACTTCGTCGCCATCAACCTTCAACGTGCTTCTTGACTCCTACTGGTTCGATAAACCTTGGTTTCTTACTGAGGGAAACTTGCTGCTGTACGCATCACACCTTCCACTTGGGGTTCCCAACGAGCATGTGCTTTACGCGTCATCAAGCTAAATTTCTGGCGCCGTTGCCGGGGAGATCAAGACACGCTGCAAGGGGAGTCTCCACAATCCAATCTCTTTAGTTTGTTTTTGTCTTGCTTTACTTTATTTACTACTTTGATTGCTGCATTATATCAAAACACAAAAAAATTAGTTTCTAGCTTTACTTTATTTGCTGCTTTGTTCTCTATATCAAAAACACAAAAAAAAATATTGTTAGTTACCTGCATTTACTTTATCTAGTTTGATTTATTTACTACAGTTAAAATGAATACCCCTGAAAACACTAAGTTGTGTGACTTCACAACCACAAATAATAATGATTTCTTATGCACACCTATTGCTCCACCTGCTACTACAGCAGAATTCTTTGAAATTAAACCTGCTTTACTGAATCTTGTTATGAGAGAGCAATTTTCTGGTGTTAGTTCTTATGATGCTGCTGCCCATCTTAATAATTTTGTTGAATTATGTGAAATGCAAAAGTATAAGGATGTAGATGGTGACATTATAAAATTAAAATTGTTTCCTTTCTCATTAAGAGGAAGAGCTAAAGATTGGTTGCTATCTCTGCCTAAGAATAGTATTGATTCATGGACTAAATGTAAGGATGCTTTCATTGGTAGATATTATCCTCCTGCTAAAATTATATCTTTGAGAAGTAGCATAATGAATTTTAAGCAATTAGATAATGAACATGTTGCTCAAGCATGGGAGAGAATGAAATCTTTGGTAAAGAATTGCCCAACCCATGGATTGACTACTTGGATGATCATCCAAACCTTTTATGCAGGACTGAACTTTTCTTCGCGGAACCTATTGGATTCAGCTACTGGAGGTACCTTTATGTCCATCACTCTTGGTGAAGCAACAAAGCTTCTTGATAATATGATGATTAATTACTCTGAATGGCACACGGAAAGAGCTCCACAAGGTAAGAAGGTAAATTCTGTCGAAGAAACCTCTTCCTTGAATGATAAGATTGATGCTATCATGTCTATGCTTGTGAATGATAGGACTAATGTTGATCCTAATAATGTTCCGTTAGCTTCATTGGTTGCTCAAGAAGAACATGTTGATGTAAACTTCATTAAAAATAATAATTTCAACAACAATGCTTATCGGAACAATTCTAGTAATAACTATAGGCCATATCCTTATAATAATGGTAAAGGTTATGGTAATTCTTATGGGAATTCTTACAACAATAATAGGAACACACCCCCTGATCTTGAAGCTATGCTTAAAGAATTTATTAGTACACAAACTGCTTTTAACAAATCTGTTGAGGAAAAGCTCAATAAAATTGATATTCTTGCTTCTAAGGTTGATAGTCTTGCCTCTAATGTTGATCTTTTGAAATCAAAAGTTGTGCCTAATAAGGATATTGAAAATAAAATTGTTACTACAGCAAATGCCATCCAAGTTAGAATTAATGAGAATATAAGATTGATGGCTGAATTGCATGCTAGGTGGGAAAGAGAAGAAAATGAAAAACTAGCTAAAGTTTGGACTATTACCACCACTAGAAATGCTAATGTTCCACATGTTGCTGCACCTCCTACTAATAATGGTGAAATAATTGGTGTTGCCAATGTTTCTACTTCTAATGCAAAGCCTGCAAAATTGCCGGAAACTGCTAAAACTGCTGAAACTGCCTGTGATAAAACTGCTGAAATTTTTTCCAACATTGGGGATGATGATCCCATTGCTGTAGATCATAATGGTTTAGACTTTGATGATTGCCACATCTCTTAAGTCATAAAGTTTTTACAAAAGCTTGCTAAAAGTCCCAATGCTAGTGCTATAAATTTAGCCTTTACAAAACATATTACGAATGCTCTCATAAAAGCTAGAGAAGAGAAACTAGAACGTGAACCTTCTATTCCTAGAAAGCTAGAGTATGGTTGGGAGCCCATCTTTAAGATGAAGGTAAATGACTTTGATTGTAATGCTTTATGTGATCTTGGTGCAAGTATTTCTGTTATGCCTAAGAAAATTTATGATATGCTTGACATGCCACCATTGAAGAATTGTTATTTGGATGTTAATCTTGCTGATCATTCTAAAAAGAAACCTTTGGGGAGAGTTGATAATGTTCGCATTACCGTTAACAATAACCTTGTCCCCGTTGATTTTGTTGTCTTGGATATTGAATGCAATGCATCTTGTCCCATTATATTGGGAAGACCTTTTCTTCGAACTGTTGGAGCTATCATTGATATGAAGGAAGGTAATATTAAATATCAATTTCCTCTAAAGAAAGGTATGGAACACTTCCCTAGAAAGAGAATGAAGTTACCTTATGATTCTATTATTAGAACAAGTTATGCTGTTGATGCTTCATCTCTTGATAACACTTGATACACACTTTCTGCGCCTAGCTGAAAGGCGTTAAAGAAAAGCGCTTATGGGAGACAACCCATGTTTTTACTACAGTACTTTTATTTTATATTTGAGTCTTGGAAGTTGTTTACTACTGTAGCTACCTCTCCTTATCTTAGTTTTGTGCATTGTTGTGCCAAGTAAAGTCGTTGATAGTAAGGTTCATACTAGATTTGGATTACTGCGCAGGAACAGATTTCTTTGCTGTCACAAATCTGGGCCTAATTCTCTGTAGGTAACTCAGAAAATTATGCCAATTTACGTGAGTGATCCTCAGATATGTACGCAACTTTCATTAAATTTGGGCATTTTCATCTGAGCAAGTCTGGTGCCACTTTAAAATTCATATTTACGAACTGTTCTGTTTTGACAGATTCTGCCTTTTATTTCGCATTGCCTCTTTTGCTATGTTGGATGAATTTCTTTGATCCATTAATGTCCAGTAGCTTTGTGCAATGTCCAGAAGTGTTAAGAATGATTGTGTCACCTCTGAACATGTAAATTTTTACTGTGCACTAACCCTCTAATGAGTTGTTTTGAGTTTGGTGTGGAGGAAGTTTTCAAGGATCAAGAGAGGGAAATGATGCAATATGATCAAGAAGAGTGAAAGCTCTAAGCTTGGGGATGCCCCGGTGGTTCACCCCTGCATATTTTAAGAAGACTCAAGCGTCTAAGCTTGGGGATGCCCAAGGCATCCCCTTCTTCATCGACAACATTATCAGGTTCCTCCCCTGAAACTATATTTTTATTCCATCACATCTTATGTGCTTTGCTTGGAGCGTCGGTTTGTTTTTGTTTTTGTTTTTGTTTGAATAAAATGGATCCTAGCATTCATTGTGTGGGAGAGAGACACGCTCCGCTGTTGCATATGGACAAATATGTCCTTAGGCTTTACTCATAGTATTCATGGCGAAGGTTGAATCTTCTTCGTTAAATTGTTATATGGTTGGAATCGGGAAATGCTACATGTAGTAATTCTAAAATGTCTTGAATAATTTGATACTTGGCAATTGTTGTGCTCATGTTTAAGCTCTTGCATCATATACTTTGCACCCATTAATGAAGAAATACATAGAGCTTGCTAAAATTTGGTTTGCATATTTGGTCTCTCTAAAGTCTAGATAATTTCTAGTATTGAGTTTTGAACAACAAGGAAGACGGTGTAGAGTCTTATAATGTTTACAATATGTCTTTTATGTGAGTTTTGCTGCACCGGTTCATCCTTGTGTTTGTTTCAAATAACCTTGCTAGCCTAAACCTTGTATCGAGAGGGAATACTTCTCATGCATCCAAAATCCTTGAGCCAACCACTATGCCATTTGTGTCCACCATACCTACCTACTACATGGTATTTCTCCGCCATTCCAAAGTAAATTACTTGAGTGCTACCTTTAAAATTTCCATCATTCGCCTTTGCAATATATAGCTCATGGGACAAAATAGCCTTAAAAACTATTGTGGTATTGAATATGTACTTATGCACTTTATCTCTTATTAAGTTGCTTGTTGTGCGATAACCATGCTCCTGGGGACGTCATCAACCCTTTGTTGAATATCATGTGAGTTGCTATGCATGTTCGTCTTGTCTGAAGTAAGGGCGGTTTTCACAATCAAATGGTTTGAGTATGCATACTGTTAGAGAAGAACATTGGGCCGCTAACTAAAGCCATGAATCATGGTGGAAGTTTCAGTTTGGACATAAAACCTCATACTTATGAGAATATTAACTGTTGAATGCTTAAGCATTAAAAGAGGAGTCCATTATATGTTGTCTATGTTGTCCCGGTATGGGTGTCTAAGTTGAAGAATGATCAAAAGCGAGAAATCCAATGCGAACTTTCTCCTTAGACCCTTGTACAGGCGGCATAGAGGTACCCCTTTGTGACACTTGGTTGAAACATATTGTTGCCTGCCAGAACCCACCGGCGAGCAGTGGTTAAGCAACACGAAGAGCCGGGAGACTCCCAAGACTGCTAAGTGGGCCCTGGTGCCTCGCTTCGTCCCACAAAGTCCCAGCACACGTCCTGGCGGTTGCAAGGGCGTGCCACCTGACCTATACCTGATCAGGAAGGTGTTGGATTGCTTCAACTAGTCTCCTGCATGGTAGACACGTAAACATTATATACGAGCCCGATCGGCTCTCAGGTTGCCCTGTGGATCGGCTCAAAGAGCCGATCGCCCCATGGTTCACGTTGGATTTACGATGACATGGGGATCCTGCTTGATCAAAACAAAGCTAAACCAATCTACGACAGTTTAGGGTTTTCACCGCATAATCGGAACATCCTACGCGTAGTTGGGCCTAGCAGATACGAAAGATGATGGAAACTATCCCTAAAAGAGGCCTAAAAACCAACGTTAAGTCAATTCCCGGAACATCCCTTATAGGAACGGTAAAACAACACCTCACGCACTACCGGATCATCCAACCCCAGCATAAGGCCTAATCATGCAGATATTAAACTAATCCTTGAAACAAGGAGCAACTATAACAGATTGGATCTACTAAGTAACGAACAAGCAAGGTGCTGCCCTTACACCTGAATAGGTGTAAGGACAGCTAGATATCGAGGGACGGCATTGCTAAGCAAATATGCATAAGAAAAGCATCAATGCAAGCCCCAAAACATCTATGATAAATAGTGCTACTCGCCATCAACAATGCTTCAGCACGAGTAACACAAGGTAACGAATAAACGTATACTGCCTAGATCGTAAGATGCGATCTAGGCAGCATGATGCTTACCCGGAAGAAACCCTCGAAATAAGGGGTGGCGATGCGTCTGGTTTGTGTTTGTTGTGAACGTGATTGTCCTCCTTTCTCATTAACCCTAGATACATATTTATAGTCCGTAGACTGTCTAACGTGGGCATAAACCCAACCGTGTACGAGCTAGACTCTGTTTCTTAATCCTAACCGACACGTACACTACTATTATTTACAGATACACGGGCACCCTGGCCCAAATTCTAGCCCCAAGGCCGATTCAGAAACTCCTCTTAGATGTAAATCTTCCAAGCCCATCTTCATCACGGCCCAACTCCAATGCGGTCAAATTCTGGCGATAACACATGCCCCCCTGGTTTTGGCAATAGTAATTCCAAAACCACTCTGTTTTTCCCTTTCTTCGTCGTGTCAAATCGGGGCAGAACAGAACCGCCACGGTATCCCTTCATCATGATGCCTTGCCTTCTCAACTTCTCCGCACGATTTGACGGTTTTGGCACCACATCCTCGGGAACCGCTGCAGCATTGAATCATCTCCACTATATCGCCTTGATGTCTACGCACGCTTCTAATCCTGTAGACAGTGTTGGGCCTCCAAGAGCAGAGGTTTGTAGAACAGCAGCAAGTTTCCCTTAAGTGGATCACCCAAGGTTTATCGAACTCAGGGAGGAAGAGGTCAAAGATATCCCTCTCAAGCAACCCTGCAATCACAAAGCAAGAAGTCTCTTGTGTCCCCAACACACCAAATACACTTGTCAGATGTATAGGTGCACTAGTTCGGCGAAGAGATAGTGAAATACAAGTAGTATGGATGTATATGAGTGGTAATAGCAATCTGAATAAAATATGACAGCGAGTAAACATGCAACAAAACAGTAAACAAACGGAGATTCGATGCTTGGAAGCAAGGCCTAGGGATCCTGCTTTCACTAGTGGACACTCTCAACAATGATCACTTAATAAAACCACTCTACACTCTGTTGTTGGATGATGAACACCACTAATTGTGTAGGATTACACGAACCCTCAATGCCGGAGTTAACAAGCTCCACAATATTCGATATTCATGTTTTAAGTAACCTTAGAGTGCATGACAGATCAACATAACCAAACCAAGTACTAACATAGCATGCACACTGTCACCATCACACTATGAAGGAGGCATAGATCACATCAATACTATCATAGTAATAATTAACTCCATAACCTACAAGAGATTATGATCATAATCTACGACAAGAACTACACGGTGCACAAACTGTCACCATTACACCGTGAAGGAGGAATAGAGTACTTTAATAACATCACTAGAGTAGCACATAGATGATATTCAACTAGATCACATAAAGAGAGAGATGAACCACATAGCTACAGCGGAGCCCTCAGCCCCGGGGGTGGATTACTCCCTCCTCATCATGGAGACAGCGATGGCGGTGAAGATGGCGGTGGAGACGGCGGTGGAGATGACACCGGGGGCAATTCCCCGTCCCGGCAGGGTGCCGGAACAGAGACTTCTGTCCCCCGATTTGGAGTTTCGCGATGGCGGTGGCTCTGGAAGGTTTTCTCTGGTTTCGTCAAACGTCGTAGGGTTTTCACGACGGAGACCTTAAGTAGGCGGAAGGGCAAGTCAGGGGGCCACACGAGGGCCCCACACGACAGGCCGGCGCGGCCAAGGCCCAGGCCGCGCCGCCCTGGTGTCTGGCCACCTCGTGGCCCCACTTCGTAAGTCCTCCAGTCTTCTAGAAGCTTCGTGTAAAAATAGGCCCCTGGGTGTTGATTTCGTCCAATTCCGAGAATATTTCCTTACTAGGATTTCTGAAACCAAAAACAGCAGAAAATAGGAACTAGCACTTCGGCATCTCGTCAATAGGTTAGTTTCAGAAAACGCATAATAATGACATAAAGTATGCATAAAACATGTAGGTATCATCAATAATGTGGCATGGAACATAAGAAATTATCGATACGTCGGAGACGTATCAGCATCCCCAAGCTTAGTTCCTGCTCGTCCCGAGCAGGTAAACGATAACAAAGATAATTTCTGGAGTGACATGCCATCATAACCTTGATCATACTATTGTAAGCATATGTAATGAATGCAGCGATCAAAACAATGGTAATGACATGAGTAAACAAATGAATCATAAAGCAAAGACTTTTCATGAATAGTACTTTCAAGACAAGCATCAATAAGTCTTGCATAGGAGTTAACTCATAAAGCAATAATTCAAAGTAAAAGGTATCGAAGCAACATAAAGGAAGATTAAGTTTCAGCGGTTGCTTTCAACTTATAACATGTATATCTCATGGATAATTGTCAACATAGAGTAATATAACAAATGCAATATGCAAGTATGTAGGAATCAATGCACAGTTCACACAAGTGTTTGCTTCTTGAGGTGGAACGAGATAGGTGAACTGACTCAACATAAAAGTAAAAGAAAGGCCCTTCGCAGAGGGAAGCATTGATTGCTATATTTGTGCTAGAGCTTTTATTTTGAAAACATAAAGAGAGCATAAAAAGTAAAGTTTTGAGCGGTGTTTGTTGTTGTCAACGAATGGTAGTGGGCACTCTAACCCCCTTGCCAGACAGACTTTCAAAGAGCGGCTCCCATGAAATTTTATTTTTGGGTGGCACTCCTTCCAACCTTGCTTTCACAAACCATGGCTAACCGAATCCTCGGGTGCCTGCCAACAATCTCATACCATGAAGGAGTGCCTTTTTATTTTAGTTTTATTTAGATGACACTCCTCCCCACCTTTGCTTTCTCAAGCCATGGCTAACCGAATCCTCGGGTGCCGACCAACAATCACATACCATGGAGGAGTGTCTATTTGTAACTTTATGAAACTTAATTAATTCGGGGCTGGGAACCCCATTGCCAGCTCTTTTTGCAAAATTATTGGATAAGCGGATGAAGCCACTAGTCCATTGGTGAAAGTTGCCCAACAAGATTGAAAGATAAATACCACATACTTCCTCATGAGCTATAAAACATTGACACAAATAAGAGGTAATAACTTTTGAATAGTTTAAAGATAGCACTCAAGCAATTTACTTTGGAATGGCGGAGAAATACCATGTAGTAGGTAGATATGGTGGACACAAATGGCATAGTGGTTGGCTCAAGGATTTTGGATGCATGAGAAGTATTCCCTCTCGATACAAGGTTTAGGCTAGCAAAGTTATTTGAAACAAACACAAGGATGAACCGGTGCAGCAAAACTTACATAAAAGACATATTGTAAACATTATAAGACTCTACACCGTCTTCCTTGTTGTTCAAAACTCAATACTAGAAATTATCTAGACCTTAGAGAGACCAATTATGCAAACCAAATTTTAGCAAGCTCTATGTATTTCTTCATTAATGGGTGCAAAGTATATGATGCAAGAGATTAAACATGAGCACAACAATTGCCAAGTATCACATTATCCAAGACATTTTACCAATTACTACATGTAGCATTTCCCGTTTCCAACCATATAACAATTAACGAAGCAGTTTCAACCTTCGCCATGAACATTAAAAGCTAAGAACACATGTGTTCATATGAAACAGCAGAGCGTGTCTCTCTCCCACACAAGCATGAATTTATTTAAACAAAACAAAAGCAAACAGACGCTCCAAGTAAAGTACATAAGATGTGACCGAATAAAAATATAGTTTCAAGAGAAGAAACCTGATAAGTTATCGATGAAGAAGGGGATGCCTTGGGCATCCCCAAGCTTAGATGCTTGAGTCTTCTTGAAATATGCAGGGATGAACCACGGGGGCATCCCCAAGCTTAGACTCTTCACTCTTCTTGATCATAGTATATCATCCTCCTCTCTTGACCCTTGAAAACTTCCTCCACACCAAACTTAAAACAAACTCATTAGAGGGTTAGTGCATAATCAAAAATTCACATGTTCAGAGATAACACAATCATTCTTAACACTTCTGGACATTGGACAGAGCTTCTGAAAGTTAATGGAACAAAGAAATCCATCCAACACGGAAAAAGATGCAATGCGAAATAAAAGGCAGAATCTGTCAAAACAGAACAGTCCGTAAAGACGAATTTTAAAATGGCACCAGACTTGCTCAGATGAAAATGCTAAAATTGAATGAAAGTTGCATACACATCTGAGGATCACTCACGTAAATTGGCATAATTTTCTGAGTTACCTACAGAGAATTAGGCCCAGATTCGTGACAGCAAGAAATCTGTTTCTGCGCAGTAATCCAAATCTAGTATGAACCTTACTATCAAAGACTTTACTTGGCACAACAATGCAACAAAACTAAGATAAGGAGAGGTTGCTACAGTAGTAACAACTTCCAAGACACAAATATAAAACAAAGGTACTGTAGAAAAATAAACACATGGGTTATCTCCCAAGAAGTTCTTTCTTTATAGCCATTAAGATGGGCTTAGCAGTTTTAATGATGTACTCGCAAGAAATAGTATTTGGAGCAAAAAGGAGCATCAAGAGGCAAATTCAAAACAAATTTAAGCCTAACCCACTTCCTATGAAAAGGAATCTTGTGCACAAATAAATTCATGAAGAACAAAGTGACAAGCATAGAAAAGCAACACAAGTGAAATTTCAAGATTCTCAACATAAAGAGGGGAAACTTAATATTATTAAGATGCATATAACCATGTTTCCCTCTCTCATAATAACTTTCAGTAGCATCATTGATGAAATCCACAATATAACCATCACTTAAAACATTCTTATCATGGTTCATATGCATAAAAGTATCATTAATTTTGGCATAAGAAGAATTCTTCTCATTAATAGTAATTGGAGCAAGATTATTATCAAGAATTTGAACATGGTAAACAAGTTGCATATTAAGGGAATTGTTTTTGGCAATCCAATCATAACTATGACAATTTTCATAAGGATAGTTATAACCTATATCATAGCTTTCTTCATAATAATCATTAAAGGTCGGAGGCACAGTGTCATCATAAGAAATAGAATAGTTATCTTTCGCAGTCGGTTTATCTGTGACCATACCATCATTGTTATTAGAAGGAGATGTATCAAACACATAATGATCAGTAGCTAAAGGATTTTCAACCACCTCTTCCCCAAGATTAGAGCTTTTTATATCATTATGGGAGGAAGCATGGATAGTAATGGTACTATGGCAATTATTAACATCATCATTTTCAGAATTAGTTTCCCAGAGATTTGCAATATCAAAAGTAGTGTGCTCTTTCAAATCATGATCACTAATGTAGGTAAAGGGCATAGGAAGATCATTGTACTCAGATTCATTATCATAATAATCATCAGGAGCAATATACTTACGGTTACCTATCGTTATCTCATATACGCGGGGATATGTTGTTACCTCTTTCTTTTTATTCCCCTTCTTCTTCTTCTTCGTTCCCTTCTTCTTCTTCTCCTTTTCCTCGTTCCCTTCTTTAGGAGGGAGAGGCTTGATGAGAGGCTTCTCCACATAACCTGCTTTATTTCCAGAAACAATAGAAGAAACTTGGGAGGATTCCTCCTTTTCATTAATAAGTTCAAAACACACAGCGGTCCTATCATATTTTGGCAAGGTGTCATCTTCTAAAATATTTTGAATGTAAGTATTTGTATGGCAATTATCAATGCAATAAGAAAAACACCCATGCAGGACATCATCAACATCAAGATCATTAATATCTAACAAAGAAATTTTTCTTGATAACTCTTCACACCACAAAAATAAAGTAAGTTCATCATGCTGATTAGGAGTAATTTCATCATCACAATACAAATTTGCAGCGCTCATGGGGTTCAAATTATCATTGGAGGAGCATTGAAAATTAAAATGACCCACTCTATGGCAAAGTTCACAAATAAAAAGATAGAGGACACAAACTTTTTTACCAAGATCATCTAGCGCCCTAGACCACTTTCTAGTTTTTTCATTAGTATGATGGATACAATATTCATCTTCGATTTGATTAATTCCACAAGGTCTATGCATTCCACAAAAATTAACATGCTTATAGGAAATAGCATTCTTAGGAGTTTGAGCATGTCTATTGCAATCATTAACAACAATTTCATCCTTCATACAAGCCTCTTTAAAAGGTTCATGATACTTATCAAAATTCTTCCTAGGCAATTCAAAATGAGAGGCAAAAGCTTTATAAAGATTTGCAGCAACTTGAGAGTCAAGACCATAGGTAGCACTCATATTTCGAAATTTACCAGTATCCATAAAAGTTTCAATGTATTCATAATCAATGCGTTCTCCCGAATCCGATTAAGAAGGTCCCATTTAAACTCTTCTTTATTGCGCGTGAATGATCCAGAACAAGAAGTATCCAGCAAGGTCTTGTCTTGAAAAGAAAGTCTTGCATAGAAATTATCAATAATAACATTACCAGGAAGCTCATGATTGGGGCATTTGAGCATTAAAGACTTCAATCTCTCCCATGCTTGGGCAATACTCTCTCCATCATGAGGCCAGAAATTATATATTCGGTTTCGGTCTTTGTGAATTTCACTTGGAGGATAGAATTTAGAATAAAATAGAGGCACAATATCCTTCCAATCAAGAGAATGCTCATCCTTCAGCAGTTTATACCAATGCGCCGCTTTACCAGACAACGACATAGAGAATAATTTCTTCTTCACTTCATCCATAGAGATACCTGCACACTTGAATAACCCGCATAATTCATGCAAAAAGAGTAAATGATCTCCAGGATGGATAGTTTCATCCCCTTCATAGCGGTTATCCACAACACGTTCAATAATTTTCATAGGGATTTTATATGGAATACTTTCAGTAGGTACATTTAAAATATCACAAGCATCATTAGAGTTATCGCATATGGGAGATAAAGTATTATCAGAGCAAATTTTCTCCCCTAAAGATGGGAAGCTAAAAAGATCACAAAAACTAGCTTCCCCAAGCTTAGACTTCCCCATAGCATTAGCAGTAATTGCATTCATACTAATAACATCGCTACTAGCATGCAAATAAGGTTCCATAGGTTTTTTAATTTTCGCATCAAACAATTCTAAATCAGGAAAAAGATTAAAAAGCTCACCAAATTTTTTGTTGTTTTCCATTATGCCTAACTAGTGAAAATAAAAACAAGAAACAAAAAGATGCAATTGCAGAATCTAAAGGAGATAGCTTCGAGCACTCACACACCGGCAACAGTGCTAGGAAATAGCTTAGTAGTCGGAGGATGTGAATACCTTTTACCTTACCTCCCCGGCAACGGCGCCAGAAAATAGCTTGATGTCTACGCACGCTTCTAATCCTGTAGACAGTGTTGGGCCTCCAAGAGCAGAGGTTTGTAGAACAGCAGCAAGTTTCCCTTAAGTGGATCACCCAAGGTTTATCGAACTCAGGGAGGAAGAGGTCAAAGATATCCCTCTCAAGCAACCCTGCAATCACAAAGCAAGAAGTCTCTTGTGTCCCCAACACACCAAATACACTTGTCAGATGAATAGGTGCACTAGTTCGGCGAAGAGATAGTGAAATACAAGTAGTATGGATGTATATGAGTGGTAATAGCAATCTGAATAAAATATGGCAGCGAGTAAACATGCAACAAAACAGTAAACAAACGGAGATTCGATGCTTGGAAGCAAGGCCTAGGGATCCTGCTTTCACTAGTGGACACTCTCAACAATGATCACATAATAAAACCACTCTACACTCTGTTGTTGGATGATGAACACCACTAATTGTGTAGGATTACACGAACCCTCAATGCCGGAGTTAACAAGCTCCACAATATTCGATATTCATGTTTTAAGTAACCTTAGAGTGCATGACAGATCAACATAACCAAACCTACTAACATAGCATGCACACTGTCACCATCACACTATGAAGGAGGCATAGATCACATCAATACTATCATAGTAATAATTAACTCCATAACCTACAAGAGATTATGATCATAATCTACGACAAGAACTACACGGTGCACACACTGTCTCCATTACACCGTGAAGGAGGAATAGAGTACTTTAATAACATCACTAGAGTAGCACATAGATGATATTCAACTAGATCACATAAAGAGAGAGATGAACCACATAGCTACAACGGAGCCCTCAGCCCCGGGGGTGGATTACTCCCTCCTCATCATGGAGACAGCGATGGCGGTGAAGATGGCGGTGGAGACGGCGGTGGAGATGACACCGGGGGCAATTCCCCGTCCCGGCAGGGTGCCGGAACAGAGACTTCTATCCCCCGATTTGGAGTTTCGCGATGGCGGCGGCTCTGGAAGGTTTTCTCTGGTTTCGTCAAACGTCGTAGGGTTTTCGCGACGGAGACCTTAAGTAGGCGGAAGGGCAGGTCAGGGGGCCACACGAGGGCCCCACACGACAGGCCGGCGCGGCCAAGGCCCAGGCCGCGCCGCCCTGGTGTCTGGCCACCTCGTGGCCCCACTTCGTAAGTCCTCCGGTCTTCTGGAAGCTTCGTGTAAAAATAGGCCCCTGGGCGTTGATTTCGTCCAATTCCGAGAATATTTCCTTACTAGGATTTCTGAAACCAAAAACAGCAGAAAACAGGAACTAGCACTTCGGCATCTCGTCAATAGGTTAGTTCCGGAAAACGCATAATAATGACATAAAGTATGCATAAAACATGTAGATATCATCAATAATGTGGCATGGAACATAAGAAATTATCGATACGTCGGAGACGTATCACGCCTCTATTTTAACCGCATCCTGCAGTTCACTTCTTCATTCCCTTCACATTAGCACTCCAAAAGCCCTCCTCTGCCACCATGTCTTCTTCCTCCTCTGCCTCGTCAGGTCTTTCCTTCCAGTCCTCCCCCTCCCGCGAGCCGACGCCGGAGTGGGACCCGAAGGAGGCCCACGAGGCCTACATTCGCCGCGCCATAGAAGACGGGGACGAGTCCAGCCACGACTTCTCCGTCTGGTCTGAGGACGACAAGTCCTCGACCGACGGGGAGAGTGACCTCCGCTTCCTTGCCGACGGGGAAACGGAGGAGGAGAGCGATGACGATCGCTTCTCTTGGGACGACTTCACCTCCTTCGAGGAGGAGGAGGAGGAGGAGGACGACACCTCCTCCGATGAGCCGCCGGCCAAGCGCTTCTGCCCCTGGCCGGGGAACCTCGGCGACTTCGACAGCGACGACGATGCTGACGAGGAGGACGAGGACAACGAGGGCCCTGCCGGCGGCCGCGGTAGCAGCGACGACAAGACAGCCGGGAGTAGCGCCGATAGCGGCGACGACAGCGACGACGAGGGCAGCGACGGCCCATAGATAGGATCCTTAGCATAGGATCAGTAGTAGTAGATGGGGCAATGTATCCCCTGGTACTTCCTTTTGAGAGCAATCAGCTCTTTATGTAAGAAATCCCGTTATCAATGAAGAATTTCCTTTAATTTGATTTTGCCGATTTCCTTTATGCTAATTTAGCCGATTTCCCCTCATACTGACTTTGCCGATTGTCCATTTGGTCAATGCTCAATGAGCCGATGGCAACGCATCGGTCCTTCACGATAAATTACGAGATAGGTCAATTTAGTCACCCCCTCAAACGGTAACCTGCAAACCTTGCTCAAATTCAGATCCCCAAATTTTCAATCGAACAGGTCCAGACCGCAGTCGCGCGAACCCTAGATCTTGGACACGCAAATCCAAACTCCGCAGCGAACCCAATGGCGGAATCATCCAGCGCCAACGCCATGGTCTCTGGCCTGA
This sequence comes from Lolium perenne, assembly GCF_019359855.2. NCBI lineage: Eukaryota > Viridiplantae > Streptophyta > Magnoliopsida > Poales > Poaceae > Lolium > Lolium perenne. Next base: position 7,612,488 of record NC_067248.2, on the reverse strand, counting down.
AGGTAATCCTTAACCGCCCCAAGTCACCTGAGCGTAATGTTAGATTTAACGGCAAAACTCCTGAATTAATGCCTGGTCTCATCATTAATTTTAGGTTTCAGACATTCTTCTGCCGCATCCTTCTCTTCCAAATTCCCTTTGCCTTGGTCCCCGTTCCACCGAAAATCCATCCAATTTGATTTCCTACGAGGCCAATAGGATTCCCTTCGTGAACCAAAACCTGGATCTAACCTCCTGGGCCGACTGCTTACGAGCCTGGCCTAACCCTCCTGAGGACTGGGTTTCTTGGTACAATAGAGTAGCTAAAACTCACCAAGCCAAATGGGAAACCACAGGAATTGCCGATGCTCTGTCTTTGTCATTGTCTCCCCTTGAGAAACATGAAAATCTCCTGAAAACCATCGGCTACTTTTGGTCTGACGCGCTAAACTGCTTCATGTTTGGCCATGGCCCCATGACGCCAACCTTGCTGGACGTGGCCATGATCACTGGCCTAGACATTTCATCCCCCATCCCCTCTGCTTTCATGCTGCCAAAGGTGCCATTCAAACTCTCCTCTAAGGAAGAGTGCACTAACTGGGGTGCCTATCTTAGACGCCACATGAAAACCAAGGGCCCTGTAACCGAGAAAGAACACACGGCCTTCTTGAACTTCTGGTTAGAGCATTTCATATTCTGTGGTCCTTCCCTCGCTCCCACCAAGAACTATCTCTCTTTGGCCTATGAACTTGCCAAAGGCACCCAACTTGGCATTGGCAAGCTGTTTCTGGGAGAAGTCTATCGATACCTCCAACTGATGTCTGTCAAACTACTCTCCCAAAAGACAGTTAAGCAGGAGGCCTGGTGGTTTATTCAGTTATGGGCTCAACTGTACTTCCAAAACCACATCCCTAACTTTCCACCTTTGGCTACCTGCACCTTTCCAAACACCAACGGGAAGCCAATCCGCTGTACCAGCTACGGCCAAGCCTTGTAGAGTCTTCCAGGCAGCAAACTGAACCCCAAGGAAGCATCAGGATGGTTCAGAACTTTTTACCAGGGCCTGGATGACCCTCTCTTCTTTCCTTATCAGGAGTCTGAAAATTTTGAAAATCCAGTCTCCTTCAGGTTAGACAGCTTTGCCGATGACGACAGCACTCGGCAGTTATATTCCATCATGATCCGTCCCTGTTTCCTCCCAGTTGGCATGAGCACCTCAAATAGGATCATAAAACCTGGTTATGAATCTTACCAGCCGGTCGTAGTAGGCCGGCAATTCGGTCTTGGGCAGGTGTCTCCTCACCTCTTTCTCCACCATCTAACTGAGAGCAGGGCTGACTTGCCTGATGTTATCACCAGTCAACGATGTTACTCCTTTTTTGATGCTCTAGTCATCCCAATCCCTCACAATCTATCCTTCATCTCTTCGACTGATGACTTTGAGATCTGGTGGACAATGTGGAAGACCCATGCCTTCAGGAGAGCCCTAGGACCGTTGCTGAAACAACTTGACGCTGAAGCTGATACTTCTGCAGAACAGGTACCACTTGCTCACAAATTTCCTTGCGATAGTTTCCAGTGATGCTTTATAACCCTGCTATGTTTCTTTGCAGCAACAAGATGGCCCAGAGCCTATCAATGATGATGGATCCCCCTTCAAATTCCTCCCACCAGCTCCAGTGGTCCTCTTCTGCAAGAACTCACCACCTTTTAAAAAGGTTGTGATGCAGAGCCAGCCGATTCCAACAAAATCGGCTCCCAAGAGTAAAGACTCTTCAGGGCCAGCTGCCCCCCGAGCCTTAGTCAGGGCGAGAACAGCAGTGAGAAAAGTGGCTGCCAGGAAAACTTTGAAGGGCAAAAACCCTGCGCCAGCTCCAGAAAGCTTATATGTAAGCTGTTATATACCCCATCTTGTTCCATTCATCCTTCTAGGCTTTTATAGCATGTCAGTGTCCATTAATCCTGCTCTTGTAGACCACTACTGAAGACAATACCAGCGAGGAGACGCAGTCCAGCCGACGAGGCTCAAGCTCGGGCACCTCTGAGGACACCACCACGCAAAAACAGCCAAATGTGCCACCATCGGCTTCCAAGAAAAGGTCAGCCCCTGAACCTGCTGCCCTTCAAGCTCCCATCAAAACAGGGCAAGGAAGCTTACGCACCAAGAGTCGATGCACCAAGAGGGCTCGGAAGGATCAGCAAACCCCTTCCTCGAACCAAGAAGCTTCAAATGTAACGGCTCTCCAACTCCTCCTAGCTTAGTTCTTGTGCTTTGCTGCCCAGATCGGCTCACCATCTTTTTTGCAGACTGATGAAACTTCCAGTGGGGATGTCGAGGAAGTTCTGATGCCCTCCACAACTCTGGAGGTAACAACCTCTAAAGGTGACATCGACCAAGTTGCCACCTTGGCCAAACCCCAGGCAGAGACGCCACAGCCGATTACTTCGTCATCGGTTGTTCCCATGGTCATAGGAGAGGTATGCTCCCTTTGTTGGGCTTGCCCTTACCCTGATCTGCAGACTTATGCTGCTTTTTGTTGTTTGTCAGGGCTGTGATCTCTCAGGCTTGCTGTCGTTCGACCCTGAATCTATCGAGCCGGCCCACTCCACAGCACGTGATGAACCGAGCCCCAGCGTCATCGCTGACCAACTCCAACGCCTCAAAGCTCTGCTTTCTTCACCCATTGAGACATTAGTCGAAAACTCTGAGGAGGTGAAGAACATTCTTGAAGAAATCCAGCCTCACATCCCAGTGACGCTGCAGTTGAAGCTCTGGCCAGTCGTGACGTTGTCTGCCTTCAGGTCAAGGGTGCAGTTGGCTCGTCAGAGAATCGACTTACGCCACGCCCAACTCCCACTGAAAGCCGATATTGCAGACAAATGTCAACGGCTTAACGAGAAAAAGGCAGCTTTGGATGCCAAGACTGACACCACTTTCAGCACTGCTGAACTTGAGGCCTTGCGAAAAGAGTTGGAGGTCCTTGAAGAGAGGGTCCGAGTTACCAAACAGCTCATTCAAGATAAGGAAGCTCTCATTGCTCACTCCCGCGAAGAAGCAGAAGGCCTCCAAGCTGAACTGAAAACTGAACTAGCCGGAATTCGCGCCCTGAACAAGCAGCTGGTGACAGGTCAAGACGAGGATGATGAGGCCGAAATCGCCGAGGTGGATCATGTCCGTGTTACCGCTCTCCATGCTCTTGATGCATTCCTTCATTAGAGCTTTTCCATGCGACTTGATAACTGCTCATTCGAGCTTGTACCTCTGCTTGTAACAGTTTGTACCTCTTGAGTCGATGGTTGTACATCGGCTGTGCTTAAAAAAATTATATTTTTTCCGGCCGATCTACTTATGCATCGGCCCCGGTATTCCAATGTCCATCATCTTCGAGGAATATATCTTGAGCTGCTGGCCATTGACAGCCACTTCATACTTCGTAACCTCGTATCTTATCCGTTTAAGTGCCCCCCCGAGCCGATTTTTCAAAGGGATTGAAGATATCGGCTCTTCAGGCATCCTTTCTTAGATCAATGCTGAACACAGGCAAAATGCATGTCGAGGATAATTTTGGCCGATTTCTAGAATCGGCCTCCTTTTTCATCACAATGCTCAATGAGGGTCTACAACTTCTTGGTTTCCTACTACGACTACGTGACATGCTCGAGATGAGATTCGTGCTTTTTATTTTTTGGGGCCGATCGCAGGGATCGGCCTTGCCACGTACATCTACTGATTTAGATCTTGCTACTCTGTCAGGCCGGTGGATAAGACCAGCCTCACCCCGTTTTTTGAAGCTTCGATGCGTTCACAACTGTCCAAACTGATTCCAGAGAGTGGCTCTTGGTCGTTTGCATCCCAAATATTCATGGCAGCTAGTCAGATCTCGATTGAGTCATCTGCCTGAACAACCTCCACTTCATCTCCATCCCACTGCATGATGCATTGGTGCATTGTGGATGGGATGCAACAGTTAGCGTGAATCCAATCCCTTCCTAGCAGGACAGCGTAATTGCTTTTGCTGTCGACTATGAAGAACGAGGTAGGTATGGTTTTTCGGCCTACGGTCAGATCTACATTCAGAACACCTTTTGCTTCTGATGCTTGGCCGTTGAAATCGCTTAACGTGACGTTGGTCCTGATCAGATCGTCATTGGAGTGTCCCAAACGTCGTAGCATGGAATACGGCATTATGTTGACTGCCGCTCCCGTGTCAACCAACATCTTGCTGACAGGCTGCCCATTGATATAACCTCTTAGGTATAGGGCTTTCAAATGCCTGTAGCTCCTCTCTCGTGGCTTCTCAAAGATCACTGGCCGTGGACCGCAGTCGAATTGTGCCACCGATACTTCCTCGTCTTTTGGAGCACAAAATTCCGACGGGAGTATAAACACCATGTTTGTATCAGCCGATGCCTATGCATCGGCTTTTGTCCGTTTAGGGCGCCACACTTTCTTTGGCGGGCGTATCTCTGTCTCCAGCGTTTGCTGAATTTTCACGGCCAGATCGGGCCGTGCCTTCCTCAACGTGTACAGGTACTGTGCTTCGGCTTCCTCCAGGTTTCGTAGCCGCTGCACCCTACACTTCTGCGAATGGCTAAGTCCATCAGGGCACCACCTTGGCCGGTGGTACCTATCCTCTTCTTCATCTGACTCCTCGAAGTCTTCATCTTGAGACGACTCAGCTCGTTTGTCCTGAGGTGGGAGAGGCCCGAGACGCTTGAACACTGAAACTTCATTTGTTCCCTTCCTCTGCGGTCTACATTCTGGGCAGTTCTCGATTGTAGGAAATCGGCTCATTCCTGAGTCCCAGCAGTGTTTAAAGAAAGGACAGTTCCAATGCCTATCCATGTCTTCTTGCTCTCTATCATATCGACGATACCTCCAGTCATCTGCATCAGACCGACGATATCTTTCGTCATCCATGTCGTAGCGCCGACGTCGGTCATACTGCTGCTCATATTTGTTAAGGAGATGCGCGGAGAGTGGTCGTTGATACCGCACGCTTCTCACTTCTTCTTCTGTCAGGTACCGTCTGTTATCATGTTGGGGCCGGTCGCGTGGATCGGCCTCCTCTTTCTCCTTGCCACGGGAGTGACTGCTTTCTGCTTTATCTTTGCCATGGCGGGTCCCAAGCCCTGCCATGTTGACACCAAAAGAGAAACCTGGCTCGCATCTTAGGGAGTGACTAAGATCCACCATGTTGACGCCAGGAAACGGATGTGTGTCTACTTTCATGGCAAATTGTCCGAAGATTAATCGGCCTGACTCTATCGCCATTTGAATCTGTGCGCGCAACACTTTGCAGTCGTTGGTGGCGTGGGTGAACGTGTGATGCCATTTTCAGTATTGCCTACCGTTCATCTCTTGTGACGTAGGAATTTTGTGGCCTTCGGGTAACTTCAGCTGTTTCTCCTTCAGCAGCAAATCAAAAATTTGCTCAGTTTTGCTTAAATCAAAGTCAAACCCTTTTGGAGGCTGCTGTCCACAACTGGCGCGTAGTTGACGTGGGAGGTTTAATGGCGGTTGACGGGCTTGGTGGAGTGTCTTGATTCGTCCCCGGCAACGGCGCCAGAAAATAGCTTGATGTCTACGCCCCCTCCTTTTCACAGCCAAACCGGTGTTGGGCCTCCAAGAGCAGAGGTTTGTAGAACAGCAGCAAGTTTTCCCTTAAGTGGATCACCCAAGGTTTATCGAACTCAGGGAGGAAGAGGTCAAAGATATCCCTCTCATGCAACCCTGCAACCACAAAGCAAGAAGTCTCTTGTGTCCCCAACACACCTAATAAGTGCACTAGTTCGGCGAAGAGATAGTGAAATACAGGTGGTATAAATAAGTATGAGCAGTGGCAATGGCACCAGAAAAGTGCTTTGCCCAGGACAGTAAACAAGCAGTAGTAACACAGCAGTAGTAACGCAGTAAAACAGTAAACAAGCAGCGATAGCAGTATTTAGGAACAAGGCCTAGGGATCAGACTTTCACTAGTGGACACTCTCAACATTGATCACATAATAGGATAGATAAATGCATACTCTACACTCTTGTTGGATGATGAACACATTGCGTAGGATTACACGAACCCTCAATGCCGGAGTTAACAAGCTCCACAATTCAATGTTCATATTTAAATAACCTTAGAGTGCATGAAAGATCAATTCGACTAAACCAAGTACTACATAGTATGCACACTGTCACCTTCACACTATGTAGGAGGAATAGATCACATCAATACCATCATAGCAATAGTTAACTTCATAATCTACAAGAGATCATAATCATAGCATACGCCAAGTACTAACACGGATGCACACACTGTCACCATTACACCGTGCAGGAGGAATAAAACTACTTTAATAACATCACTAGAGTAGCACATAGATAAATTGTGATACAAAACATATTGCAATCATAAAGAGATATAAATAAGCACTTCACTATGCCATTCATAACAGTGAATAAGTATTATGTGAAATATAGCCTAAGAGACCCACACGGTGCACACACTGTCACCTTTACACACGTGGGACAAGGAGTCTCCGGAGATCACATAAGTAAAATTCACTTGACTAGCATAATGACATCTAGATTACAAGCATCATCATATGAATCTCAATCATGTAAGGCAGCTCATGAGATTATTGTATTGAAGTACATAGGAGAGAGATGAACCACATAGCTACCGGTACAGCCCCAAGCCTCGATGGAGAACTACTCCCTCCTCATGGGAGCAGCAGCGGTGATGAAGATGGCGGTGGAGATGGCAGCGGTGTCAATGGAGAAGCCTTCCGGGGGCACATCCCCGTCCCGGCGGCGTGCCGGAACAGAGACTCCTGTCCCCCAGATCTTGGCTTCGCGATGGCGGTGGCTCTGGAAGGTTTTCTCTGGTTTCGTCGAACGTATCAGGGTTTTCGCGACGGAGGCTTTAAATAGGCGGAAGGGCAAGGTCGGTGGACTTCTGGGGGGCCCACACTATAGGGGGGCGCAGCCCCCCCTTGGCCGCGCCGGCCTAGGGTCTGGTGGCCCTGTGCCCCCTCTCTGGCGGTTCTCGGGTGTTCTGGATGCTTCCGGGCAAAATAGGAACCTGGGCGTTGATTTCGTCCAATTCCAAGAATATTTCTTTACTAGGATTTCTGAAACCAAAAACAGCAGAAAACAGGAACTGGCACTTCGGCATCTTGTTAATAGGTTAGTTCCAGAAAATGCACGAATATGACATAAAGTGTGCATAAAACATGTAGATATCATCAATAATGTGGCATGGAACATAAGAAATTATCGATACGTCGGAGACGTATCAGAGGCCCTCGTTGTTTCACCCATTTGCAGGACACGGGAACTGCCATCCGAGTCCATTCAGCCTCGGCGACTTCCTGATCTTCCGCAAGGTCTTCATCCTCCTCAGCGTCGACCAGGCCTATCGTGCGCTTGAACTTGTCTTGGTACAATTCTGGGTGGCGCTGTTCATACGAAGTTAGTCTCTGGACCATGTGCGCCAATAAATTGTACTCCACTTGGAACGTCAGATCCTTGAGTGGCGCTGCGAGGCCTGCCACGGCCAGCTCGACTGCTTCTTTCTCAGATAAATGAACCGAATAACATCGGTTCTTGACAGTTCTGAAACGTTGAATGTATTCAGACACCGTCTCTCCTCGCCTTTGCCGAACCTGTGTCAGATCGGCAATGCCAGCTTCGGTAGCTTCCGAATGATATTGTATGTGAAACTGTTCTTCCAGCTGCTTCAATGTCCGAACTGAATCTGGGGGTAGCGAGGTGTACCACCCAAAGGCTGGACCCGTGAGAGATTGAGCAAAGAACCTCACACGTAGCGGTTCTGATGCTGAAACCATGCCCAGCTGTGCCAAGTATCGGCTCACATGCTCGATGGAGCTAGACCCTTCTGATCCACTGAATTTTGTGAAGTCAGGGAGCCGATACTTAGGTGGCAGCGGGATCATGTCATACTCATTGGGATACGGCTTGGAATAGCCGATTGTTTTCTTCTTCGGCAGGATACCGAACTGGTCTCTCAAGATTGCGCTGATCTGATCCACAGTAGGAGCTGTAGGGGTTGAGGTGTCCGGACTTGTTGTAGTGGCATATTTAGTTAGCCACGCTTGTTTCTCAGCATCTGCTCCAGAACTCCCCGCTGCTCCAGCAATCCCTCCTGCCGTAACAATCGCTCCTGCTCCGGCAATTCCTCCTGCCGAAGTTTGGATCGCGTGCGTCCAGTTGTTGCAGTCCGGCACGTATGTGCACACGTATCCATATGGGATCTCCTTGGGCGGCTCATACAAGAATTGGTAGTCACCAGGATCACCTCCAACCTTGTAGACAACGTATGCCGGTGAACCTTGTTGCTGTGGAGCTCCATCGCGAATGGCAGTGGTGGCCTGGTGTGGAATGGTATCTCTCCCTGGTGAGTCCCTAAAGCAGGTCCTGACGGAGAATACTGATGTTTCATGATTTCTTGCACCACACGAAGCGCAACTCGCTCAAGCGTATTCACCAGGCTCTCAGAATGCCGATGTAGAGAATGAGCCACAGCATAGTTAATTTCTTGGCGCAGGGCTCTGGTACGTTCCTCCGAAGGGAGAGACAGATCTAATCCCTCGAACGCACCTTCGGGTGTGAATCCTTTGAACCTGATGCCGTGCGAACGGGTCTTCTCAAAAGAGCCAATGAGATCGGCTTCAAAGATGGCCTTCAGCTCATCGTATTTCTTCTTATGCTCTGTAGGTAGATCCTCGTACTTGATCAGTTCATCCGACATCTTGGCTGCCGATGTTGACGTGGTTGTTGTAGAAAGGGTCCCACCGGGCGTGCCAGAATGTGTTGCCTGCCAAAACCCACCGGCGAGCAGTGGTTAAGCAACACGAAGAGCCGGGAGACTCCCAAGACTGCTAAGTGGGCCCTGGTCCTCGCGTCGTCCCGCAAAGTCCCAGCACACGTCCTGGCGGTTGCAAGGGCGTGCCACCTGACCTATACCTGATCAGGAAGGTGTTGGATTGCTTCAACTAGTCTCCTGCATGGTAGACACGTAAACATTAAATACGAGCCCGATCGGCTCTCAGGTTGCCCTGTGGATCGGCTCAAAGAGCCGATCACCCCATGGTTCACGTTGGATTTACGATGACATGGGGATCCTGCTTGATCAAAACAAAGCTAAACCAATCTACGACAGTTTAGGATTTTCACCGCATAATCAGAACATCCTACGCGTAGTTGGGCCTAGCAGATACGAAAGATGATGGAAACTATCCCTAAAAGAGGCCTAAAAACCAACGTTAAGTCAATTCCCGGAACATCCCTTATAGGAACGGTAAAACAACACCTCACGCACTACCGGATCATCCAACCCCAGCATAAGGCCTAATCATGCAGATATTAAACTAATCCTTGAAACAAGGAGCAACAATAACAGATTGGATCTACTAAGTAACGAACAAGCAAGGTGCTGCCCTTACACCTGAATAGGTGTAAGGACAGCTAGATATCGAGGGACGGCATTGCTAAGCAAATATGCATAAGAAAAGCATCAATGCAAGCCCCAAAACATCTACGATAAATAGTGCTACTCGCCATCAACAACGCTTCAGCACGAGTAACACAAGGTAACGAATAAACGTATACTGCATAGATCGCAAGATGCGATCTAGGCAGCATGATGCTTACCCGGAAGAAACCCTCGAAATAAGGGGTGGCGATGCGCCTGGTTTGTGTTTGTTGTGAACGTGATTGTCCTCCTTTCTCAATAACCCTAGATACATATTTATAGTCCGTAGACTGTCTAACGTGGGCATAAACCCAACCGTGTACGAGCTAGACTCTGTTTCTTAATCCTAACCGACACGTACACTACTATTATTTACAGATACACGGGCACGCTGGCCCAAATTCTAGCCCCAAGGCCGATTCAGAAACTCCTCTTAGATGTAAATCTTCCAAGCCCATCTTCATCATGGCCCAACTCCAATGCGGTCAAATTCTGGCGATAACACATATGTTATGCAATGATAATTCGTGTTAACCCAAGCTAATTAGGACAAGGTGCGGGCACTATTAGTATACTATGCATGAGGCTTGCAACTTGTAAGATATAATTTACATAATACATATGCTTTATTACTACCGTTGACAAAATTGTTTCATGTTTTCAAAATAAAAGCTCTAGCACAAATATAGCAATCGATGCTTTCCTCTTTGAAGGACCTTTCTTTTACTTTTATGTTGAGTCAGTTCACCTATTTCTCTCCATCTCAAGAAGCAAACACTTGTGTGAACTGTGCATTGATTCCTACATACTTGCATATTGCACTTGTTATACTACTTTACATTGACACTATCCATGAGATATACATGTTATAAGTTGAAAGCAACCGCTGAAACTTAATCTTCCTTTGTGTTGCTTCAATACCTTTACTTTGATTTATTTCTTTATGAGTTAACTCTTATGCAAGACTTATTGATACTTGTCTTGAAGTACTATTCATGAAAAGTCTTTGCTTTATGATTCATTTGTTTACTCATGTCATTACCATTGTATTGATCGCTGCATTCATTACATATGCTTACAATAGTATGATCAAGGTTATGATGGCATGTCACTCCAGAAATTATCTTTGTTATCGTTTACCTGCTCGGGACGAGCAGGAACTAAGCTTGGGGATGCTGATACATCTCCGACGTATCGATAATTTCTTATGTTCCATGCCACATTATTGATGATATCTACATGTTTTATGCATACTTTATGTCGTATTTATGCATTTTCCGGCACTAACCTATTAACAAGATGCCGAAGAGCCAGTTGCTGTTTTCTGCTGTTTTTGGTTTCAGAAATCCTACAAAGGAAATATTCTCGGAATTGGACGAAATCAACGCCCAGGGTCCTATTTTGCCACGAAGCTTCCAGAAGACCGAAGAGGAGACGAAGTGGGGCCACGAGGCGCCGCCACAACAGGGCGGCGCGGCCTGGGCCTTGGCCGCGCGGCCCTGGCATGTGGGGCCCTCGTATGGCCCCCTGACCTGCCCTTCCGCCTACTTAAAGCCTCCGTCACGAAACCCCCAGTACCGAGAGCCACGATACGGAAAACCTTACTGAGACGCCGCCGCCGCCAATCCCATCTCGGGGGATTCAGGAGATCGCCTCCGGCACCCTGCCGGAGAGGGGAATCATCTCCCGGAGGACTCTTCACCGCCATGATCGCCTCCGGAGTGATGAGTGAGTAGTTCACCCCTGGACTATGGGTCCATAGCAGTAGCTAGATGGTCGTCTTCTCCTTATGTGCTTCATTGTCGGATCTTGTGAGCTACCTAACATGATCAAGATCATCTATCTGTAATGCTATATGTTGTGTTTGTCGGGATCCGATGGATAGATAATACTATGTTATGTTGATTATCAATCTATTACCTATGTGTTGTTTATGATCTTGCATGCTCTCCGTTATTAGTAGAGGCTCTGGCCAAGTTTTTACTCTTAACTCCAAGAGGGAGTATTTATGCTCGATAGTGGGTTCATGCCTCCATTAAATCTGGGACAGTGACAGAAAGTTCTAAGGTTGTGGATGTGCTGTTGCCACTAGGGATAAAACATTGATGCTATGTCCGAGGATGTAGTTATTGATTACATTACGCACCATACTTAATGCAATTGTCTGTTGTTTGCAACTTAATACTGGAAGGGGTTCGGATGATAACCTGAAGGTGGACTTTTTAGGCATAGATGCATGCTGGATAGCGGTCTATGTACTTTGTCGTAATGCCCAATTAAATCTCACTATACTTATCATATCATGTATGTGCATTGTCATGCTCTCTCTATTTGTCAATTGCCCGACTGTAATTTGTTCACCCAACATGCTATTTATCTTATGGGAGAGACACCTCTAGTGAACTGTGGACCCCGGTCCATTCTTTTACATTGAATACAATCTACTGCAATACTTGTTCTACTGTTTTCTGCAAACAATCATCATCCACACTATACATCTAATCCTTTGTTACAGCAAGCCGGTGAGATTGACAACCTCACTGTTTCGTTGGGGCAAAGTACTTTGGTTGTGTTGTGCATGTTCCACGTTGGCGCCGGAATCCCTGGTGTTGCGCCGCACTATACTTCGCCGCCATCAACCTTCAACGTGCTTCTTGACTCCTACTAGTTCGATAAACCTTGGTTTCTTACTGAGGGAAACTTGCTGCTGTACGCATCACACCTTCCACTTGGGGTTCCCAACGAGCGTGTGCTTTACGCGTCATCAATCTTCATCGTCGTCGTCGTCGTCCGACCCGGCGCGGAAGCGCTTCATCGGAGGGTACTCGTCGGAGGAGGAGTCATCCTCCGGTTCTTCCTCCTCGTCGGAAGAGGAGAAGCCGTCCCAGGAGAAGAGATCGTCGTCGCTCTCCTCCTCCAGCCCCCCTTCCACAAGGAAGTGGAGGTTGTCCTCCCCGTCGGTCAGGGAGGCGTCGTCCTCTGACCCGTCGGTGAAGATCCAATCCCTCTCGTCCCACCATTCTGGGGCGAGGGCCTCGTACGCTGTCATCAGGTCGAATTCTGGCTCCGGCTCGCTGGAGGAGGAGGATTGGAAGGATAGGCCCGAGGAGACAGAGGAGGAGGAAGAATCCATGGTGCAGGGGAAGGTTTTTTGCCGATGGCTAATGCAGAGAAGGGGGATGAAGAGGCGAACTGCTCGATGTGGTTAAATAAAGGGGGTATAGCGGAGATGATTCAATGCTTGAGCAGTTTTCGAGGACGCGGTGCCAAAACTGTCAGTCGTGCAGAAGTTGAGAAGACAGGGCATCATGATGGAAAGATACTGAAGTGGTTCTGCTCTGCAACGCGTGACCCGATGAAGAAAAAACAGAGTGGTTTTGGAATTATTATTGCCAAAACCAGGGGGCATGTGTTATCACCAGATTTTGGCCAAATCAGGAGATGGGCCGTAATTGAGATGGGCTTGGAGGATATGCGCATGAAGTGTTTATAAATCGGCCTTGTATGAGAGTTTGGGCTAGATTGCCCGTGTATCTGTACATTATGGTAGATCGCATCTTAGTTTAGAATTAAGAGATAGAGTTTAGCTCGTACACGGTTAGGTTTATTCCTGAATTAGAAAGTCCCTGGACTATAAATATGTACCTAGGGTTATTAAGAAAGGAGGACGATCACGTTCACAACAAACACAATCCAGGCGCATCGCCACCCCTTGTTTCGAGGGTTTCTTCCGGGTAAGCATCATGCTGCCTAGATCGCATCTTGCGATCTAGGCAGTATCGGTTTATTCGTTATCTGGTGTTGCTCGTACTGAAGCCTTGTTGATGGCGAGTAACACCCTTATCGTGGATGTTTTGGGGCCTGCATTGATGCTTTTCTGAATATGCTTGCTTAGTTATACCGCCCCTCGATATCTAGCTGACTTTACATCTATCTTAGGTGTAAGGGCAGCATCTTGTTTGTTCTTTATTTAGTAGATCCAATCTGTTATAGTTGTTCCTTGTTCTTCAAGGATTAGTTTGATATCCGCATGGTTAGGCCTTGCAAACGGGTTGAACGATCCGGTAGTGCGTGAGGCGTGGTTTGCTAGTCCTAGAAGGGATTGTTCCGGGAATTGACTTCATGTTGGTTTTTAGGCCTCTTTTAGGACTAGTTTTTCATCATCTTTCGTATCTGCTAGGCTCAACTACGTGTAGGATGTTCCGGTTATGCGGTGAAAACCCTAAACTGTCGTAGATCGATTTAACTTTGTTTTGATCAAGCAGGATCCCCATGTCATCGTAAATCCAACGTGAACCATGGGGCAATCGGCTCTTTGAGCCGATTCACAGGGCAACCTGAGAGCCGATCGGGCTCGTATTTAATGTTTACGTGTCTACCATGCAGGAAGCTAATCGAAGCAATCCAACACCTTCCTGACCAGGTATAGGTCAGGTGGCACGCCCTTGCGACCGTCAGGACGTGTGCCAGAGCATTGCGGGCCGTTGCCCGAGGGACCAGGGCCCACCAGCAGTCCTGGGAGTCTCCCGGCTCTCCGTATTGCTCGTCGCTGCTCGCCGGTGGGTTTTGGCAGGCAACACTAAGAAACTGAGTATTTTATCATTTCAAGTTGTGTGTAATATATAGAATTTTATAAGGATGTAATTTATTGATAAGGCATATTATATCAACAAAATTGTTTGAGTGGCACTGCATTTTAATATGTATTGTCAGTTAATTCCTAGTGGCCGCCTATTGTAATAAATGTTTCTTTTACGCTCATATATGATAATTTTGTAATCATTTGTTAATGATATGGACCAAATGTTTAATTCACCTAGGACAGAAAATAGGATAGTAGCTAGTCACTCCTTTGATATATTAACATTGAAATTTTTGTAAAGATCTTTTTCATATATTCAATTTTTCTTTTTCTAGAGTGCAGATGCACACTTGAATGGAAACATTTAGTTTATTCTTTTAGAACCCGTGAATCTATTTTTTACAATCTGCACTTTCATTAGCAATATTTGGGTATATATTTTATCCTCCACCATATTGCTATGTCCAGTCTAACAATGGTCTCTTTTTCTCTCCCACGTCCATATATGAATCTGTTGAACAATTTTTTTTATCATGTCATCAAATTGAATGGACTACTATTCTGCATTCTAGAATCTAGAAAACTTGCCTTAAGGTACACTTCACAAGGCTCCACTATATTAGTATGTTTTACCTCTTTGTTGATATCCAAACTTCTCTATAAACGAGAAAAGAAGCAAAAATATGTTTTTTCTACCTGTTGGCAAACCAAAGTCTGTTCTTTAAAAAAGGCAATTTCCCTTTTGCCCTTGCTTTTATGTCTCTTCACACATTTGAACTTACCTGTTTGGTGGCAAAGTTTCGTTAACTTGAGTGAGACTTTGAATGGCATGTGGAGCTCACGAGACATTACTATATGAAGGCTTGCGTATCCCACCCTTTCCCCATCCGAACACTTTCTAGGCCACACATTATTATAACAAACATTCAAGGCGATGAATACTTCCAACAGTATTTTCTGCTATTGACAACTTCAGAATTGACTGTATACCATGATCTTCCACACTAGGGAACTTTGATAAATGTGGCCTCCAATTGCATGCATATGACAAATCTATTACTCCGCATCAACTTACCATGCTTGATTACTTCTATGGTAACTTTCTTGAGCCGAGTGTCATGACGACTGTACGTAATGGAAAATGATCACTGACTAGTAGTTTGTTGGGGAGTTAACTGTCATCTTTTGTTCGCGTCGCCTCCCTCAGGCAGCCATTGTCTTAATTACCAGTTTTACTGTCATTGACCAAGAAGGAATGGAAAATGGACTCAGTTTATGGTATGATTGCTTGCAAATTAGGATTTGCAAATTGCTCTACAGGTCTGACGAGCTTCCAAGTTATACTAAATTTCTATTAAAGTATAATATACCAGGGTATCAGAATGTTTCATGCGACGGAGGGAGTACAAAAGAACACGATATGGGAAGACTTAGAATTAAAAAAGTAAAAAAACCGAATCGATCATTTTGTGATTATTTCCTACATGGAGGCAATTAGTGCATAGGATGACTTGATTAGACCAAGCGACCGCTAGCCGATAGAGTGCAGGATTCAGATTCCATAGAGAAGATTAATTAGTTTTATCCCGCAGATTGCCATTTTTTTTTTCGAGAAAACGCAAAAAGCCTTTGCGTTTCATTTCATTGAAAAGGAGAGGGAAATAGGTTTGTTGTTACAATCCTCCTAAGAGGCAGAAACCAGAAAAGGGAAACAAAACACTTCAGTCTACATCCCAGTTTTGAGGCAGCAGAACACGTAGGCCTGGTGCCCCAGCCCTTGCCCAAAGCGCGGCTTCATCTCGAATCTTGGCGATGGTGTTGGTGATGGAGGGCTCGGCGCCGTTGAAGACGATGTCGTTGCGGTGCTTCCAAAGAACCCATGGTGTCAGGAGCGCGATTGAGGCGAGTCCTTTGCGCAGGTGCTTGGGCGTGGCGAGCTTGGCTTTGTGCCACCAGGTGAGGAGGGTGTCGTTCTGCTCAGGTGGGTTGCAGGTTGCACGCAGCCAGGACAGGGTGTCGTGCCAGACCTGGCGGGAGAAGCAGCAGCCATAGAGCAGGTGTTGGATAGTTTCCATCTCTTGATCGCACAGCAGGCAGCGGGGGTGATGCTGTAGGCCTCGTCGCTGAAGGCGAGCAGCGGTCCAGCATCTGTCGAGGTGCGCGAGCCAATGGAAGAACTTGACGGTCGAGGGAGCCCAGGTCTTCCAGGTTAGGCGCCAAGCCTCGCAAAGGGTGGAGCCGAGGAAGGTGGCCTTGTAGCCCGATGCTGCCGTGTAGATGCCGCTGGCATTCCACTTCCAGGTCATGGTATCGGCTTGGTTGGTCAGCTGGACATGTTCGAGCCGACGCCAGAGCAGCAGGTATTCGCCAATTTCGTCGATGCCAAGGGTGCCGTGGATGTCGCGTGCCCAGCTATGAGCAAGGAGGCCATCAAGCCAGGTGCGGCGGCGGCGCTTGGGGATGCAGGCGTACAGGTGTGGCGCGATCTCACTGATCGAGCGCCCGTCGATCCAGCGGTCCTCCCAGAAGAGAGCCGTGCGGCCGTTGCCAACAGACATGTGAGTCGAGGCGAAGAAGAGGGCACGTTCTTCGTGGGAGAATTGTAGGTCCAGGCCTTGCCAGGCGCGGGAGGAGTCAGTCCGGCTGAGCCAAAGCCATCTCATACGAAGGGCAAGGCCGGCCTTGTCCATATTCCTGATTCCCAGCCCGCCGTGCTCGATGGGGCGGCAAACGCGGTTCCAGCTGACGTGGCAACTGCCGCCATTGGCCTCCTTGCGGCCAGCCCAAAGAAATCCTCGCTGAATCTTCTCGATGAGTTTGAGGGTTTTCTTGGGTGGTGCGTAGACGAGCAGCTGGTGGATAGGGACGGCGGTGAGGACCGATTTGATCAGCTTGAGCCTGCCGGCCTTGTCCATCAGGTGGGCTTTCCAAGTGGGGAGTTTGGCGGCCACGCGATCGACCAGGGGCTGGAGCTGCGCACTGGTTGGCCTGCGGATGGTCAGCGGGATGCCGAGGTAGGAGATTGGCATTCATTAATCATAATAAACTGTATCCTTACTTGGTGCTCTCACCTCTTGTTTTTATTTGGTTCGATTACATGTAAGGGAAAGAGCATACTCTTGTTTATTTGTTCTATTTTATTTGATGGTACAATTTTTTGTTGTATTAGCATGTTATTTGTTTCCCCAGAATTAGTCTGCACTGTGCGCTCAAGTGTTGGAACTCACCTGACCAGATAATAGTTTTGTCGCAGGCCTGCTGCTGCTGTTTGAGATGTGGTTGAAGTTTGAGTAGATGCTGGAAAGCGGAGGAACACTAACTACTAAGGCTGGTGCCAATGGGGGCGGGAGTGGAGGCGCTACCGCCCAGCGCGGGGCGAGAGGCAGGCGGGAGAGGGGCGGGACGGTAGCGTCGGGCGGTGGCGCGGGCGCCCGGCGTTAGGGCGCGGTACCGCCCGCCTATAGCCTGCGTTGGAGGCGAGAGCGGGGCGAGAGGGAGGCGATAGCGGTGCTAGTGGGGGCGGTAGGGAGGCGGTAGGGAGGCGGTAGGGAGGAGAGAGAAGTGAGAGCTGGCACTATAACCCGTGCACTGGCACCGTGGGGTGAGAGTGAGGTGAGAGTGAGGGAAAAGCTGACGTGGCGAGGCTATAGTGGGGTGATGCATTGGCACCAGCCTAACTAGTATGTGCGAGTATATTATCGAATGACGAAGATTAAGTTGTTTTGTTTTCCAAAAAAGCCCATATAGTAGGAAATTGAAAAGAGTGTCCTTTCTTGTCGACCATGATCCATGGTCTTAATTTGTAGAAATAGGTAGCACAAGTCAGAACAACTTCGATGTGAACTTAAATCTCAGCTCAATCTAAAAAAATGATCTGGAGAAAGCTTTACTGATGGGTACACACGGGATTGTTGTCTATCTGTTTGGTTTAACAACTGTGGTGGAAAGCCATGTGTAACCATCCAATCACGGACAAGCTCGGATATTTGTTTTTTTGACAACTTACTCACACTATTGTTTATTCAGTGGTAGCTCGGATATTTGTTGATCTGCTATGGGTCAAATTAGTAAGAGATTCTTACTACTATTATGAATTAGTACCACATGATGTCACATTAAGTGGCTCGTTATGGTATCCCTACTAGTAGTGTTTATCTGCAGTATGATGATCTTCAAGTTTCCATGCAAAATCTCTCTTTAAATGATGAGCAGGATGCTTGGGTCTGTCATTTGGTAAGGGGATATAGACTCGTAAAGTGTTTCACAACAAGATCTTTGATGCTATTCCTGAGGATATTCCTTCCATGTCGATCTGGAAGGTCAAATGCATGTCTAAACATAAGTTCTTTGCCTGGGTCGTCCAAAATCAATTGTAAATTGCACTTATGGTCATAGAACCTGATCTGGATGTGCACATTGGCCACATATAAGTTGAAAATTCTGAAGCGCTAGTCACAGACTTGATAAATGCAGGCGCTGAGGTAAAGGGGGGATTTTTTTTTTTGCCCTGCTTTACTTGGATTTTGGGACTGTTTACTTTCCAATCAATTTTTTGCCCCACTTTACTTTGATTTTTTTGCCCCTATAGAATTATTCAGCATTATTTTCTTCCTATTTCGAGGATAAGGCTAAACACGAGGACCCGAATACCCCTATTACTCATATCCCCTTTCACCACCGCCGACGAGCTCCTCCCTCCGCTTGGCCGGTGGACTACTCTACTCTAGTATCGTGTGCGCACTGCTCCCCTCCACCGCCCGAGTTGTTTCCCTCTTTGTTGTTCTTCTCTAGGTCCGACGAGCGGCGAGATACTCCTTCCTCTCTTCGAACTCGCCGACTCTGATGTCCATGTCTCCCCGTGTCCCTCACAGCAGGTAATAGATTGATATTCAACATAACATAGTATTCTCTATCCATTGGATCCCGACAAACACAACATATAGCATTACAGATAGATGATCTTGATCATGTTAGGCAGCTCACAAGATCCAACAATGAAGCACATAAGGAGAAGACGACCATCTAGCTACTGCTATGGACCCATAGTCCAGGGGTGAACTACTCACTCATCACTCCGGAGGCGACCATGGCGGTGAAGAGTCCTCCGGGAGATGATTCCCCTCTCCGGCAGGGTGCCGGAGGCGATCTCCTGAATCCCCCGAGATGGGATTGGTGGCGGCGACGTCTCAGTAAGGTTTTCCGTATCGTGGCTCTCGGTACTGGGGGATTCGCGACGGAGGCTTTAAGTAGGCGGAAGGGCAGGTCAGGAAGCCACACGAGGGCCCCACACAACAGGGCCGCGCGGGCCCCGTGCTGGCCGCGCCGCCCTATTGTGGCGGCGCCTCGTGGCCCCACTTCGTGACTCCTTCGGTCTTCTGGAAGCTTCGTGTAAAAATAGGCCCCTGGGCGTTGATTTCGTCCAATTCCGAGAATATTTCCTTTGTAGGATTTCTGAAACCAAAAACAGCAGAAAACAGCAACTGGCTCTTCGGCATCTCGTTAATAGGTTACTGTCGGAAAATGCATAAATATGACATAAAGTATGCATAAAACATGTAGATATCATCAATAATGTGGCATGGAACATAAGAAATTATCGATACGTCGGAGACGTATCAGCATCCCCAAGCTTAGTTCCTGCTCGTCCCGAGCAGGTAAACGATAACAAAGATAATTTCTGGAGTGACATGCCATCATAACCTTGATCATACTATTGTAAGCATATGTAATGAATGCAGCGATCAAAACAATGGTAATGACATGAGTAAACAAATGAATCATAAAGCAAAGACTTTTCATGAATAGTACTTCAAGACAAGCATCAATAAGTCTTGCATAAGAGTTAACTCATAAAGCAATAAATCAAAGTAAAGGTATTGAAGCAACACAAAGGAAGATTAAGTTTCAGCGGTTGCTTTCAACTTATAACATGTATATCTCATGGATATTGTCAATGTAAAGTAATATAACAAGTGCAATATGCAAGTATGTAGGAATCAATGCACAGTTCACACAAGTGTTTGCTTCTTGAGGTGGAGAGAAATAGGTGAACTGACTCAACATAAAAGTAAAAGAAAGGTCCTTCAAAGAGGAAAGCATTGATTGCTATATTTGTGCTAGAGCTTTTATTTTGAAAACATGGAACAATTTTGTCAACGGTAGTAATAAAGCATATGTATCATGTAAATTATATCTTACAAGTTGCAAGCCTCATGCATAGTGTACTAATAGTGCCCGCACCTTGTCCTAATTAGCTTGGGTTAACACGGATTATCATTGCATAACATATGTTTCAACCAAGTGTCACAAAGGGGTATCTCTATGCCGCCTGTACAAGGGTCTAAGGAGAAAGTTCGCTTTTGATCATTCTTCAACTTAGACACCCATACCGGGACAACATAGACAACAGATAATGGACTCCTCTTTTAATGCTTAAGCATTCAACAACAGATAATATTCTCATAAGAGATTGAGGTTTTATGTCCAAACTGAAACTTCCACCATGATTCATGGCTTTAGTTAGCGGCCCAATGTTCTTCTCTAACAGTATGCATACTCAAACCATTTGATTGTGAAAACCGCCCTTACTTCAGACAAGACGAACATGCATAGCAACTCACATGATATTCAACAAAGAGTTGATGGCGTCCCCAGGAACATGGTTATCGCACAACAACAACTTAATAAGAGATAAAGTGCATAAGTACATATTCAATACCACAATAGTTTTTAAGCTATTTTGTCCCATGAGCTATATATTGCAAAGGCGAATGATGGAAATTTAAAGGTAGCACTCAAGCAATTTACTTTGGAATGGCGGAGAAATACCATGTAGTAAGTAGGTATAGTGGACACAAATGGCATAGTGGTTGGCTCAAGGATTTTGGATGCATGAGAAGTATTCCCTCTCGATACAAGGTTTAGGCTAGCAAGGTTATTTGAAACAAACACAAGGATGAACCGGTGCAGCAAAACTCAAATAAAAGACATATTGTAAATATTATAAGACTCTACACCATCTTCCTTGTTGTTCAAAACTCAATACTAGAAATTATCTAGACTTTAGAGAAACCAAATATGCAAACCAAATTTTAGCAAGCTCTATGTATTTCTTCATTAATGGGTGCAAAGTATATGATGCAAGAGCTTAAACATGAGCACAACAATTGCCAAGTATCAAATTATTCAAGACATTTTAGAATTACTACATGTAGCATTTCCCGATTCCAACCATATAATAATTTAACAAAGAAGATTCAACCTTCGCCATGAATACTATGAGTAAAGCCTAAGGACATATTTGTCCATATGCAACAGCGGAGCGTGTCTCTCTCCCACACAATGAATGCTAGGATCCATTTTATTCAAACAAAAACAAAAACAAAAACAAACCGACGCTCCAAGCAAAGCACATAAGATGTGATGGAATAAAAATATAGTTTCAGGGGAGGAACCTGATAATGTTGTCGATGAAGAAGGGGATGCCTTGGGCATCCCCAAGCTTAGACGCTTGAGTCTTCTTAAAATATGCAGGGGTGAACCACCGGGGCATCCCTAAGCTTAGAGTTTTCACTCTCCTTGATCATATTGCATCATTTCCCTCTCTTGATCCTTGAAAACTTCCTCCACACCAAACTCAAAACAACTCATTAGAGGGTTAGTGCACAATAAAAATTTACATGTTCAGAGGTGACATAATCATTCTTAACACTTCTGGACATTGCACAAAGCTACTGGACATTAATGGAACAAAGAAATTCATCCAACATAGCAAAAGAGGCAATGCGAAATAAAAGGCAGAATCTGTCAAAACAGAACAGTTCGTAAAGACGAATTTTAAAGTGGCACCAGACTTGCTCAAATGAAAATGCCCAAATTTAATGAAAGTTGCGTACATATCTGAGGATCACTCACGTAAATTGGCATAATTTTCTGAGTTACCTACAGAGAATTAGTCCCAGATTCGTGACAGCAAAGAAATCTGTTTCTACGCAGTAACCCAAATCTAGTATGAACCTTACTATCAACGACTTTACTTGGCTCAAAAATGCACAAAACTAAGATAAGGAGAGGTTGCTACAGTAGTAAACAACTTCCATGACTCAAATATAAAATAAAGTACTGTAGTAAAAACATGGGTTGTCTCCCATAAGCGCTTTTCTTTAACGCCTTTCAGCTAGGCGCAGAAAGTGTGAATCAAGTATTATCAAGAGATGAAGCATCGACATCATAATTTGTTCTAATAATAGAATCATAAGGTAACTTCATTCTTTTTCTATGGAAGTGTTCCATACCTTTCTTGAGAGGAAATTGATATTTAATATTACCTTCCTTCATATCAATGATAGCTCCAACAGTTCGAAGAAAAGGTCTTCCCAATATAATGGGACAAGATGCATTGCATTCAATATCCAAGACAACAAAATCAACGGGGACAAGGTTATTGTTAACGGTAATGCGAACATTATCAACTCTCCCCAAAGGTTTCTTCTTAGAATGATCAGCAAGATTAACATCCAAATAACAATTCTTCAATGGTGGCAAGTCAAGCATATCATAAATTTTCTTAGGCATAACAGAAATACTTGCACCAAGATCACATAAAGCGTTACAATCAAAGTCATTGACCTTCATCTTAATGATGGGCTCCCAACCATCTTCTAACTTTCCAGGAATAGAGGTTTCAAGTTTTAGTTTCTCCTCTCTTGCTTTGATGAGAGCATTTGTAATATGTTTTGTAAAGGCCAAATTTATAGCACTAGCATTGGGACTTTTAGCAAGCTTTTGTAAAAACTTTATAACTTCAGAGATGTGGCAATCATCAAAGTCTAAACCATTATGATCTACATAAATGGGATCATCATCCCCAATGTTGGAAAAAATTTCAGCAGTTTTATCACAGGCAGTTTCAGCAGTTTTAGCAGTTTCCGGCAGTTTTGCAGGTTTTGCATTAGAAGTAGAAACATTGCCAACACCAATTCTTTCACCATTATTAGTAGGAGGTGCAGCAACATGTGGAGCATTAACATTACTAGTGGTGGTAATAGTCCAAACTTTAGCTACATTATTCTCTTTAGCAAGTTTTTCATTTTCTTCTCTTTCCCACCTAGCATGCAATCCAGCCATTAATCTTATATTCTCATTAATTCTAACTTGGATGGCATTTGCTGTAGTAACAATTTTATTTTCAATATCCTTATTAGGCATAACTTTCAATTTCAAAAGATCAACATCAGAGGCAAGACTATCAACCTTAGAACCAAGAATATCAATTTTATTGAGTTTTTCCTCAACAGATTTGTTAAAAGCAGTTTGTGTACTAATAAATTCTTTAAGCATAGCTTCAAGTCCAGGGGGTGTGTTCCTATTATTGTTGTAAGAATTCCCATAAGAATTACCATAACCGTTACCATTATTATAAGGATATGGCCTATAGTTATTACTAGAATTGTTCCGATAAGCATTGTTGTTGAAATTATTATTTTTAATGAAGTTTACATCAGCATGTTCTTCTTGAGCAACCAATGAAGCTAACGGAACATTATTAGGATCAACATTAGTCCTATCATTCACAAGCATAGACATAATAGCATAAATCTTATCACTCAAGGAAGAGGTTTCTTCGACAGAATTTACCTTCTTACCTTGTGGAGCTCTTTCCGTGTGCCATTCAGAGTAATTAATCATCATATTATCAAGAAGCTTTGTTGCTTCACCAAGAGTGATGGACATAAAGGTACCTCCAGCAGCTGAATGCAATAGGTTCCGCGAAGAAAAGTTCAGTCCTGCATAAAAGGTTTGGATGATCATCCAAGTAGTCAGTCCATGGGTTGGGCAATTCTTTACCAAAGATTTCATTCTCTCCCATGCTTGAGCAACATGTTCATTATCTAATTGTTTAAAATTCATTATGCTACTCCTCAAAGATATAATTTTAGCGGGAGGATAATATCTACCAATAAAAGCATCCTTACATTTAGTCCATGAATCAATACTATTTCTAGGCAGAGATAGCAACCAATCTTTAGCTCTTCCTCTTAATGAGAAAGGGAACAATTTTAATTTTATAATGTCACCATCTACATCCTTATACTTTTGCATTTCACATAATTCAACAAAATTATTAAGATGGGCAGCAACATCATCAGAACTAACACCAGAAAATTGCTCTCTCATAACAAGATTCAGTAAAGCAGGTTTAATTTCAAAGAATTCTGCTGTAGTAGCAGGTGGAGCAATAGGCGTGCATAAGAAATCATTATTATTAGTGTTTGTGAAGTCACACAACTTAGTATTTTCAGGGGTATTCATTTTAGCAGTAGTAAATAAAGCAAACTAGATAAAATAAATGCAAGTAACTTAAATTTTTTGTGTGTTTTGTTTAAGTGCAGCAAACAAAGTAGTAAGTAAAATAAAGCAAGACAAAAACAAAGTAAAGAGATTGGATTGTGGAGACTCCCCTTGCAGCGTGTCTAGATCTCCCCGGCAACGGCGCCAGAAAATGTGCTTGATGCGTGCAATTAACACGTCCGTTGGGAACCCCAAGAGGAAGGTGTGATGCAGACAGTAGCAAGTTTTCCCTCAGAAAGAAACCAAGGTTTATCGAACCAGGAGGAGCCAAGAAGCACGTTGAAGGTTGATGGCGGCGAGATGTAGTGCGGCGCAACACCAAGGATTCCGGCGCCAACGTGGAACCTGCACAACACAACCAAAGTACTTTGCCCCAACGAAACAGTGAGGTTGTCAATCTCACCGGCTTGCTGTAACAAAGGATTAGATGTATAGTGTGGATGATGATTGTTTGCAGAAAATAGTAAAGAACAAATATTGCAGTAGATTGTATTCGATGTAAAGAATAGCACCGGGGTCCACAGTTCACTAGAGGTGTCTCTCCCATAAGATAAATAGCATGTTGGGTGAACAAATTACAGTCGGGCAATTGACAAATAGAGAGGGCATGACAATGCACATACATGATATGATAAGTATAGTGAGATTTAATTGGGCATTACGACAAAGTACATAGACCGCAATCCAGCATGCATCTATGCCTAAAAAGTCCACCTTCAGGTTATCATCCGAACCCCTTCCAGTATTAAGTTGCAAACAACAGACAATTGCATTAACTATGGTGCGTAATGTAATCAATAACTACATCCTCGGACATAGCATCAATGTTTTATCCCTAGTGGCAACAGCACATCCACAACCTTAGAACTTTCTGTCACTGTCCCAGATTTAATGGAGGCATGAACCCACTATCGAGCATAAATACTCCCTCTTGGAGTTAAGAGTAAAAACTTGGCCAGAGCCTCCACTAATAACGGAGAGCATGCAAGATCATAAACAACACATAGGTAATAGATTGATATTCAACATAACATAGTATTCTCTATCCATCGGATCCCGACAAACACAACATATAGCATTACAGATAGATGATCTTGATCATGTTAGGCAGCTCACAAGATCCAACAATGAAGCACATAAGGAGAAGACGACCATCTAGCTACTGCTATGGACCCATAGTCCAGGGGTGAACTACTCACTCATCACTCCGGAGGCGACCATGGCGGTGAAGAGTCCTCTGGGAGATGATTCCCCTCTCCGGCAGGGTGCCGGAGGCGATCTCCTGAATCCCCCGAGATGGGATTGGCGGCGGCGGCGTCTCAGTAAGGTTTTTCGTATCGTGGCTCTCGGTACTGGGGGTTTCGCGACGGAGGCTTTAAGTAGGCGGAAGCGTAGGTCAGGAGGCCACACGAGGGCCCCTTGCTGGCCGCGCCGCCCTGTTGTGGCGGCGCCTCGTGGCCCCACTTCGTGACTCCTTCGGTCTTCTGGAAGCTTCGTGTAAAAATAGGCCCCTGGGCGTTGATTTCGTCCAATTCCGAGAATATTTCCTTTGTAGGATTTCTGAAACCAAAAACAACAGAAAACAACAACTGGCTCTTCGGCATCTCGTTAATAGGTTAGTGCCGGAAAATGCATAAATATGACATTAAGTATGCATAAAACATGTAGATATCATCAATAATGTGGCATGGAACATAAGAAATTATCGATACGTCGGAGATGTATCAAGGAGTTACCAATGATGATTCCGCACCATTCAGCGCGGCAAGATAAGAAACATTCAACTCCCTGCCATTAAATATTTCTCTTATTATCTTGCTACTAGCATTCTTGGTAGGGAGAACACTAGCAATATTTCTAGTTATCATCTTGCTTTCCTAGTTGCTGCACTCACTGGAGAGACACCTTATCATCTTGGTGCTCTTGTTGCTCGCCGTTTGTCTAACAAGGGGCCTATTTTTGGAGGAATTGTTGCCTCGCGCATTTTAGCATATCTAGATCTTCCTCTTGACCCTACTGATGTGAAATTAACTCCTATAAGGCTTGATATTGCTGCTATGAAGAGTCATCGATTTGTTACAACTGACTCTAGTTTAGATAATATTGTCTATAGAATGTTGTTTACTGACGGTGATGAGAGGGAAATCCCTTTGCCGCAGCCAGATTTGTTCAGTATTCACAGGAAACCGTGGTCGCGCTCTAAGGAGGAGGTGGATGAGCAGCTGAAGATACATGGCTTCCACCAACAGCATGACTCCGAGGACGCCGAGCCCTCTTACGAGTACACCATCACATATCCTGGTGCATCTTCCAGCACATACCCGGAGCAGGATCCATCTTCGTCGTACTACGGAGGTGCCACTTCATGGGCACCATGGGATTGACCTCCACTTAGGCCAAAAGCCTAAGCTTGGGGGGAGGTATACCATCATCACTCATTCATTGCATACTACAATTGCTGGATACTTGTACATACTTGTTTAGCTTTTTAGAGTGGTTTTCTAATAAGAGGGAGATGATATTTGGGGAGATGCTGATTGAAAATAGATTCTGGACTGATACCAAAAAAAAAATTCTCAAAAATAGCCAAAACGTTATTTTGCGAAGCCAATTTTTGTGCATGTTCCCCAGGTTGTTATCTAACTTTCATTAGTTGAACACTTTTCGAGCTGAGTAGCGGAAGAATTTCTAAAAAATCGATTACTGTACTGCTGTCAAGTTTGACGAATTCCTGCTGCTTTGTGTTTATGTGACTCTTCTAGTTTTCATTTTCTTGTTTTTGCTTTGTTTCTTTCCTAAAACACAAAAACACCAAAAATATTTCTGTTGTTTCTCTTCACCATTTGTTTATTTTGGTTTCTTGCTTTTATCTTGCTTTATTTGCTATCGTTGGTTTGCTATAAGAAAATCCAAAAAGATTTTGCTTTGCTTGCTTGCTTCCTTTTGTTCTTGTTTCCAATTCGAAAACACCAAAAATATTTGTTGTTCTTCTTTGGTTTTGTAAAGTTGATTATGGAGTTCGGCGGTCTTCGGTGGTTGGAGCTTGGTTTTCATTCCATATTATTCAAGCTACACAAGTGAAAGGCAATAATGACGATCTACGACAATCCGACTGTGGTGAGAGGCTGATATGAACTCTATTTGTTTTCATTTTTGTACATATACTCATCCATGTGAGCATGCTTAGTTGGTTCATGTGAGGTATATGTCATTTAAGAAAGTCTAGTAGTTCATGATCTCTCATGTTTAGCTCCAATTCATTAATATGAGTAGCATGTCATAAATATTTGCTTGCATTGCTTTATTCATAGATAGATATGACATTGTGGTATCCTCCTCTGAATAATTCACTTGAATCAACTTGGCACATGCTCACGCATGCATATGACTGAACTAAAGTCAATTAAGCCTCGATGATTTACTTGCCTCAGAGTTCTTGTATCACTTTTATGCCTCCATTAATTTATTTTGTCGCAAGCATGATTATGACAGTTACTGCTCTCTTGATTGTCGCTTCCCAGTCTATTGCTACCCTTCACTTGTACTGAGCGGGAACACTGCTCGTGCTTCCAAAACCCTGAAAACCAAGTTATTCCAGAGTGTCCACCATAAATACCTATGCATGGCATTTCAAACCATTCCAAGTAAATTCTCATGTGCTACCTTTAAAACCTTCAAAATGCTTCTCAATTTGTGTTAATGTTTTATAGCTCATGTGGAAGTATGTGGTGTTTATCTTTCAATCTTGTCATTTACTCATGACAGACTTTCACCAATGGACTAGTGGCACATCCGCTTATCCAATAATTTTGCAAAAAGAGCTAGCAATGGGGTTCCCAGCCCCAATTAATTAACTTTCATCCATAATTCTCTTCACATGCTTTGCCCTGATTTATCAGTAAGCAACTTAAATTGCAAATAGACACTCCTCCATGGTATGAGAATGTTGGAAGGCACCCGAGGATTCGGTTAGCCATGGCTTGTGTAAGCAAAGGTTGGGGGGAGTGTCATCCATAATGAAAAAGTAAAATACATGTGTAAACAAAAAGAGAAGAGGGATGATCTACCTTGCTAGTAGAGATAACGTCCTTCATGGGAGCCGCTCTTGGAAGTCTGGTTGATGAGGTAGTTAGAGTGCCCACTATCATTCGTTGACAACAACAAATACCTCTCAAAACCATTTTACTTCTGTCTTTAGAAAAATGAAAAGCTCTAGCACATGTTAATCCCTGCTTCCCTCTGCGAAGGGCCAATCTTTTACTTTTATGTTGAGTCACCATCCTGTCTTTGAGCACTTTCTTGAGAGCACAACTATCATTCTTAGTATAACATGCTTGTCCCAAAATGTGATTAATTGTGGTATAACTTTGATGCTTTTATCTTTGATAATCTCTACTTCCATTCTTTCCATGAACTTCAAAGGTGCCCGAGCATTTATGTTTTGCTGTACAAATACGGGCAAGCGAGATACCACTTTATCATATCCTTTTATGAACATTGTAATCCTGCTGATAGACATGATTCATGATGCTTATTATTAATTTGTTGGTACCTTTTCAATGATTGACATAGCTATTAGATGATTTTATTTGCATGTATCTTATTATGAATTGCCTAAGTACTTGTCCATATCATGAGAATATCTACATCATCTGAACAAATGTGTTCGTGAAAGTTCTTTTATCGCACTCAGTTGTTAACTGAATTGCTTGATGACAAGCAATAAGCTAAGCTTGGGGGGAGTTGATACGTCCAAAACGTATCTACTTTCCCGAACACTTTTGCTATTGTTTTGCCTCTAATTTGTGTATTTTGGATACAACTAACACGGACTAACGCTGTTTTCAGCAGAATTGCCCTGGTGTCTCGTTTTTGTGCAGAAATTCAACTTTCAGGGAAATCCCCGGAATTTATGTCAAAGAGCTTATTTTTCCAGAAGATTCACGGAGCCAGAAGGGCAGGCCAGGGGGGCCCACGCCCCCCACACCATGGGCCGGCGCGGCCTAGGAGGGGGGCGCGCCGCCCTATGGTGAGGCCGCCTCGGCCAGCCTCTGACGCCCCCCTCTGGACTATTTAAGGGTTTCAATCTAAAAACGCGAGACGAGAAGGCGAAGTCGCCAGAAACCATCCAGAACACCGCCGCCATCGCGAAACTCTATCTCGGGACCAGAAACTCCGTTCTGGCACCTCGCCGGGACGGGGAATTGGAGGAGATCATCGCCATCATCACCACCGATGCCTCTCCATCGACCAGCCATGTTTCCCCCATCCATGTGTGAGTAATTCCCCCGCTGTAGGCTGAAGGGGATGGTAGGGATTGGATGAGATTGGTCATGTAATAGCATAAGATTGTTAGGGCATAGTGCCTAGTATCCGTAGTTGGTACTTTTATGATATTGTTGCAACTTGTTATGCTTAATGCTTGTCACTAGGGCCCGAGTGCCATGATCTCAGATCTGAACATTTTATTGTTTCATGATGATATTCATTGTTTTATGATCTTACCTGCAAGTTGTATACACATCTCGCTGTCCGGAACCCGAGGCCCCAAAGTGACAGAAATTGGGACAACCGGAGGGTAAGGCGGTGATATGAGGATCACATGTGTTCACGGAGTGTTAATGCTTTGCTCCGGTGCTCTATTAAAAGGAGTACCTTAATTTCCAGTAGATTCCCTAGAGGCCCGGCTGCCATCGGCTGGTAGGACAAAAGATGTTGTGCAAGTTTCTCATTGCGAGCACGTACGACTAAATATGGAACACATGTCTATTGATTGATTAGTACTTGGATACCGTTTTATTATTATCTGCAAATGCCCTATCTTGATTGTTACATGAGTTTCTCTCATCCATGCAACACCCGTTCATCCATCCACGTGCCTACAGTATTTTAATCTTGCTGTTTACTATAATCACTACTGCTGTCTTCGTTACTCTGCTGCTGATATTTCACTACTGGTACTGTTATAAAACTGTTACTACTAATAAACTCTTGCGAGCAAGTCTGTTTCCAGGTGCAGCTGAATTAACAACTCCGTTGTTAAGGCTTTCAAGTATTCTTTGTCTCCCCTTGTGTCGAATCAACAAATTGGGTTTTACTTCCCGCGAAGACTGTTGCGATCCCCTATACTTGTGGGTCATCATGGGATCCGATGAATATGAAATACTATGTCAAGTTGATTATCAATCTATCATATATGTTGTTTATGTTCTTGCATGCTCTCCGTTGCTAGTAGAGGCTCTGGCCAAGTTGATACTTGTAACTCCAAGAGGGAGTATTTATGCTCGATAGTGGGTTCATGCCTCCATTGAATCTGGGATAGTGACAGAAAGTTCTAAGGTTGTGGATGTGCTGCTGCCACTAGGGATAAAACATCGATGCTTTGTCTAAGGATATTTGTGTTGATTACATTACGCACCATACTTAATGCAATTGTCTGTTGTTTGCAACTTAATACTGGAAGGGGTGCGGATGCTAACTCGAAGGTGGACTTTTTAGGCATAGATGCATGCTGGATAGCGGTCTATGTACTTTGTCGTAATGCCCTGATTAAATCTCATAGTATTCATCGTGACATGTATGTGCATTGTTATGCCCTCTCTATTTGTCAATTTCCCAACTGTAATTTGTTCACCCAACATGCTATTTATCTTATGGGAGAGACACCACTAGTGAACTATGGACCCCGGTCCATTCTTTACATCTGAAATACAATCTACTGCAATACTTGTTCTTTACTGTTCTTCGCAAACAAATATCATCTTCCACACTATACAGTTAATCCTTTGTTTATAGCAAGCCGGTGAGATTGACAACCTCACTGTTACGTTGGGGCAAACTACTTTGATTGTGTTGTGCAGGTTCCACGTTGGCGCCGGAATCCCTGGTGTTGCGCCGCACTACACTCCGTCACCAACAACCTTCACGTGTTCCTTGACTCCTACTGGTTCGATAACCTTGGTTTCTTACTGAGGGAAAACTTGCTACTGTACGCATCACACCTTTCTCTTGGGGTTCCCAACGGACGTGTGTTAACTGCACACATCAAGCTCTTTTTCTGGTGCCGTTGCCGGGGAGATCAAGACACGCTGCAAGGGGAGTCTCCCACATCCAATCTCTTTACTTTGTTTTTGTCTTGCTTTACTTTATTTTATTTACTGCTCTGTTTGTTCTCTATATCAAAAATACAAAAAAATTAGTTGCTAGTTTTACTTTATTTACTGTCTTGTTTGCGTTCTTTATATCAAAAACACAAAAAAATTAGTTACTTGCATTTACTTTATTTAGTTTGCTTTATTTACTACTGTTAAAATGAATACTCCTGAAAACACTAAGTTGTGTGACTTCACTAGCACAAATAATAATGATTTCCTATGCACACCTATTGCTCCACCTGCTACTACAGCAGAATTTTTTGAAATTAAACCTGCTTTACTAAATCTTGTTATGAGAGAGCAATTTTCTGGTGTTAATTCTGATGATGCTGCTGCCCATCTTAATAATTTTGTTGAACTTTGTGAAATGCAAAAGTATAAGGATGTAGATGGTGATATTATAAAATTGAAATTGTTTCCTTTCTCCTTAAGAGGAAGAGCTAAAGATTGGTTGCTATCTTTGCCTAAGAATAGTATTGATTCATGGACTAAATGTAAAGATACTTTCATTAGTAGATATTATCCTCCTGCTAAAATTATATCTTTGAGAAGTAGCATAATGAATTTTAAGCAATTGGATAATGAACATGTTGCTCAAGCATGGGAAAGAATGAAATCTTTGGTAAAGAATTGTCCAACCCATGGACTAACTACGTGGATGATCATCCAAACCTTCTATGCAGGATTAAATTTTTCTTCGCGGAACCTATTGGATTCAGCTGCTGGAGGTACCTTTATGTCCATCACTTTGGGGGCGGCAACAAAGCTTCTTGATGATATGATGATAAACTACTCTGAAAGGCACACTGAAAGGGCTCCACAAGGTAAGAAGGTAAATTCTGTTGAAGAAACCTCCTCCTTGATTGATAAGATTGATGTGATTATGTCTATGCTTGTGAATGGTAGATCTAATGTTGATCCAAATAATGTTCCTTTATCTTCATTGGTTGCTCAAGAAGAGAATGTTGATGTGAACTTCATTAAAAGTAATAATTTCAACAACAATGCTTATAGGAATAATTCTGGTAACAAATATAGGCCATATCCTTTTAATAATGGTAATGGTTATGGTAATTCTTATGGTAATTCTTACAACAATAATAGGAGTGTACCCTCTGGTCTTGAAGCCATGCTTCAAGAATTTATTAGTACACAAACTGCTTTCAACAAATCTGTTGAAGAAAAGCTTGGTAAAATTGATATTCTTGCTTCTAAGGTTGATAGTCTTGCTGCTGATGTTGATCTTTTAAAATTGAAAGTTATGCCTAATGAAGATAAAGATATTAAGTCATTTGCTACCGCAAACGCCATACAAGTTCAAATTCATGAGTGATAAGATTGATGCTATTATGTCTATGCTTGTGAATGATAGGACTAATGTTGATCCTAATAATGTTCCATTAGCTTCATTGGTTGCTCAAGAAGAACATGTTGATGTAAACTTCATTAAAAATAATAATTTCAACAACAATGCTTATCGGAACAATTCTAGTAATAACTATAGGCCATATCCTTATAATAATGGTAACGGTTATGGTAATTCTTATGGGAATTCTTACAACAATAATAGGAACACACCCCCTAGACTTGAAGCTATGCTTAAAGAATTTATTAGTACACAAACTGCTTTTAACAAATCTGTTGAGGAAAAACTCAATAAAATTGATATTCTTGGTTCTAAGGTTGATAGTCTTGCCTCTGATGTTGATCTTTTGAAATTGAAAGTTATGCCTAATAAGGATATTGAAAATAAAATTTTTACTACAGCAAATGCCATCCAAGTTAGAATTAATGAGAATATAAGATTAATGGCTGAATTGCATGCTAGGTGGGAAAGAGAAGAACGAAAAACTTGCTAAAGAGAGTAATGTAGCTAAAGTTTGGACTATTACCACCACTAGTAATGTTGATGCTTCACATGTTGCTACACATCCTACTATCAATGGTAAAATAATTGGTGTTGGCAATGTTTCTACTCCTAGTGAAAAGCGTGCAAAATTGCTTGAAACTGCTGAAACTGTTTGTGATAAAACTGCTGAAATTTTTCAAAATATTGGGGACAATGATCCCATTGCTGTAGATCATAATGGTTTAGATTTTGATGATTGTCACATCTCTGAAGTTATAAAGTTCTTACAAAAACTTGCTAGAAGTCCTAATGCTAGTGCTATAAATTTGGCCTTTACAAAACATATTACAAATGCTCTCATAAAAGCTAGAGAAGATAAACTAAAACTTGAAACTTCTATTCCTAGGAAGTTAGAAGATGGTTGGGAGCCCATCATTAAGATAAGGGTCAATGATTTTGATTGTAATGCTTTATGTGATCTTAGTGCAAGTATTTCTGTTATGCCTAAGTGACATAGGCATCCCCAATGGGCCTGCCGAAGATGGTACCCGGGGTTTACTGAAGGCCCATAACCCGAAGAGCAAGAAGACTCGGAAGCCCAAGATACTATTAAGGGAAGCTAGAGTTGTAATAGGAAGCTTTACTTGTAATCTTGCGGGACGGGTCAGGAACCCTCCCGGACTCTGTAAACTTGTGTATTACGAAACCCTCGGCTCCACCTCCTATATAAGGGGGAGTCGAGGGACAAAGAAATGATCGAATTTACTGTCAACACAACCCTAGTTTCATATTCGTCGAGTACTTTTCGGCTGAAACCTTCGAGATCTACTTGCCCTCTACATCCAACTAAACCCTAGTCTACAATCTGTAGGCATTGACAAGTTAATACCTTGTCAATTGGCGCCGTCTGTGGGATCTAGAGGCGACAAGGAGCTGATCTCGATGGCACGTTCAAGATCGTCTACTTCGTCAGTAGCAAGCAACATCATGGACAGAGGTAAACAGATCGAAACTGGTCTCGTTGATTTTGTTCCTCACCCGCCCTCCCGTTTGGATGCATATGCGTATCTGGAGGAGCCCATGGAGATGACGTTTGGAGAGTTCCACTTCCGCATCGAGAAGGGAGGATCATATCGTCTCGAAATTCCGATCTCGTCGGGATTATCGGCAGTCGATCCCGATATTTCGGACTCAACATCATCAACAGAGTCAAGCGAAGGAGAAATTTCGTCGCCACGCTTCATCAGCACCAGGGCAAGTGAAAAACTCACCAAGATCTTCAGCAACATGTCTTTCGAGTCATCTGCGGACTCCGATATAAGCAATGACTCGAGCGATGTCGACAGGTTCACCTTCATCGACAGATCCACTACTATGGGAAGGTCTTGA
Source organism: Lolium perenne (assembly GCF_019359855.2). Taxonomy (NCBI): domain Eukaryota; kingdom Viridiplantae; phylum Streptophyta; class Magnoliopsida; order Poales; family Poaceae; genus Lolium; species Lolium perenne. The sequence goes on along the minus strand of NC_067248.2, from coordinate 7,577,697 downwards.
CCAATCTTAATGATGGTGTCACCAAACCCGACAAAGTTCAGAATCCAAAATATCATCAGATCTATGCAATCGAAAAATCAAGCCGATCAGAACCAGCAACGTCAGAGGCTTTCGACGATGCGGGAAATCCGTATGTCGATCCCGCAGATCTCACGCGAGGTTTGGGAACAAAATATATCAGACCAGGAATACGAGAGATGGTACGATTTCCGCATGCAGTGTGGGATCGAGTCGCAAGAGCTATCGATGGTACAGAACCAATGACCATTACGGCGACACCTGAGGAGTTACAAGCGTATCAATATAGGCTCGCACGTACTAGAAGGGAGCTCGAGAAGCAGAAAATCGAGTTGGACAGGAGGCAGGAAGCAGCTTCCGCGTCAAGCAGGCGAAGAGCTGAACTAAGCCAACACTCAAGAACTACGGGAGATAGCCACAGAGAAGCTCGAAGGAGGGCAAGATCTCGGCTGCAAAATATATACCCGAAGCAGAAAGAGATACTTTGATTCAAAACCTCGATATGTCTTTCATGTCAATCGACACAAGGGGGAATATTATTCCAAAAACACCGGAAGCAGGGTACATGGCGACGCAAGCTTTCATCCTAGCGTCCAGACCACCTCCCGGAGATCCAAGAGAAGCGTTGTATAACATGGCCATGGTAGGATGTGGAGCCATGGGAGCAGCATTCGCAGCTACACCTCCCGAAGGAACTGCAAGGCAAAATAGTCCACGACCTACCGCAGTAGTGCAAGAACCACCGAGAGCAAGTGGAGTTAGAGACACAGCGACTCAGGCCAGGGTGGATAGAGCGCCTGTTATCACCAGGATTTGACCGAATCAAAGGTGGGCCGCGATCAAGATGGACTTGAAGATATACATGGAAGAAAAAACAAGAATCGGCCTGTTATGCAAAGTTGGGCTAGTTTGCCCTTGTATCTGTAATATAGTAGATCGCATCTTATATTAGAAGATAGAGTTTTACCCGTGCACAGTTAGGTGCACGCCTAAATTAGAGAGTCCCCTGGACTATAAATATGTATCTAGGGTTTATGAAATAAACAACAACCAACGTTCAACCAACCAATCAATCTCGGCGCATCGCCAACTCCTTCATCTCGAGGGTTTCTACCGGTAAGCATCATGCTGCCTAGATCGCATCTTGCGATCTAGGCAGCAGAAGCTTTATGTTGTTCATGCGTTGCTCGTACTGAAGCCTTTTTGATGGCGAGCAACGTAGTTATCATAGATGTGTTAGGGTTAGCATTGTTCTTCGTGTTACATGCTATCGTAGTGCAACCCTTGCATATCTAGCCGCCCTTACACCTATCTTAGGTGTAGGGGCGGCACCCCGCTTGATCATTATTTAGTAGATCCGATCCGTTACGGTTGCTCCTTGTTCTACAAGGATTAGTTTAATATCTACAATAGTTAGGCCTTACAAAGGGTTGGAGGATCCAGCGGCACGTAGGGTGTCGTTTGCTAGTCCTAGACAGGATGTTCCGGGGATCAACCTCGTGTTGGTTTTTAGGCCTTGTCTAGGAGCGGCTTACGATCACCGTGCGTGGCCGCGAGGCCCAATCGTGAGTAGGATGATCCGATTATGCGGTGAAAACCCTAAATCATCGTAGATCGTTTTAGCTTTATCTTGATCAAGCAGGACCACCATATATTCGTGCACCTCGTACGAATCATGGGTGGATCGGCTCCTTGAGCCGATTCACAGGATAACCTGAGAGCCGATCGAGGCTCGTATTTAATGTTTACGTGTATGCCATGCAGGAAACTAAGCGAGGCATCTCCATCACCTTCCTGACCAGGTATAGGTCAGGTGGCACGCCCTTGCATCAGCATCGGACGTGTGACCAGATGGCTTTGCGGGCCGTCGCTCGGAGGGACCAGGGCCAGCCGCAGCCCTAAGTTGTTCCCGGCTCTACTGT